>NC_041232.1:39074211-39146604 GCF_002837175.3 Physeter macrocephalus
TGTGTGTGTGTGTGTGTGTGTGTGTGTGTGTGTGTGTGTGTGTAAAGAAGAAGAGAAGAGAAACCTCTAAATAGCCACTGGTCTGATTTCTTACTGAAACTGTGTCAAAATGCAGTCCAGACAGAGGTTTTCTTTTTTTCCTTAATAGACATAAGTCAAATCCCGAATGCATTTTTATTGAGTAATTATTCCTGCAACTCAAACCATGTGTTCACACCTAGCTGCAAAATGGCACTTATGCAGAGCATCTCCAGTGTATACCTGGTAGAAACACTGATGGTTTTCCTTTCACAAATGTCCCTGGCCAAAAGCCTGAGACTAGCATATCCAGAAAGAAGCGTGGAGGTTCCCTGACATTGAAATTGCATTAAAACATGTGGAGCTACGTAGAAGCAAATGCAAATGACTTGGTCAAAGAAGGAATTTAAAGTTACACCTCACTGAGTCATCTGCAGACCTTGTTTTCCATCAGGTGCCATAATCTTTCCCCAGACTGACTGAAATGGGAAACAAAATCTGTAAAAACACTATAGACCCTCTTAACAAAAAGAGTAAGAGGCTTTTCAGATAGCCTCTAATCTCTCTTCCCTGCTAAATGTCTGGTTGAGATTATTTTTTGATTAGACAAAAAACATACACAGATACACAACCTAAAAATACCTACCCTCAGCGGAGGTACTTTAGCCAACAAAATCATGCTGCCTGCCTCATTTGAAAAACTAAGCATCACACTGGGATTTTAAAAAGGGATATCTTAGCCTTTGTGACATCCTCCCCTTACACATTCTCTCTCTCTAGATATTAACAATGCAGAGGAAGTGTAGGGACTTGGATGCATGGTCAACAGATGTAACAATTAAATGGATACTATTCATTTGTTTGGGCCTCAAGTGCAAGAGAATTACATATTTTATTATTAAAAAAAGCATGAATATTAACTAACTAGGCCCTCTGTGAAAAGGAATAGAATTTGCTTCTCTGATGGAAGGTGAATTGTTAAATGCTCAGATCCCAAGAGGAGATGAGTGTCATATTAATCCACCATAAGGTAGAGGGGGGAAAGCTTTGGGAAAGCACTAATGATGCAAGGAATATTAAGAGAAATACTAACGGAAAGGTATAAAGCAATTTAAAAAAAAGGACCAGGACAAACCAATGAACGTTTTGGACAAATGATACTAAAATCAAAAATTCCTCTCACGCTCAACATTCCATTCAGATTCTACGTGTGCAAAAGAACATTAATACTGTGTTGAAAATATATTCCATTTGTTCATCTGGGTCCTGGGATAAATAATAAATCCAGAACCAGAAACATGTTTACACAGAATAAAACTAATCAGAAGCAGGCTTCCCTGGTGGCACAGTGGTTGAGAATCCGCCTGCCGATGCAGGGGACACGGGTTCGTGCCCCGGTCCGGGAAGATCCCGCGTGCTGCGGAGCGGCTGGGCCCGTGAGCCGTGGCCGCTGAGGCTGCACGTCCGGAACCATCTAATCAGAAGCACAACGACTCACTAACTTTTCCACAGGCTGCAAACTTCCAAGAAATATTCTCACTAAAGCCGATGTAAAACTGTAGCATAATACAGAACCATGAATGACTCTCACCAATAAACTCTACTCAAGAAATAAAGAGATGCAAAATATTAACACTCATTATTTGGAAAGAAGAATTCATTTTTTCTAACCCAAGCCGCCCCCCACACCAAGTCCATTTTGAAAGTTTATATAGAGTATTTTTTTGGAATCCAAAATAGAAAGTAAAATAGAAGAAACATTTCAATCTTTCTTACACATTGTCATTATCTTCTAAACACTCAGTAAAACTGTCAGTGTTATTCTGGCACATTTAAGAATAGGCCATTTAATGTATGAGAAAATCACTAATAATATTAGTACTTAAATCTGGAAAATATAGAGATAAAGTGACCAATATTTTAGACCAATATTTTAGCTCTTAGGCATATGTTCCATTTTGCATAATTAAGCAGTTAGTCTTTTATAAACCATAATCCTCCTAAAGACCATCATTTGAAAACTATAAAGCAAATCCTATTGAAAACCTATTAATAAAGTTTCCAACATACTTTTGACTTCATTTTCATTAATATCTACAAGAGCATTAGAAGTTTTGTTATAGCTGGTTTTAAGGATCGGTAACTATAGTTGGAGAAACCCTTCTACTGTACGTTCTCAGAATGCAGCTGATTAGTGTATGATAAAACTTATTTACCCCTGAAAATGAGTTGAGTCTAAAATGTTGAATCTTCTTGCCTTTCTTAGAGTTTGATAGTAGGAGACCATGAGGTTGATCAGACTTTTCAAATATTATATCACAATTATTTACAGTATTATAAAACACCATGAAAGGAGCATGAAATAAAACTCTCATAGTGTAAAAACACAAATGAATGACAAAAATAGTATAAAGTAATAGCAATTGCCATTTTACTAGTAGAAAAAGATCTGCTTGATAAAGTTTAATTGGCTGGTAAAATTCTTAGTGTTATTAAGTGCTTATCAAATTAAAAACATAGGAGGTAACCCCAGAGGAATTAAGGGATAATGGGACAATATGAGTAAGTGAAAAAATTATCCTTTTAGTTCTAGCCCATGTGATAAATGCAAAATCCCTGAAAACAGTGGTTTAGAGTGACTTCAGAGATCTTTACCCAAACCGCTTTTACAAAGATCTGTGTAAATTTTGGTGGGGAATAAAAAATGATGACTGAATTCTTTATGTGATCTTTATGATAATGATTATTTCCAGGCTGTTGAAACCATACATATAAAATTATTTTACAGCAATTTAAATTATTTATGTTTCCCTATCACAAAAATTCACCACTCCACATTTTGATACAGATGCTTAAGCAACACACAGCACTGCCATTACCATAATAACTTCTGAAATTAAAACCTGTCTAAAACTCTATGGAAAGCTAACATCCAGTTCATTAACCATTCCTGTTAGTTTTCAATAATGCAAAAATGATTAGAAGTTTAATTTGTTAATCACCTGTGTTTTGACTGGCAGTAGATACATAATCCTCTCCAGAAGTCTAAACTAGCCCTTGCAGAAAATAAAATGTGCTAATGTCTTATCAGGCCTAATAATAGTAATAGAAAAATCAATCATGCTTAGGTAAATCATTGATGGTTGAACAATTAATTCATCTTTAACTCTGCTTAATTATATAGGCAGTGATGTACACAAGGAGGAGAAAAATCTATGGGTAATAATGTTTAGAGTGTCACTCACCAATCATGTGATTTGCAACATGCACCTGAATATCCCATTCATTGTAGAAAACCATCTGACACTTGATGCACTGATAGGTCTTCTTCTGAGAAAACAAGTATAAACAAAATTACTTAGACACATGCATTTTTAAAATTTTAATTTAAATTAAAAAAAAAACCCAACCCTACCTACTCACAGCATTTTCTTGAGACCTTGGTCTTATATACGTTGTTAACCAAGCTTCTGAGAGGCCACCTGGGCAAAATTCTATGTCCTTACTATGACCTTATGGCTTGATCCTAACACTATGCTTTTAGTTGCAAACAGTTGGAAGAAATGAGGGCACATAATTATGGCATAATATATGTGGTTTTTTGGGGGTTTTTTTTGCGGTACGCGGACCTCTCACTGTTGT
The DNA here is from genome assembly GCF_002837175.3 of Physeter macrocephalus. Lineage (NCBI taxonomy): Eukaryota > Metazoa > Chordata > Mammalia > Artiodactyla > Physeteridae > Physeter > Physeter macrocephalus. Next base: position 39,077,872 of record NC_041232.1, read on the forward strand.
GGCCTCTCCCGTTGCGGAGCACAGGCTCCGGACGCGCAGGCTCAGCGGCCATGGCTCACGGGCCCAGCCGCTCCGCGGCATTTGGGATCTTCCCGGACCGGGGCACGAACCCGTGTCCCCTGCATCGGCAGGCGGACCCTCAACCACTGCGCCACCAGGGAAGCCCTAATATATGTTTAAAGATACCTAAACTCAGAAACAGATGTTGGTATTAAAAAAATATCTGTAACACATGGCTGAGTTTCAGAAACCGATGTCTGAAGATCAGGCACACTTTCATTCTGACCAACATAACTGTGGTGTTGTTTCTAGATATTTGTAAGTAAAATAGACAATAAGTTAAGACTCACAAAATGTAGCTAAGAGATTTAGAGACGATAATTTTTAGGTGAAGTATGAAATTTAGATGATGTGTCAGAAATTGCTAAGTACTAGCATTTAAATACATATCTTCTATAAAGAAATCATGTCATATTGAACATGCTAACACCATTTTATCATTTTACACAAAAGTCTTGTGGCTAGAACAGGATTAATTATAATTCTTGTATCATAAATAAAGAAACTGACGTCCAGAGAAGTAGCAAAATGTGCCTGATGTCACAGTGCCACACAGCTGGGAAGAGAAAGAAGCTCTCTTGATTCTAAATGCGAGGCTCTCTGATAAAGGCGGCTTTTATGATTTCACATCTTCATTATTGTGTCCCCTATACAGCTCAGTACATATTAGATGAACTCAATAAGTAAAGTACTGCTTAAGTTTTCCAGAACACAGTTACATAAATGCCTTTATGATGAAACTTGATATTTACAATTAAAAACCACCTTGGAAAACAAAATAAAGTCTTATGAAATAATCCATTTGAAACGCTCCCAAAAGTGAGAAAATGACATTTGTAAAAATCACATCAATGACAGTTTGTTAAGGCATTCTTATAGAATTATCACTTCATCAGCAGTCATATAAGATTGTTTTACAAACAGTAGCAATAGAAAATATCAGTCTGTCAATTGCAATTAATTTTAAAGAACTCAACAAAATCAAAGTTAAGCACAAAAGTGTAAATGCTGTTAATGTAAAGTTTTCTTAATTATTGTCACTTAACATAGTATTTGCTTCCGTAACAGAGGATGGTATTCCTTGAAAAACACAGCAGTGCAGGCATATTTCCAGTGGAAGGTTTCTATATAATCTAACAGGCTTTGTACATTAGGCATGTTGTGAATTGAGTGTGCTAGGTCTAAATCTAACACGGACTTGAAAAATCCTGACAATCACCAAGGAAGATTTACTGCGCTGAGCTGTTTACAAGATGCTTTTGATGGTAACATACAGAGCAACATGTGTTGCGTAAATAACATCTATCCCTTTTTTAACAATATTTCCCTTTAGAACTAGTTAGAAAATATTTCTTACTCCCAGATGACCTACATTATATATTGTTTATTAGCATACTTCCAGCACTATTCCTGATATGTGACCTTGCTGAACAACAAAGAAACATAAACTTAATGGCTAGTCTTTTCTCTTGTTAGCAGAGTAAAACATACAATATGTCGAAAACTGTCTCCAAAAATGATGACTGATGAATATGTTGGCAGAATATACTAGGGCTTTTTTTTTTTCCTGGTCTAATAATAAAGAATAAAATCACTTGACAAGCCAAACTAATAAAATACCAGCACTTACTATTGCCTTCAAAATGAACTGACACATTTGAAGATCTATGTTTATAAGTTTTCTTTTATCATTGAAAGAAAATGCTTCTGTCACTACTGATAATTCAAATACTAATGCTACTCTTAAGACAACGTCCAAAATGTTACTTTCTATTCTTATTAACAAAGTCATATTCTGATCTACAAGCTCCTAAATTTGGGGCTACATGGAGTAAGAATTTAATGTGATCAAAAACAATATACCATGGTCTTAAAATGCTGCAGCTTAAACTTCATCTCACTGTACATCTCACATTTCCCAAATACAAAGCAGTGATACACCAATAGGGATGTGCTGTAGTTTTCTTTTTAAAGCCATGGTATAAAATTCATTTTAACCCTCAAATTAAAAAAAAAAAAAATTTAAATGACCTTTAAAACATTCCTTATTGTAATTATAGACTCTTCGCAAAATATTTGAAAGACCCCTACCTGCCCACTTCTCCCCCATAAACCATCTTTAAGTAAAGTGGTTATAACCTCTGAAAGTGTTGGCCTTGCGGGGCTCATTCCCTTGGAGGTAAGGCCATTCCAGCTCTGTACAGCTGAGGTTATGAAGGAATTCTTCCTCATTCTAGGCCCAAATCAACTTTTCACCCGTTGGTCCTAATGCTAGGCTCTGTAGCTATAAAGAACAGGCTGAACTTCTTGTCTAAAATGACAGTGACATGAACCCCTTTTCAGACTGAAAATAGAGTTATGGTGTAAGAAATGCTTTGAGCAACTTTCACTATCCCCGTTACTTTCTTCCAAGTCAATCTTTTAACCAACAGAACCCCAAATTAAGCATAATACTCCAGGGGTGCCCTGACCTGTGCAGAGTACAGGACTGTCACCTCCCTTAGAACAGCTGCTTCCATCTATATAGAAGACAACAACAAAAAAAAGTCAACTGAGATCATTTCTTTTAAAAGCAGATAAAAGTAGAAACAGAACTTCCATTGTTTGGGCCCCAGATTGGCCTTTATCAACGCTTAAGTTGTCAATTTACTTGAAATGCTAATTTAGTACAATTTTTAAAAGAGACTTTTTTTCATTAGCCTTTTTTAATGTGCTACTTGGGAGTGGGGTTGTCATTTCCTGATTGTTCTCTTTTGTTTTCTGATACTGATAGATGTAATTATCAAGGATACAACTTTTTCCCAGCACCTCATTATTTTTGATTGATTTTGAGAACAATTTAAATGTGCCTTTTTGACACTCTTGTTTTCACTGATACTCTGGTTAAGGTACTCAGAGACTTTCAGAAAAGATCATCTCATAAATTAAAAAAAAAATGATTAGGATCTCTAATAATGTATACTTTAAAAAACCACATTATTCTGATTAACCTCCCTCCCCATTCAATCTATATTCCATTAGGACTTAGGCTTCACATTTAGCCTCATCGAATTAAAAAAAAAATTATACTTTGTAGTTGTAATTACTTTGATTTTTTTTTTAAAACAAAACACTGAGTGTAAAAAAAAAAATCAATGAGTCCATAGTAATCCTCAAAAACAGAAAAGGAAAAAAATTTCAGTTGCCACCGTCGAAGTGACTATTACATGAACCTCTTGTCCTGAAAATTGGTAATTAAAGGCACAGAAGCATCATGATTTTTCAGGAGGTAGTGTAGTTCATGCCTTTTTGATGAGGGAAAGCTCTTTTTTACCGAAGGCTGACAGTAAGGGATGACAAAATTAGAAATTCACCATTTTGCAATGCCAATAAAATGGTCCAGGATAATCATTAATGGATGCTAAAACTATTAGGAGAAAGGTTAGCCTCAGAGACACAATTTTCATCCTTTGATAACAGCAAAGAGAAAGGTGTACCTTTACAGAGACTTATCTGGTGGCAGTCACTGTAACCAGACTATTTAGCTTACCATTACTAATAATGGACATTATGTGTCTCTCAGTGTGATGCAGTATGACGTATAATACATGATAATAAAGTATTCTTATCTAAAATGTATACCTGAGTCTAATTAAGCCTTTAGATGAAGCATTCTAATTTTGGGGAAATGCAGGGATAGAGGAACAAGTGTTTCTTTGAGGAAAAAACATTACACAAATCCAGAATAATCTTCAAAACAAATCAAGAATATTCTTGGCCTGTTATCTTCAAAAAGTTAACGTTTAAGGGGGAAAATAACGGGAGAGATTGTTCTCAAATGAAAGAGAGAAAAAAGACAACCATTTAATGTAGTGTGAGGTAAATATAATGTGTGGTTTCTGAACTGGGGAGAAAACAGCTATAAAAAAGTTTTTGAGGAAATTGGGGAAATCTGAATATCAGCTGATTATTAGACAATATTGAGGGATTACTACTGTTAACTTTCTCAGATGTGATAATGGTATTATGATTACATGAGTAAATGTCCTTTCTGTTAGGAGATGCATACCGAATATTTAGATGTGAAATGGCATGATGTTTGCAATTTACTTTCAAAAGATCCAGAAAAAAAAGAACATATATAGTCATACATGGATAAAGCAAATACGGCTAAATGTTAACCATTATTAAATCTAGGTGGGTGCACGCTTGAACATTTTCGTAGTAACAAACAAGTGGGAATAAATGAATAGGGTAATTCATAATATGTAGTTTTGTCAACATTAAACCTCATCCCCTCTGTTCATTTTACATTCCCACACTTGGTGTACACCAAAAATAATTTGCGCTTAGTTGGTATAAATACCTTTGCAAACATTTTTATATTGTTTGGAAGGATTCTTCAGATGTTTGTTTTTTACGAATCTAATGTATAAACCCTAAGAGGGCAGGAATCATTGCTGACATCCATTTCTGTAGTAAAGTAATAACAATTCCTTACAATTGCGTCATGCTTTACAGTCTATAAAAACTCATATGGGCGAAACTCACTTGCAACAAAACCGTGAGAATAGATAAAAGAGGGATTATTATCCTCATTTACAGATTAATTAAATGACTTGTCCCAAGTCATGAAGGCTGTGAATACCATAAGTAAGGCCAATATTCTACCCAGTCTCCCACCCACTGGGTTTTAGCACAGTTTAAACGATGATCGTTTGCAGGCAAATTTACAATTGCATGTTAGGTGCATTTTGGAAGAATGCTGTCCTTAGAATTGTTTAGTGCTTTGGTCCTTGACAATGCCAGGGATGGTATGAGACCAGCTGATGACACTGAAGAACTGTTTCTAGCCACTTTCACCGTAGGCTCCCAGACCCCTGAGGCCTGCGTACCACACACACACACACAAAAATCCACCGGGCAGAACTGGCTCCCCAAAGTCCCCCAATCTGCCTCAAGATTTTCTTTTGCCCTCAGTGTCTTGAAGTTTTATTGTCATATTTTCAACTGTATATATTTATGTTTATTTGTCCTGCTCAATACTTAAAGAACAATTTCAATCTGAGGGTTCAGGTATGTCTCCAATCCTGAAATCTTTCAGTGAACTTTTCTTCAGTTTTTATGTATCTCTCACACACTTTCCATTCACTGCCACTGGAACTCCTGTTAGACACAGACTGGAGCCTCCCAATCCATTCTCCATGTATCTTAACCATTTTTTCATTCATGTTTTAAAAATCGGCTTGTCCTCTATGTTCTGGTCTAGGTGATTTTCTCTGTACTTTTACAAACCATTGGTTCTTTCTTCACTGATGTTCAGTCTAGAGTTTATCCTATCTACTAAAGCTTTTATTTCAATGACTATTTGTCATTTCTAACGTTTCTAATTTTAAATACAAGTGCTCTTTTAAAAAAACTTCTACTTGGATTTGCTCCAAAATTTGTCACTCTTTTTAGTGAAAATCATACTTTCATTTATCTTTCTAAGCTTCTAAACATACTTATTTCAAAGTCTTTGTCAGACTGCTCCATATAATTAAATTCTTCTAGAGTAGAATCTTGGTCTCATAGCAGTTGGGTTTTATTTGTCTGCTTTACTACATGAATCTAATGAATCATTCACATATTTTGGAATCTTGGTTTGAAGCCCATTTTTAGTAAAAGGTTTTTATTCTATGTGCTCGTTCCTCCCTTTCCAGTACTTTTGCCATTGCTTCTACTAGGCCATCCAGGCTACCAGACCAGGCTAAGTCACACAGGGGCACTTCCTGTGTATCTGCTGGGCTACAGGGATGTCAGAGACACTGTGAGCTGAATCACAGGGCCAGCATATGGCTAACTCAGTTTTAAGTCACAAACTGTATACCTCTTCCTACCCCTTTAACCGTACAGCTCACGGGCCCTAGATCCATGTACTGCTCAGCAACAGAACCTTTATTCTAGTTTCCTGTCATGAGCAATGAAGTTTCTCCCCAGGTCCTGCTTTAAGCAGCGGGCCTGGCTTTGTCCCATAGGTAATGAGAACTCTAGTTACCACCTCTTATTTCTGGAATAGAGTCCAGGAGACCCCTGGCTTCAACCCTGATAACCACTTGGTTTTTAAATTTGGTTCTCAGATCTCAAAGATGGACAACTGTTTTGAGGTTGACTAAATCCATTTGGTTTTCTAACTTTCTATTTTGTCTCTCATTGGTATATGTTTGGAGCATCAAAGCATGAAGTTACAGAGCCATTTTTCAAGGACATCCCACAGCCCTCAGGCCTCTCTATGTCACCAGTCCCAAACTTTGGCAGTGGCTATCAAGGAAGAATTAGTCTCAGACTCAATCCGGACCCCCTGAAATTAAGATGTGCACAATGATGCTATAAAATACCCATTCCAAATATAACCACCAGTCTTAGTAGGGAAGTAACTTTAGGATTCTCTTTCTGCAATTAGTTACTATGCAGTGGCTTCATCATTTAGCTGTGTGACAAATCATTTAATGACCCTGAGTCTTAGTTTCCCTCCCTGTAAATTAAAAATAATAAAACTTACATTTATAGTTGATGTGAGAAGCAAGTAAGAACTATATAAAAGTGCTTAGCTTAGTACCATGCTTACTATGTAGCATGTCTGCATTAAATAGTAACTACCTTTACTACTCTTTACTTGACAGGTTATTAGGGGGATGGAATGGAATACCCGATGAGCTGTATGGCACAACAAGATTGCTTGTCAAAGATTATTTCTCACTCTTTTATGTGGACTTTAAAACCATATTAAAATTTCCCTAAACTAGAATCCAGTAATTTAGATTGTACGGAAATTAGCAAGGGCCAAACAAATGTTTATTAAATAAAGCTTTAGGGGCTTCCCTGGCGGCGCAGTGGTGGAGAGTCCGCCTGCCGATGCAGGGGACACGGGTTCGTGCCCTGGTCCGGGAAGATCCCACACGCCACGGAGCAGCTGGGCCCGTGAGCCATGGACGCTGAGCCTGCGCGTCTGGAGCCTGTGCTCTGCAACGGGAGGGGCCACAACAGTGAGAGGCCCACGTACCGCAAAAAAATAATAAAATAAAATGAAATAAAATAAAGCTTTACAAATTAATTGCATAAAGAATGTCACAAGTTGGTGACAGGGTTGTGGGGTGGGAAGGAAGAGGAGGGTAGAACATGTGAAAAAAAGTTCAACCTCGCTTAGAAAAAAAGCTGTTTTCAAGGGCTATAGCAATATCCATTACCATTTCAAGAACAAATATATTAATTACACATGAGACATATATTTAAGATCAGTGGCACCTTTACTTGGCAGTATTTTGTTGGCAAGCAAATGGATATTATATGTGAATGAAAATAATGAACCTACAGCTTTCCACAAATACTCAATACTTCAGACATTTTAGTAATTTGGTTTGGTCGTTTTCCAATTCTGAATTTGTGTGAAAATAAGTCACTGAACAGAGAGGGGAAAAAAATGGGTGAAATAAAATGAAAGCTACTAATGATGAAAAGCTCACCCAAATAATTCATTAAAAAACACCAGTATCAACTTTCTATTGTGTGTTTTCATGATGGTTAAAAGGAAGACATTATTGTCTTACGGATGTAGTTAATGTCTAGACATTAAGCACTATATAACACTTTACACAATGCCTGGCATGTACTAAAAGCTCAATAACCAAGAGATATTACAAGGAGGAGAGAACACACACAAAGATTAACCTGTTATAAGTGTTCAATATTTTGCCCACCTAACATGGCAAAGCAGTAAATGGCAAACCAAGTACCAGTCAATGTTGGCAAGGAGAAGACAGTGAAAACATACCAGATAGGCATGGGTTAGTATGGTCTACAAGAATCAGGAAAAGCTCCCTGGGAGAGAAAAGACTTGATCTGAGGTCTAAAATGGAAATAATTTCCTTGAGTTCAAAACCCAGATACAAAATGTCCAGTACATGCCAGGCAAGTTGCTCACAGTCTGTTGGGGGTATTTGGTGGAATGGGGAAGTTAATTCAGAAGAGAAGAAGGGCTAAAGAAGATTGCTCTGGACAGGAAAAAGAGAGAGACAACAATCTAGTCTGAAAAAATCTGGAAAAATATTTTTGCTTTAAATGATTCATAAAAATGCATTTTTTTCTTTTAATTATAGACAAATTTTGCACAGGTGGATGTAGTATAAGAAAGGAAAAAATATTTATGTTTACAAATAAAATCCAAAACTCCATGAAGATATAAATTTAAGCTACTAGTAACTTTGAAATCAAGGGGTAAAAAAAGTTGAACCTTTTTTCAGCTTCTCTTGGGTTCTCTTTGAATATTAGATAAAACAGCATTAAAATATTTTATTTTCAAAGGTATCATCAATAGTCAAAAAACATGAAATAACCGAATCTGAAAAAAAAAAATCCAACTGGTATTCACTAAAAAACAAAACCCATGTCAAAGATGGAGTAATTTCCATGAATTGTACCAGACAAATTTCATGGAAGGAATTTATTACCTTGAAGTTCAGGGAGAATTATTTTATTTTTTTAAGTTTAAAATGAATTGTCAGACTTCCCTGGTGGCACAGTGGTTAAGAATCCGCCTGCCAATGCAGGGGGCACGGGTTTGAGTCCTGGTCCGAGAAGATCCCACATGCCGCGGAGCAACTAAGCCCGTGCATCACAACTACTGAGCCTGCGCTCTAGAGCCCGCAAGCCACCAGTACTGAGCCCACGTGCTGCCAGCTACTGAAGCCCACACACCTAGAGTCCGTGCTCCACAACAAGAGAAGCCACCGCCATGAGAAGCCCGTGCACTGCAATGAAGAGTAGCCCCCGCTCGCCGCAACTAGGGAAAGCCCGCACACAGCAACAAAGGCCCAAAGCAGCCAAAAATAAATAAATAAATTTATTTTTAAAAATAAAATGAATTGTCTCCTAACACATTTATTTATTTCCCTCAAAATTTGCCTTTTTATGTTCTTGAACTTGATGTCTAACATTAAAAACTGAATTTAAGCCCAAATTTCCCTTGGAGAGAGATGCTTTATTAGGCTCATTTATTCATATCCAGTTCTCAGATTTCTCCTGATTCAGTTACTGGAGTCTCTTCCAAGGGACCTAGCTTATCTCCCTGACTAAGAGATCTTCCTCTAGATGATCTCATTTAATGTTATGTATTCAGTTGCTGTTTCTATGCCATTGTAAATTTACCTAAATCAATCTCCTATAATGTTATCCATAAACAGTCAATAAATTTTGTTCACTGATTGTCCAATGGACAATCTTAAGAGGCATCGCACATTCATCACCTTCATTCCTAAGGTACTATTTAGGACTTGTCTATTTCTGCCTGCAAATCTCTCTTCTACCTTACACAGCACCAGTGAAGTGGAAGAGGCTGAATAACACAAACTAAATTATTGCTGTAGTAAAGGTTAAAAAAAAAAAAAAAAAACCCCACCAGAGCATGTGCTGATTCTTTTTGAGTTAGGGAGTTTGCCCCTAGTTACCCATGACTGTAATATTTTGCTAGTTCCTAGTATGAAGGGATTTATGACTCATAGTAATTAACTTCCTGTACTGTTTTGTAAACACTCATATCATTCAAGAAAGCTAAGAAATTGGGACTGGGGGAATAGTAGTTTGAATAATGAGTCTTTTATAAACATAAATCTGAGGAGGAAAAGAAGAAGTCAAAATTCTTGCCTTACACCAAATTAGGGTCAATTTTCCTTGTCAGTTATTCCAACCATATACTGATTGTTTTCACCTTAAAAATCTGAAACCTCCCTTCTGTCTCACCATTTTCAAAATGAAGAGGTATGGCTGGTAGATATTGGGGATATACAGTTAGAGAGATGAAGGAGTAGGAACATTAAGTAGTATATTGCAACACCACTGAATTGCACCGTATGCCCATGGAGATCCAATCCCGAAGGCTGGTAATACAATTTAAAATTCCACCACAGACCAGGAGAAAGTTTTGTGAGAAAGAAAAAAATATATTTTAGGATTCATTAAGACATATTTTCTTAAGTATATAACTTCTGCCCTCAAAGCAAGTTGAGAATGTAGACAGGTTTGTGAACTCTTTACGAGTACTAGTACCATTTATTAGAGACTTGTCATACATATCAAAAGGCTGACATAGAGAGAAGTTTTATTTAATATTAAATCATAAAAGTTTCCTCTTGATTCGCTTATAATTCATTACATGTTGTATCAGAATTATTTCAATAAAACTGATTTATCTCTAAAGGGCTGTAAGGGTAGGGAGAGTGCTCTGTCTTACCCATCTTGTATCTATGCAATACATAATGTAAATATTTACACACAATGAATTAATGTGTGAATGATTCATACCTGTTCATTGTAAAATAAAAAAAACCTTTGCTTCCTTCCACTTCTCTTTAGATGAAGGCTCCTGTGGAGTCACAGTGATTCCCTTTTGTTTATATTCCTAATCTATCCTCGTAGCTATTCTTCTGTAAAAGGAAAACTGCACATTCTGGTAGTTTGTGTTTCGTCTACAGAACACCCTCCCTCTTATTTGGGTCATTTCAGTTACCGTGTATGTGCCCAAATCGCCTGGTCCTTTATCACTCTTATTCCAATAAGATATATTACCTCCTGTCCTCGTACTCCCAGCAGTTTTGTTTTTCACTTCTCTCTTCCTCCCTATTTTCATTTCGGGTTCTGCCTTCTCTTGTCCATCCCTTCCACTTGAACAGCTTTCCTACTGAAGCGTGTCACACCACCCTTCTCTTCTCCTTCAGATTGCTTCTAAAATCCCACCTGCTCCGTAAAGCTCGTTAGCAATAACACCCACACAACAATGTGGGTGTTTACTTCTTTATTCTTGTTGTTTGTACTCTTTAACAGTAAGTTTTTGAGCATAGAGGTCTGTTGCCTTGACTTTACCTATTCTAAAACATGCTGTGCAGTTACCATGTATATAAATATATAGGTGGCGGGGTTCTTTTAATCCCTTGATTTAACTGAAATTATTTGGATTTCTTCAATGCCTCTTCATTCATCATTCCAAAAATATATTTAAAAATAGAATAAAATGCCACCATATTCTTTATATTTTCAAAGGTACTAGCACAAGCTTATATAGAATATTGGGGAGTTTGAGAATTGAGAGGGACAAGTGAATATTTCAATTTCCTCATCACAGATAATCAAAGTGAGGTCCCCAGAGAGATGAAGTGTCCTTGTCTGTGACTCACAGAAAGTGACTCACAGAAAGCTCTAGCAAGCCTAGAGCTGTGGGTCACCATGAATACACCCACATTTATATGACGGGTGTGAACATTTACAAAAAGGAATTGGTAACTACTGCCACACTGGCTCATTATCCTGCTTGAAGCTTACTGTGTCTCCTCCTGGCCCTGTGCTGCAGGATGGCTTTCATATAGCCACCTCTCCATCACTGGTTCTTTCTACTACCTGCTGCCTTCTTTGGGGGGTTCTCATTTCTCAGTGTCTACTTTTAGCCTGGAATTTACTATATTATATTCAAAGCATCTATTCACATTACATTCTAAGGTCTCCTGTCACTTAAGGAACTATGTCTTATTTCCCCTCTACAGCTCCATCACCCAGCCCACTGCCTGACATGGAGCATTTATGAAGGAGTGTCTGAAACACACAGAAGAGGACTGATTTGGGCTTTTTATAAGTATACTCAAGAGTAAGTGTTTTCAGAGAAATTTACTGGAGGGAACCAGATTGCTGCCACCAAAAATACCTAAATTCTGCATAGTACAACCAGATAAGATCCAGTCTTCCTTCAGATTATCCCAGAAAATTAAACTGTGGACCTGAAAAACCCCTGCATAATTATTATTGATAATATATCTTATAAAGCTAGACATTTTTCAAATTAAAAATATCCCAAAATATAAGCTAAGAAAATATGGGGCCCTTTCCCAACAGGGCCTTGAGAACATTACTCTACAGTATAGAATACGAGGGGGAACATTAAGAAAAAGATGGTAATATCAAATTTGACATTTCATTCGATATTTGAGAATATCCTTTTTTCCAATCCTGTCAACTCCTCACCATCTTAGTATGTACATGATTCACTATATGAGGGTACATCTGCTTTTAGAAGGTTTAATTCTTTGCCAAGAGAAACATGAAACAATATCTATGATGTTTGCCATTGTGTACTCAGTGTCTTTGCACAATACCTGCCACATGTCTGAAACTCAATAACTGTTGAATGAATGAATGAACTAGATGCAAATTAATATCAGCAGTTGGGGAATGTCTGCTTTGGAATCATTTAAATTTGTATAAAAAAATGATATCAATCCAGATCCAATTAATGGTGCTAAAAGGATCTGTCTTCCACCAAAACGATTTCAATTTTCCAATCCTAGTGGGTATAGACATTAAACTTAGAGGGCTTCCTGCCAGTTTTTCAACTATCTTATTTAGTCCTCCCCTCCCACCCTTCCTTCTACCCCCCCAACTCTTTCCACTCTTCTGTTCTTCCTCTTACTTTTTCTTAAAAAATGATCTTTATTAAACATGTGGTCGCTTTCATAAATAAATTTGTATTTCTGGACATTTCTTTATCATGAGCTCTTATGAAATCAGGAAGCGCATTTTTGCTGCCTTACTGTAAGCCACACTTATAAAATATACAAGATAATCCTTAGATTTATATTAAGAGGAGTACATTAACATCAGACTTTGTCAAGCTAGGTTTATCAATGCCACTTTGATTTCTAATCATGGTATATCTTTGCTTCAAAATATCTCTCAATCACTTACTAGTAATTTTTAAAACATAGTACTCTATTACAAAAATAAATCAAGAGGTTATGCATCTAAATTATAAATCCTGTCCAAGGACAAAAACAAAAGCAAACATTTCACCACTTTTCTTTCCCCAGAATGTAAATATATTTGATCCATGAAGAAAATGGCTAGTGAGTTTTAGGCAAACAAATAATAGTTCTTTAAAATTAACCACCTCTCAAACTATTCACTTGCTTCTTGAGCTTAGGAGAAAGTGTCTTATTTTGGTATTCACTTACTATGCCTTTCATTTACAATTTTTAACTTTCTTAGATATTATTTCCCCAAGATTTTTTTTTGCTCTCCTGCTCTCCATGATATGTTTCAATCCAATAATACTATTGGACATTTTCGATTTCTTATCTATAATTCCTTTTTCCACCTATACACTCATCTATTTACACGTTTTTCTACCTTTTATATTTATTGTTGCCTGATGCTGTCTCTGAATAATATTTTATCTTTGCGGCTTTTACACTCTCTTTGTCCCTTGGATTTCATTGCTTCTATATTTGTTTTAATATTTGATTATGCTTTTCTATATAATCAATTTTTTAGACATATGATGACTGATTTCAATGCATTTTCACCAAATAATCCATAGTTCTAGCATTAGATAAAATTATTCTAGATTATAGTAATAAATTAACTGAAGCACATTTTAGATATAAATTATATGAATGTGTGCATACATACATAGGGATATGTGCTGACTTATACACGGATATTATATAAATGATGTACCATATGCAACATTTGTCAGGTGCTTCAGTTTACCAAGAACTTTCTTACAAACATATGATCTGCTCTTTACAAAAACACTACAGGGCTTCCCTGGTGGCGCAGTGGTTGAGAGTCCGCCTGCCGATGCAGGGGACACGGGTTCGTGCCCCGGTCCGGGAAGATCCCACATGCCGCCGAGCGGCTGGGCCCGTGAGCCATGGCCGCTGAGCCTGCGTGTCCGGAGCCTGTGCTCCGCAACGGGAGAGGCCACAACGGTGAGAGGCCTGTGTACCGCAAAAAAAAAAAAAAAAAAAAAAACCACAACACTACAAAGTAGGCAAAATATGGATTATGCCCAGGTTAGCAATGAAGGAACTCAAGCTTAGGAAAGACTAGTTAAGGTCACACAGATGGTTCTGTCAACTGTTATTTGAACTCGGTTTTTCTCTAAGTACAATATTTTCTTCTACTACATTATGTGTCTTATGTGTAAGCTCTCCATACCCATAGAGGCAATCTCTGAATAACAAAACATGTTCAGACTCAGTTGAAGGCTTGCTTATGTAATATGATGTTTAATTGAACAAAATCAATCTTTTGCCTTGATATGGGGATTTTTTTATAGGATTTCACCTGCCACTCAATCTCTTTATGACACGAATTGCATAGTCTATTACATACTTAGGAGAAGTCTTATGTTCTATTTATGTGTGGTTCCTTCTTTGTTTCTTTTTCCATTTGTTTTAATCACCAGCTTTCAATTATTTACAACTGTTGACTAAGAACCTATGATGTGTTAAGAAACTCTCCTGAGAAACACGGAGAATACCATGTAACCCTGCCTGCATACCTCACTGTGGCTCCCTTTGCTGCAGCCATGCTTACCCCCTTGCTATTCCTAAGCCTGCCAGGCACACTGCTGCCTTCGGACTTTTGCTTGGGAGTTCTTTCCATTTTGCTTGCTCTTTACACAGATACCTGCAAAAGCTAACTCCTGCCTGGTTATTTGCTATCTCCTCTGAACTACTTTAGCACTTCACTAGTACTTCTATTAAGGCACATATTCCATTCTACTTTATACTGTATTTATTGCTATATATTAATTTTTTCCTAGTAAACTATAAGCCCTCAGGGGGCTATACTGGGAAGAAAGACATGTATTCAAATAACTATATTCGTATAATGCTCATCCTCTTTACAAACCTGATAGCCTAATGCCTTGTACATTGCAGGAAATGAATAAATTTATCTTAAATTGAAGCACCAGACGAGGAATAAAAAGTTAATGCTATAGATTAATGTTCCCCAAAGTGTGAGATATGCACCACCTCAACTATAAAGCATGGATACTGCTCTTTCTAATTACACGAAAGAAAAAAGTCTCACTAAGATGCTAATATGTCTTTTTTTTTTTTGCGGTAAGTGGGCCTCTCACTGTTGTGGTCTCTCCCGTGGCGGAGCACAGGCTCCGGACGCGCAGGCTCAGCGGCCATGGCTCACGGGCCCAGCCGCTCCGCGGCATGTGGGATCTTCCCGGACCGGGGCACGAACCCGTGTCCCCTGCATCGGCAGGCGGACTCAACCACTGCGCCACCAGGGAAGCCCGCTAATATGTCTTTAATACCTCTACAAACCTTGACAAACTTACTTGTAACAATGAAAGCACAGGTTTCAGACTCACAAACCTTTGCAGGTATGAGTATAGCTAGAATTTTTAAAACGTTATTTTGTATTAATTGTATTACTTTTATATTTATCTTATATTTATGATAAGTGATACTGATTGCATACTATGGTTCTGATTATTTTGCTTTTTAAATTAAATATTAAATGCTTACAAACAGTAAACACAAGTAATATATAAATAGTAACTATTAAACAAACACCTGTGTGCCCAACTTAGCTTCCTGTGTGGTCTTCTCAAACCATCTATTATTCTCTGTCTGAATTTGCATTTCCCATATTACTGATGAGGATTAAACATTTTCACATGTTTACTGGATCTTCATGTTTCCTCTCTGTGAAATGCCTGTTCGTGTTAATTTCATATTTTCTTATTTGGTAATTTGAGTTCTCATGTTAATTTGTGGCTATTTCTTATCTATTTAGGAAACTAATACTTTTTCCAACTATATGTGTTATAAGTATATTTTATTATCTTGGAATTCTTATTTTTGCTCACTTTATGGTAACTTTTGGTAAATAGAAGTTATTATTTTTAATGTAGATGAACATATCAATCATTTTATTTGTGATTTATACTCTCTGGGTCTTATTAGAAAAATCTTTCCCTAATCTAAGGTCATAAAAAATTCTCTATATTTTTTTCTATGATTTATGGTTTTGTTCTTTCACACATTTTTATACACGTGAGTAGGGGCTCAATTTTATTTTATTTTTCTCTATGGCTAACAAGTTGAATACTCCATTCATTCCCCCACTGAGGTGCAAAGACAACCCTACTCTAGTCAGTCTGATATCTCTTTCGGAGAATCTCTATTTTGTTCTGTGGACAAATGTCATGTTATCCTAATTACTGCAGATTTATTATAAATTGACTACAGAGTAGGACAAATCCTACCCTGCCTGCTCCTTTTCTTCAAGAGTATCTTTGCTATTCTTGACCTTTTGTTCTTCAGTATACATTTTTTAATCTGCTTGTCAAGTTCCAAAAAAAAAAATTTTTTTTTTTTGGTATGCGGGCCTCCCTCTGTTGTGGCCTCTCCCGTTGTGGAGTACGGGCTCCGGACGCGCAAGCTCATTGGCCATGGCTCACGGGCCCAGCAGCTCCGCGGCACGTGGGATCCTCCCAGACCGGGGCGCGAACCCGGTTCCCCTGCATCGGCAGACGGACGCGCAACCACTGCGCCACCAGGGAAGCCCAAAAAAATTTTTTTTAAATACACTTTAAAACCTGTAGAAATTTTCACTAGAATAGCTGTGAGTCCACAGATCAAATTAGGGATAATTGAGAGCTTAACAGTATTGAGTCTTCCTATTCCTGAACAAGTTAAATCTGATCATTTATTTAGGTCTTTAACAATATCTTTTAATAATGTTTTATCATTTTCTCCATAGTCTTGCACACCTTATAAGATTTATTTCTAAGTACCTATTTTTGAGCTTATTATCAATGGAATTATTTTAAAATTCGTATTTTCTAACTTTTTTGGTGATGAATAAAAATCGAATTAACTTGTATGATTTGATTTGGTAGCCAGCAACTTTGCTGAAGTTTTATTCATTACAATAGTTTGTCTTTAGATTCTTTGGATTTTGTTTTACAAACAAGCATATGACCTCTAAATGACAGTTTAATTTGGTTCTTTTCAATTTCAGTATTACCTGTTTTTTTATTAGTAAATTCATTTTTATTTTATCTTACATTGTTGGTTAAGTCACCCAGGAAGCCTTATTAGTGATTTTATTATAAAATAATAATTGCATTAAAATTTCGCCACTAATGATGCTGCTTGCTGAAGACGATATTTTAAACAGTCTTTATAAGGGTAAGGAAATTACTGCCTATCCCTAATTAAGTGTTCTTTTTGATCACAAAAGTATGTTGAATCTAGTTTTTTCTGCAACTCTTGCGATAAACATATAATTTATCTCCTTTAAACTGTTAACGTGGTAAAATTAATTAATTGAGTTCCTGAGGTTGAACCCACCTTGTATTCTTATGATAAAATCATTTTGGTTATAGTATAAAAATCTTTTTTTAACAGTGTGAATTTAGTTTGTTTACATTTTGTTTAAAAGTTTAAAATGTAAAATCAGTAAAACTGGCCTAAATTTTCCTTTTACATTTTTGTCTGGTTTTGACATCAAGATTATACTAGATTCATTAAATGAACTGGAGTGTTCCCTCTTTTTATACTTTCTGGCACAGCTTCGGAATTATGTGTATGTTCTGGTATTTTCTTTGTGGGAAAGTTTTCAACAATTTATTAACTCTTTAATATTTATGGAATCATTCTACTTCTCTCTTTTTTTCTTGAGCCAGCTTTGGTAACATATCATCCTAAGACTTCCCATATAATCAAAATTATCCAGTCATTAGCATAAAGTTCTTCATAGTATTATCTTACTCTTCTTTATTTTGTGTGTTTTTGGTGCATTTTGTACAATTTTTATTGAGAAATAACATATGTATAGTAAACTGCTGTAACCTTAAGAATATGCCTGATTTATGGAATTTTACAAACACCAGTGTAACCACCACATAGATCTAGATATGGCACATTTCTAGAATGTTCCCTTCCGCCCTTTCCTAGTTGATACCATCCCAAAGGTAACTATTCTGACTTCGATTATCAGAAATTAGTTTTGCCCATTCTTAAATTTTATATGAATGGAACTGTGTAGTAGTATGTGTGTGGTTCCTTTCTTTCATCATTTTGTATATGAGTATTCCATGTTGTTACATAGCGGTAATTCATTCTTTATTTCTGTGTAGTAGTCCATCATATGAATGAAATAAAATTCATATCATTGTATGAATGTATTTATACATTTATTCTATTTTGACAGACACTTCGACTCCCGCTTAAAGCTTATATGCAAAAGCTACTATGAATATTCTTGTTCATTACTTGTTAAACATGTGCATTCATTTCTCTTAGATATAAACCTAGGAATAGACTTGATGGGTCATAGAGTAGGCTAGTAATCAACTTTAGTATATACTGCCCAACAGTTTTTGAAAGCAGTTATACAAAATTATACTCTCACCAGTAAAGTAAGAGAGTTCCAACTGCTCTTCATTCCTGCAAAAAAGAATTTATGTATTCTTTATTATTTCAGTCATTCTGATATGTGTAGTGGTTCCCCTACTATCTTTTTAACTTCTGCACATGTGAAGTTATGGCTCCCCCTTCATTATTCATATTATTTATTTCTTGTTGTTTTACCCTGATTAATCTCACCAGAACTTTGTAAACTTTGTTGTGGTCGTTTCAAAAAATTGCTGTTTTACTTTGTTGGCCTCCTTGTTGTTTGTTTTACATTTCATTACTTTTTGCTCTTAGCTTTACTATTTCCTTTGTTTCTATTTTTTATGGGTTTGCTTTCTTGTTCTGTTCCTAATGTCTTAAGTTTGATTTTTATCACATTGATATTAAGCTTTTTAAAATTTTCTAATATGTATTTTTATGTTCTAATAACTTTCCCTCTAAATACTGCTTTAATTTATATCTCACAAGTTTTAAAATATAGTTGTCTTTCACTTTGACGTGTTTTTAATTGCTATTTCCATGCCCTCTTTGTTCCATGGGTGGTTTAATTTTGAAATTTTGGGGGTTTTGGGAACTTCCCTGGTGGCACAATGGTTAAGGATCCGCCTGCCAATGCAGGGGACACGCGTTTGAGGCCTGGTCCGGGAAGATCCCACATGCCACGGAGCAACTAAGCCTGTGCGCCACAACTACAGAGCCTGTGCTCTAAAGCCTGCGAGCCACAACTACTGAGCCCGTGTGCCGCAACTACTGAAGCCTGTGTGCCTAGAGCCCGTGCTCCACGACAAGAGAAGCCACCGCAATGAGAAGCCCACGCACTGCAACGAAGAGTACCCCCGCTCACCACAACTAGAGGAAGCCCATGCGCAACAGCAAAGACCCACCGCAGCCAAAAATAAATAAATAAATAAATAAATAATGAACTTATAAAAATAAAATAAAATTTATGGGGTTTTAAAAAATATCTTTTTTATTTATAATGTATTTGTATTGTGGTCAGAAAATGTGATTTGTGAGATCCTAAACTTTTAAATCTGTTGTGAATTATGATAGGAAGAGAGTAAAAGAGATCAGTTAGTTTACAAGGATAAGACTTGCACTGGAGAGAGAACGCAGGAGATGCAAATAGAAGAGAAAATACAGCACCTTGAGAGTGACCGACTCAAAAGGTTAGGAGACCAGACAAGATTTAGGAGATACATACAAAGTTTCAGACGAGAATAATTAGGAGAATCATGGAACACAGATAAAAACTGGAGAGAAAAAAAAGAAATTATGATTTGATTTGATCAAATGGCTAGCACAATGTTCAACTGGTAATGTCAAACAAGTTAACTGAAAATCTAGGATGGGACTTAACGAGAGGTTACAGGTTGAAACTTGATATTTCATTCATCTGTATGGGATAATAATTCAGCAATAGGAAATGAGGGTAAGGGAAGAAAAGTACATATTAAAAATAGAACCCTTAAAAACATGCACATTTAAAAGGTGAAAAAATGTGAAAAGGTGAAAAAATATATACAAATAAGGAACTGGCTATTTAGTTTTTTTAAAAGCCTTTACAAGGTTCTCCTAATTAGGCTGTTAAATTTCTAGAAACAGAAAGTACATCTAATAGAAAACTGCATCTATATTAAGCAGAGAGGGGAGCCATCCAGTAATAAGAGATCCAGAATGTAGCTTTCCATTTTCTTTCATTATTCAAAAGCACCTTAAGTAGATATTCACTAATCTCTACTTCGATATAATTTCAGCTAAATGTAAAATGCTCCTGCTAAACAGAATTCTACCGCTACAGAGGGTGATTTCAAACTCTTTGGCCTACTACTCAATGGACAAATATGTGCAATTCAAGATTCATGGTGGTAGACAAAAACATTCTTACTTTTGAATTCCGTATGTTCTAAAAGACACTATGCATATGGAAAGCATCAGCAAAAAATCCAGAACTGGAAGTAAGTACAGAAAATCTAGGGATGGTAGTGGTAGCAAATTCAATGTGTGATGCAATGATCAACACTTGGTGAACACGGGACTAGAGATAGTGGATGAGAGGCAGCTGCTTCCATGTTCCACACCCCGATACTTATGCCGGGGGTCATTAACTCCCTGTTCTAGTGCATTGTAGATGCCAAACAAATACTGAGCACAACAATAATAAATCTGAAAGCAGATTAAACTTGGAAAAGCAACTAAGTCTATTTCCAGAACATCTTGAATTTTACAAATCTATTTGGTCATGTAATTTTTCTACTTAATTTTAAGACATTGTTTATTTAGAGGAAACAACTCATTTATTTTTGCTCCTTTAGCTTAGCAAAACTTAATACCAGCAATCTGACATACAAAAACTTTGACATTTTTCTTTCAACCTCATATGGAAATTTTTATTATACAAAACAAAAAAGAACTCTGGGGGGCTTCCCTGGTGGCGCAGTGGTTGCGCGTCCGCCTGCCGATGCAGGGGAACCGGGTTCGCGCCCCGGTCTGGGAGGATCCCACATGCCGCGGAGCGGCTGGGCCCGTGAGCCATGGCCGCTGAGCCTGCGCGTCCGGAGCCTGTGCTCCGCAACGGGAGAGGCCACAGCAGAGGGAGGCCCGCATACCACAAAAAAAAAAAAAAAAGAACTCTGGAGCTTAAGCATGTCAACAAGTACGTTTCTATTTTAGTGTAAGAACTATAAAGGAAGAATATTGACTTTGAGACACTTAAAACAGACCTTCACACTGAAGATGATCTCTGAATTGTTAGAACTTTCAAGCCTTTTAGCTTATTTAATATTTTTTAGATCACACCTAATTTTAAAGCATCTCAGTACTTTTGGGTAAACTTATCATCTATGTGTATCACTTACTAGATATACCTGCAAATACATCCAAAGATGGAGTATACACTACTTTTGTCATTTTGAAGTACTTACACTATGTTCATTTATTCAATTGATATCTATTAAGCTCTTATGTTAAGCTGTTGGATGTTCATAGGTGAGAAAGGGGAAGAAGGAAATAAACAAGTAAACAAAAACGACTACTTTGGAAACCAACTTCGATAAGATTTTCAGGGAAGGCCCACCTGACAGCCGAGAAAGAACTGGTGGTGCAGACAGGCTGGCTCAGAAGTGCAGGCCAAGTGAGGAAGGAGCACATGTGAAGACTCCAAAGCAGAACCCCCTGGCTCCATCCCCCTGGAGGCTGGGAGGCTGGGTGCAATGCATGAGGAAGAGCCAACCGGGACAAGGTGAGGGCAGCCAGGCCGGCCAGGATATGCATGGTCTCACAAATTGGTGAGAGGTTGGAATTTGATTTGAGTGAAATGGGAAGCCACTGAAGAATTTTATGTGACATCAAGAGACTGACATGTCCACAGGCCTCCTTCCCACTTCAGCATGAAGAATGGATGGGAAGCAGGCAGAAGATGAAGGAGAGGACTCTCTCAGGAGGCCAGAAATGACAGCAGCCTGGACCACAATGATGGCTTTGGGGATGGAAAGAAGGGGAGGGGATACTCACTGGAGGTGGAATCCACAGAACTTACTAATAGATTAGATGTGTGGAAAGAGGGAAAGGGAGGAATCAGGAGTGATTCCTGGGTTTCTTGCTTGGGTAATTGGGTGTAGGGTAGATCCCTTTACCAAAAACGATGGAAGTTAGGAAAAAGATAGGCTTCAGGAGACAGAATCAAGAGCTTTTAGTAGGTACACATTACACTTCAGAAGTCTAAAAGAGATACAAATGGCAAAGTCAAGCTGTCAGTGGAACACAGTAATCTGGAACTAAGAGGAGATCTAGGCTAGAAACATAAATTTGGGAATTCTTAGCAAAGAAATAGTTGCAGCAACATGAATAGATGAGATGCCTATGGAGAGAGTAGACAGAGAAGTAAAAGAGGACCAAGGATGAGCACTGAAGAATTCCTACACTTTTAGGACAGACATAGGACGAGAAATCTCCAAAGGCAGAAGTAGGAAGAAAACTAACAGTGGGAACTCCATGAAGTCAGAGAGAGGCAGGGCAAGGGAAGAGCTGTCCACCCTGCAGAGTGCTACGGAGATGAACCTGGAGACCATTGGCAACCCTAGCAGGACAATTACAACTTCCCTGAGAAAGCAGACGTTGAAGTGGAGTGGGATAATAACAGCAGACCCGTACACGCTCAGAATATCTAGAACAGCACTTCAATAACAATAAAACAAGATTTGAGTCCAAATGTGGTAAAAGTATAAATAGCAATCCTATAGTTAACACTCGCAGAAGAACAACACAAATTTATTTAATACCTTCAGGTTCCA
This sequence comes from Physeter macrocephalus, assembly GCF_002837175.3. Classification (NCBI taxonomy): domain Eukaryota; kingdom Metazoa; phylum Chordata; class Mammalia; order Artiodactyla; family Physeteridae; genus Physeter; species Physeter macrocephalus. The sequence goes on from NC_041232.1 coordinate 39,100,451, forward strand.
GACACTGTGTCAGGTGGTTCCTGAATGAAAAAAAAGCCAGGGAGCCAGCTGTCCTGCCATACCGCCCTGTATGGGGAAAGGCTCTGGGAGAGCCACCAGCCAGACACAGCACTGAGGCACCTGCCTACGATGGACCTGGCATTATCATAGGGCTTAGGAATATCAGATTGAGTAAATTCTTGCCCCAAGGAATTCAGGGGAAGAAAAGAGAAATGTACATAGATAATTATAAAGCACTGTAACAATTTTCATATGAAATTTATAACACATTGTATAGACAGGGCATTCCAGGAGAAGGCAGATGTTTGTGGTGATAAGTTGGGGTCAGAGGAAGCCTTCCAGAGTACCTGATCTCCAATTAAAGGGAAAGATGGACAGCCTTAGCAAGATACAGAGGCGGCATGTTGTGTGCGGGTTAATTAAAGCACCTCCAAGCACAGAATAAGGTGAAAGCTAAGGAAAAAGGGAGAAATTTTACCAGGGACCGACAGAGTCTTGTATTTCACAATAAAAGGGTTATGATATCATCCTATAGGGATGGAGGTGCAGAGCACTTAAAATGTTCCAAATAGGGAGGGGCACGTTATTCAGGTTTGTGTTTTAGATAGATTGTTCTGGCAGCTGTGTGGGGACGGATCTGAAAGTATTAACACTAAAGTCAGAGGGAACAGTTACGAGGCTGCTTCAGTAGTTTAGTGAAAGATGATCAGAGATTGAACTTAAAATGTGGTAAGAGGATGGAGAAGAGGGGACTGATTCAGAAATACATATGAGTAGAAATCGAGATGGCTGGATGTCCAGCTGGATGTGGAGAAAAAGAAAAGACTAAGAAGATCAATGGATCCACAAGTGAAATAGAATACTTAAGAAAAAAAAGCAGGTTTGGAGAATGGATGATGAGTTCTATTTTGGACCCAGTGAGTTTGAAGTTCACAGGAACATGTGAGTGCGTATATAACCAGCAGGCAGCTGTGTGTATGAGTCTGAATTTCAGAGGAGAGGTTTGAGTCAAAGACACCTTTTTTTTGGCAAATAGCTTCACTGAGGTGTAACTCACATGCAAAAAGTCACTAATTTACATCTGGTGAGTATTAGTAAGTGCATACAGTCTTGTAACCACCAGCACAGTCAAGATACAGAATATTACCATCAGCCCCCATAAGTTCCCTTCTGTCTTCTGGAAACACCATTTGGAGAGTCATCGGTAAAAAAGGTGGTGGTTGAAACCCTGGGAGTGGATGAGGCCACGTGAAGCGGGGGGGTCAGTAGAGTGACAGTAGCAATGCGGACACTATCTTGCAGAAGCAGGTAGAGGACGGAGAGGGCTACGGAACACTCAAAGAGGCACGAAGGGTAACAGGAAGGAAGACAGAGGTTCAATTAGGAGGGAATGGCCAACAGTGTTAAGTAGAGAAGCAGGTAAACTACAATACATTCTCTTTAAAAAAAACCAAAAGCATTACATCAGTCCACTAGGTCGGCAGAGACCTTAGCACAGTCAGTTGAGGTGCAGCAATAGAAGCAGAAGATCCCTTGCAGTGGGTGGAGGAAGTGAATGACAAGAGAAAGTAAGACTGCAACCCCAAGAGGATTTTATGAAAAGGACAAGGATGAGATTGAAGCTAGAGGAAAGTGCCAGTGGAATTACGAAAAGAGAGTCTTGAGTCTGGAGGTGGGAGACCTGGATTCTCGGAGTCTCTTGTCTACCACTTATTAACTGTGTGACCTTAGACCGATCTCAATTTATGTGGGTCTGTTTTGTTGTCTGTGAAAGAAGGCAGCTTAAATCAGATGATCTCCACTGTCCCTTCTAGCTTTGATTCTGTGGCACCGTACAGGCATCTAGAAACATGGAGATAATCTGTAACCCTTGCAAGAGCAATTTCAACAGAATTGTGGGGATGATGTGAATGGACATGTGAATATATAATCCCTCAGAGAAATCTGGATATGAAGGATCTTAAGGAAACCATGGCAGATGGACACATGCTTCCAATATCATCACGAGACAACATTTTGAGGTCCATATAGGGCAGCGCCTGACCAGGGAGCCAAGCCAGTGTCAACGAACTCCAAAAGAAGAACTAACATTTATTCCACACATAGTAAATGTCAGTAAGTCTGCGAGGTGTTTCACGTGTGGAAAAAGCTAGATGTCCAGTGTTCTTTCTCTCTCAAATTCTCTCTACCATTTATGGAATCACTGCAGGTACAAATTTATATCATAGTTAACCTTTGAGGAGGAAACAGAAATGATTAGGTTCCCCCAAATAGTTTATTCAAAACAAAGTCTCCATGGCAAATTTAGATTAATAATTATAGAATTTTGGTACAAAGAGAACATTTTTCACAAATTCAGAAATCAGCATGCAGAAGAAATGGGAGTTCAAATTCAGATCTTCTGTCTTCAGTTCCAAATTTCTCCATCATATGACAGCTACCTAATATTATTCTTCTTTAATTGTCATATGCCTAGGCTTTCATCTATTTCTTGGATTCTATGGGTTTATATAGTACTTATCCTTCCCTAGATTATATCTTAATCCCTCTTAAATAGATACTCTAGTCTCGACCGAGTAACATTCTTTTCAGTCTTTGAAAGATGCATTCCAGCATCTATCGATACCCTTATGTGACTGTGAGTCATAGCCCAGAAAAATCTAATCTGGTTCTTGACAACATCTAGGTACCCAGGTTTTATTCTCTTCCTTTCTCTTCTGAAGCCTCAATCCTCAGCAAGAAGAAGAGATGAAAATACCACCTACATTGCTAAGTCCTTCGGTTCCTACCTAGGACATCTAAGTCAATGGACATACATGTGATACTTCTTTTTTGTGATAAAGTTTAGTCCCACATGGCATGCCTGTCTTTTGGCAAAGTCTTATGTAATAACTTTGCCTTTACTTCCACTGGTGAAAAATTTACACAGTACTCACAATGAGAGGTCACAGAAGCTGAACTTGGCTAACACAAAATGGGAACAAATTAATATATGTCTTTTCCTTGCTGATGCATTCTTTTTAGGCTCCTTTTCGTAAAACTTTACATATGTTTAGATAATTTGCTATGTCAAGTCCAAATAGTATGGTCTACTTTACATTTTTTTTGGTAGAGAGTATCAGAAAGGAAGTGGGCACATAAAATTTTATGACAAATAGTATAATAAAGAAAAAATAGTAACAATGGTGAAAATGTTGAATAGATCAGTGTACTGTTAAGGCACAAAGAAAAAACGTACAACTGAATCTTAATATCTGGTCAATTAAGGACACTGCTACAAGTTACTAATCAGATTTAATAAGGAGGTACTCTTTTGCATGGAGTCATTTTTAACCCTCAGTAGCAGGTGCTTAAAAAACACTATTGTAAGAATTAAAATTAAAAAGTACTTTAAAGTACTTTATGAAGCATATAGTTAAGCTCTAGAAATTATCATTAAGATTTTAGGTATAATTGAAGACTTGACCATCCCTTAAAGATAAATTTTCCTAATCAACTCTAACCAAATTAACAGATAAAGACTATCCATATGTCCCCCTTCATTTTTAAAATATTTCACCTCAAATAGTAGTGTAATATAGAGCAATTTAGAAATATCAGAAAATCTAAACCATGAACAGATAAGAAGAAACAGGCATTTGCCTCTCCATAAACAATCTACTAAGACACAAAAGCTAGATTTTGCTTGGTTTTAGATGCACACATACTACCACAGTCACAAACACACACACACACCCCCCCACACACACATACACACACAGAGATTCATTTTAAACACCTTTTATATACTATTTAAATTAAACCTGAATATAAAAACTCTTCTATATATGTTAAGCATAACAAGACAAAAGAGAGGAATAATTTTCTGCATAAACTTTTTACGAATTCTTGTTCAAAAGCATTTAAAAATAAAACATTTGGGGGAGATTTGGGGAAATCTGAATATAGACTTATAGATGATAGTATGGATTTATTTAATTTCTTTACCTGATTTCAATAATTGCCTGAGCTAATGATATTGTGGTTAAATAGGAAAATGCCCTTTTTCTTAGGAGATATGTTATCTACAACTTACTTTCATGTAGCTCAGGTTAATTTAAAAGGTTGCGAAGAGAGAGAAAAATGTAACAAAATGTTCATATCTGATAAACTTGTGACATGGATACACGGACACATACATAGGTTCACTGTGTTATCCCTTTAACTTTTCTATAAGTTTAAATATTTTTGAGATAAAAAGTGGGAAAAAGTAATTCATTTCATATGATTACAACTAGAAATATTTGTTTCAAAAGAAATGATTTGATCCAACACATGAGTCATGAACCATTATCAAAACAACATTCTTCCAGTTTGACAGGATTTCGTTTATTTAAATGAGAGAAGGGTGCAGATTTACTTGAGGAGGAGAGAAGGGAAGGCAGCTTCAAAGTTTGGGAGTTTGCCTGTCACACAGATGCACATTTCAGGAGGATGGGCTCTGCGATCGTCTTCTCAGCTTTCCCCTACCAGCTGAGTGATGGCTATCTGCAGGGAGATGCAGGGGGGACCTTGGAGAGGCTGCGAGTGCAGAGACAAGATAAGGAAAAAGCAGTGACCCCAGACTGAAGGGAGATAGGTCTCCCTGGGGTTTTCATTTGGATGGATCTCCAGATAGGGGCAGGTAGGGAAGGGGAGAGAGCTATAAGAAACCAGGTGATAAAGCATAAAGAAATTATAATAAAAGGAGCCATCCTCTGCTCAGCTTCAAGGAATGGTGACTTACAAAACTATCTCACTGTAAATGAACTTGTTTTTCAGACTCATTATGGGAAAAAAGACGTGAAATGACTCTTCAACTAAGGAAAAAAAACAAAACATGTTCACTTTGAAACCCAAACCCAGAGAGCAAAGACTTGGGGAGAGTGCCTTTAAAACGAATGTTGACCATGTGGTGCTTAATAAATGTAGGGGCTTTTAAAAAATCCTGTTGTAAGAAACATCTTCCTCGGTACACAGAAGACAAAGAGAAACAGTGAGTGTTGACAACACGGTATTAAAAAGCCACCCCTACCCAATTTGTTATCCACAAATATGTATATTCTTTTTAATTTACTCTAAGCCAGAGTGTTGGCTCATAGCATCTTACTTTTATGTCATTATCTCTCTGCCATACACACAAGTCATAGCTGGGGATTTCAGCTCGCAGTGAAGCTACACTGAGATTCCAGATCTCAGGTAGTGCTGGCATGAGTGCAGGTCTCTTCAGTCACAGAGAAGACAATATCCTAGGGAGTCTGGAATTAGTCCTATTTTGCACCATTCAAGCCAAAATGCTGCTTTATCAAGAAGCAAGTAAAATTGCTAGCTAATGGCTATGGGGGAAAAACACCACTGCATTTGGACCCGAGCATCTCTCGGCACCTGACAATAAATAAAGCTGAGCAAAGTGCAAACGTAAAGTGGAGACAAGATTCTCGAGGAGGTTAAAGGGCAAACATTAAAAAGGCGAGTTTACCTCATCCGACTGGGAGGGGCTGATTCTGGGCATGGGCGATACTTGCGGCGTTTTCAACTGTGTGCTGTTGCCGTCTGGCACCAGCTCTCGGTGGACCGTTTGGATGTGGTTCTGGAGTTCACTTTCAGACTCAAACTTAACGTTGCAGCTGGAACAGCGCGTCTTCAGCGCCCCGGCCTTGCCCTTACCCTCCATGGCACTCAGGTTCTCATTCTGGCCCAGGCCTGGTCTACTCGTGCCGGGAGGGATGCTGATACCCGGGCTGCCGCTCTTGCTGAGATTCACGCAGCCGGCACACAGACCATATGGCAGGCCGTTGATGTCAAGTTTCACCAGATCTTGCTTGGAACGGAATTCCTTGAGGCAGGACGCGCACTTGTACAGTTTGGGGACATGCTGGCCACGCCCCGTGGGCTGGACCGCAGACCCGTTGCCCGTCTTTTGCATGTGGAACGTCCCGTGGATTTTGAGTTCTAAGGTGGAGGTCACCGTCTGCATGCAGACCACACAGCGAAATCCCGTCAGGGAATTCCTCAGGTCGGGGTGCATTTGGCAATGCTCTAGAAACTCCTCTTCGCTCTGGAGCGGCATCTTGCAGATGCGGCAGTTTCCGGTATCGAGGCTCTTACTGTGCGTGACTTTGTGTTCGGTCAGAGTCAAGAGGGAGGGGAAGCGCTCCCCACAGATGGGGCACATGTAGTGTTTGACGGGGCCCAGGTGGGTCTGCATGTGTTCCCGGAGGCCGTTTTCCGAGAAGAAGGTTCGAGAGCACACGTTGCACTTGTAGTTGCCCTTGATGAGCTCGGCTTTCTTCTTCACGATGGCGCTCTCCCCGGGCCGGATGTTGTGGTCCCGCAGCTGGTGGTTCTGCAGCAGGGTCTCCATGGTGTAGGCCGCCCCGCAGATGTCGCAGCCGTACATGGGCTCCGAGGTGTCCACGTCCTCCTCGCTCCCGTCGTGGCTGTTGTGGGAGCCCTGGCTGTCGGTCAGCAGGGTCTGCAGCTCCGCCTCCTCCTTCTGCACCTGTTCCGAGGCCCCGTTGGCACCGCAGCTGGGCGTCTTGGCATCGAACACGCAGTGCTTCTCCCGCAGGTGCTTCTCCAGCAGGATGATGGCGTGAAAGGCTTTGCTGCAGAACTTGCAGTTGTACTTCTTGCTGTGGGTGGTGATGTGGCACTGCAGCTCCACCTCGGTGCCGAAGGACTCGCCGCAGAAGATGCACTTGTGCACTTTGCCCTGGTTCTCCAGGTGGTTGTGCTTCACGTGCAGCTGCAGGTCTGTCTCGTTGCGGAAGTCCCAGTTGCAGGACGTGCAGCGGTAGACTTTCTTCTCGTTACTGTGCTTCACGGCCAAGTGGAGCTGAATGGAGACCTTCGAGTCGAAAACTTCTTGACAGAGGGTGCAGCGGAAGAAGACGAAGGTGTGCATGTCCAGCAGGTGTTTCTGAAGGTCGTCCACCGACGTGAACTGCTTGTCACAACTCTCGCAGATGTAGTACGTGGAGGTGATCATAAAATGAATGGTGACGTGCTTCAGCAGGGATTCTTGGTTGGGGAACTCCTTGTTGCACTGAGGACAGGTCAGTTTCGGAAGCACGGTGTCGAGATGAGTTTTCAGGTGAGTCTGAAAGCCGTCCAGGGACGTGTACTTAGCACCACACTGATTACAGATATACTCTCCCGCCGGCCGCGCAGGCGCACCCCCGACCGCCTGCATCATCTTGAGAGATGTCTGCTCTATGGCCACAGGAGAGAGGGGGCTCAAGGCCCTGGATTTCTTCCCGTTGTGAATATAATTCAGGGCCAAGGGAATGTTTTTATGATTCTCTTTGATGTGCTTGTTCAGTTTAAGGACGCTGTTGAATATTGGAGAATTTGTACAATAGGAACAAGAATAGACTTCTACGACTGGTTCTTTTGGAGTCCCGAGCACTGGAGACCCAAATCGGGAGCCACTGAGGTCGCAGTGGACCTGCCTGATATGCTCTTCGAGGGAAGAGTCAGTGAGGAACCCCATGTAGCAATGGGGACAGAAAAAAGCGTTGCTGTCCTTAGCCGCAGGGTTGGCAAATCCGTGAGAACATCGGATGTGTTCCTGAAGGGTGTTGAGGTCATTGACAACTTCGGAGCAGAAGTTGCACTGGTAGACTATGGCAGGCATGGCAGAAACGATCAGACCTGGGTCCTGAGCTTCGTGCACTTGCTTAAGATGTTCATTGAGGTTATAGAGGGAGGGCAATACCTCCAAGCAATACTGACAAATGTGGGCCTGCTCTGGCTTATCTAAATGCATAGTTTTCAGGTGAATCTGCAGAACCGCCAGACTCGAAAACAACTGCTTGTTGCAGTAAATACAGCTGTAGGTGACTTTTGCCTGTTTACTCGCGGGGACGGTCATGTCCGGGGTTTGCTGAGAGGCCCGCTTCCTCCCTCGACTCTTGGGGATTGGTGGGGCGGCTTCCACCATGGTCGAGCTGTCCACTGAGAGGTTGGAGTCCGGAGTCGTGCTGGACACGGAGGTATAGCCCACCGTGACCAGGGAAGGGCTGTTGCTGTGGTTGCATGACTCCGGTTGCTGGTGACTGTCCATGTGGCTGTACAGTTCCTCGACAGTGTGGAAACTCTCGGAGCAGATGGTGCAGGAGTTCTTCTTCTCCCCGCCGTGCATCTGCTCCATGTGGTTCATCAGGGAGGTCTCCTCCACAAAGAGCTCGTGGCAGTAGACACACTGGAGGGCCGCCCGGTCCTCGTTCGGGGAGCACTCGGGGTGGCACTCTGCAATGTGCTTCTGGAGGTCTTCCGGGAAGTCAAAGCCTTCCTCGCACTGACTGCACTTCTGAGTGTCCTTCATCTTCCAGTCCTCCATCCTGGAACCAGACTGGGAGCCGTCCTTGTTCCTTTCGTGAACCTGCATGTGTCCGTGTAAGGAACTAGAGGACAGGAACCCACGGCGACAAATGGCACATTTATATGGCTTGTTGGACGTGTGAGTCTTTAAGTGGATCTTCAGGTGATCACTTCTGGAGAATGCGGCGTCGCATTCGCTGCAGTGGTACTTCTTGTCCCCAGTGTGGAGTTTGATGTGGCGATCTCGGCTCCGCTTGTGTTTGAACAGCCTACTGCAGTAAGTGCATTTGAAAGGCAGCTTGTCGCTGTGACTCTGCTCATGGTGCTTTAGGTAGCTGAGACGACTGAACGACTTGTCACAGAATTGGCATGGATAAGGGAGTCCAGGGCCACCTTCTTCCTCTCCAAAATCGCAACCTTCTCCGTGGCTGGGGGAAGTCTGGTCCTTGCTCGAAGGTGAGGAAGCTGGCCAGGAGCAAGTGGGGTCATCTTCCACATCCACTCCATCTGCAACAAAAAGCATCGGAACATTTCATTTTCCGTGTTGAGAGTTCAAGGGTGAGTTTACTGTACCACTGTGGGTGTACTGTACACAGAGTGGGACCAACGAGAACCTTTCAGGGAAAAAAAAAAAAAAGGAGAGACTATTTGAGTGGAGCACTTTCAAATCTGAGCCCCGAGCTTTTATTCTACATTTACTTTTCACTGGATTGTAAAATATAAAAAGATATGAAATAGTTCTGTGCCTAAATTACCCTTTTATTACTTTTTATCATTCTTCTTTAGAAGCAAGGTATGTATTATGCATTGACAATTTTATTAAAATGCAGATTTTAATATATTTAATGTTTCTTTTGTGTTCATTCTAAAATGATGTGCATATTATGTGAGCATCTGAAGGACCAAATGAAAAGAGGAAATATTACAGGAATGATTTAAAATTAATGCAGTCAACCCAGATGTCTAATATTTAATAAAATATTCCCTCTGAATTTTGCTTGTTTTTATATAAAAAGGCAATTCTGAAGACCAAAATCTTTCATGGGGTTCTTATTGATACAGACCTTATTGCATGCAGCAAAAAAATATTAAAAAGTAAGCACATGAAAGACAGAAAACACAATAATAATTACGTCTTCTGTAATAAAAGACAACGAGGATTTCTTCAATAACTGTAAGATTCAAATAGCATAGGCCAGAAAACGGATTATTAGATGTTAGAAGGGTACTGCTAGATATTACGTGTAGCTAGGATCAGCCAGGATCAAGAAAAAAATGAGTTTCACAAGGGCCAGATTGTAATAGTGTATTTTGTTTGGAAAGTTCAAGAGGTGGCCCACCATTTCTTCCTTTTGCAAAAGCTTCAGCAGCATGAACTTCCTTAGCCAAACAGGACCTGCACTTTGAGGTGAGCAGAGACAAAGCAACTTGTGAAAAACTGGAAACAGGAAAAGTGATAAATGATTATGCTAAATGCTGAAAGATTTATGGGTAACAAAGAGAAGACAAACAAGCCTGAAAGCCAGATATAACCTTAGCAAGTTATCCATAAAGTAACTCTACTTTATACTAGGTGGTTTTTTAACCACGCTTGTAGCTAGTGTACACTCTTACTTCTGTCACTTTCTTAATATTCAAGTGGAAAATGAGACCTTCTCAAGTAGGTTGTAAAATCTCTTTCTGGCTTTTCAAAACAATCTATCATTCAGGATCGGAAGACATTGTAAAAGCTTTTCACTCTCCAAAGGAGCAAGGGTTTTCATAAAGGCAGACAAGTAAAGACCATGGAATGTGCCTGGTGGAGACAGTGATTCTATTAGAATAATAGGTTCAATTAGAACATTATTGGGGTATTCTAATAAGATGCAATCAGAATATGGTCAAATACATTTTAAAATTCTTCAAAGCTAAAGTTCACTAGCAAGCTATATTATTAACATAAAAGTAGAAACTGGCGAGCATTATGTAAACAAATTCCACGTCTGCTTTCTTTAAGGTAACAAGATTTTACTAGATTATCAACCTCTTGCTTATCCACAGGAAACAGATGAGGATCATTCCTTTCCTGCATCTAGAAACTGATGACAACACCATCTCACTATCAATGCCAGATGGCAACCATCTAACTCTGAGAAAACAACCAAACACTATTCCTGGATCCCTGCCCACTGCAACAGAGCTTCGCAATACAAGTTGAAAACCACATGATTTTGCATCCTCATTTATATACGTCTATAACCTAACATGTTTCCAGCATAAGAAAGAGTCTGACAGTTGTGGGTGTGATTTCAATTTAAAGGTGAATACACATAAAGAATATATGCAGATAAACTTATCACCCAACATACAGAGAAACAACTTTGAAAAATTAAAAACGAAAACAACTTCAATGATGGTCTAGCTTTTCCCTTAAAAAACATAAGCCACCTAAAGCTGGTAGCCCTAAAACAAACCAAAGTTTTGAAATATCTCCCCTAATTAAAAAGTTTACTCTTTATTAAATTTGCTCAGCATTCTAGGAAGAAAACCTACCACTTTTCACACATTCCTTCTTCAGGCTTACATCCTGTTGTTTCACTTAAAAATATTTTCAAACACATCATCTTATTTGTACAGTTGGGGAAAACAGTGAATCAGAATTTGTCATGCATCTAGACTGAAAGAATAGAACGACTGAGCCTGAAAATTTAGCAAGTGAATTTATTATTAAATTGCAGATTATGCCCAGGCATGATATAGTATTATACAAATGCACCAAGAATTATAGAGCAATAGACCATTATAAACAGGACACCATGCTTAAGTCAGGTTCTTGTCTGTGGGCCATGCCTGACTATACGTCTTACATAACTGTTCTCCTAAGCTAATAAATTTCAAATATAGTCAAGTGAGCTGAGGGTCAGGATCAAGTTTTTACTCAAAGCAAGATTCAAGGGAGCTAGAAACCTTCTCTTCACTCTCTCTCTCCTGTCCCTATTGCTTGGTCTTGGGAAAAAGAGGACGTGATAATCAAGGATGATGTGTGTTTGTAACTGAGATACACGGAAATCACCTGCCGGCTTCCTGGGGCTGAGAGATTGAGGACACTCAGAAGCAGTAAAAGGTTTGAGCAGGGAATGCTACTTGTAGAAAAATAAGCAAAGGTTTCACGAAAGGCTGATTTCTGTTTTAAAATCTAAATTGTAAAACACTCCTTTGCTAGTGTTATAAGTGGGCCTTTTCTCCCTGGGATGCACAAGGAACTCACTGACAAGACTCCCAGGGCTGTTGAACCTCCCCAGACTTTTGTGGTGTGGTAGCGTTGCCAACATTCTCCGAGGTCTACCTGAGTCTTTGAAAGCTACTCGTCCCCATTACCTTAAGCTTTTTGGCATTCATAACACAAACGATGTTTTAAATGGCTAATACAGACTTAAACAATTTCAATTTCTTTTTTTCATCTGGAAGAAACTATGGAGGATTCTTTCAACTCCCGTTACTGAGTCAACTTGGACTTTTTTACCCTTCGACACTCACTAAGTGCTACTTCTTACAGAAGTGTGTTTCTGTGTTATGGCACGTTTTCTGCATTTCAATGTGAAGTACTTAACGTGTCCATGTTAAATTTTAATTTTTTTGGAATCAGTCACTTCACGCTAGCTGACTCTCAGAGAGCTATAGCTCTTACAACGGGAAGAAGAAGAAAAACAACAACAACAACAACAAACTTTGCTGGAAGCCAGCTCCGTGGCCTAAAAGTCTATTTAAAGATGCAAATGTGTCTGCATAGTTAGTGCAGATGTTTTTCTACAGCAACTGTACTTGCTGAGTCTCACCATTTCCATAAAGCACATTAAAACAAGTGTGTGAACACTCGGAGATGAAAGTCTCGAACACTCCTGAGACTTTCAGTGGAAAGGAGAGCCGCCTGACTTTTCTCCAAGCAGACAGGAATGCCCATGATTCAGCAGCCTGAGTAAATAAAAGAGGTCCTTATTTCCTAATTTTGCTGGCTGGCCACACTGCAGCAGCCTCTGTGCTCCTGCCAAAGGGGATGCAGAACTGGAACTACACCTAGCAGCTGAAGGCCTGTCTTTGTTAGCCAGCCAGGCTTTCCCGGCCATCTTCTGGCAACAAAACTGCCATATCCTGCGAGGAAGACCTCCATCTCGGGCTTGATGGTGCTCTAGTCTGCCTGAAAGGACGAAACAACAGATTTTGCTGGGTCTACGTCGGAGGATGACAGCTGGAAACTCAGTTAGCGGCAGAGCAACACCTGTTCGGTCATATTTATGGGGGAAAGTGCTCACTAACAGAAAAGTGAAGTCATACTAGAAGGAGGGATTGTGCAGAAAAAAAAAGACACCAGAGCACCAAGTACCTCTGTGACATGAGCCATCGCCCCTCATGTACCAACCTTGGAGGAGAGAGCAAAGATTGGCTATGATTTTACCCTGGCTACCGGGGGATGGACAGACGAACACACCCTGGGAAGGGCTGATGGGTTGCCAAATGGGGGTCTGATAATGTCCATCTACAGCCTGTCATTGTGGAAGAAAAATGCTGAGGGTCTGGCCATTCTTTGGCTTTCAAATCCAACTGAAGTAGCCAATAAAAAAATAAGGTCAAAGAAGGAGGAAGAGAAGATGCACAGGAAGGTTTAGGGTGATGCTAAAGCTTTTTATTTTTGCACCATAAAGGATGTCTTAGTCTTAGGGTAAAGTACACGCTTCTAGAGGGCAGGGACCAAGCCTAATTTTAGAACGCTGAGTCCAACAATACGGGCAATCCTGAAATTATTAAGGAGAAAGTCAAGTAACAAAGTGGACTGACTCACTGTACATGTTAAAGAAGTGATCCAAATCTCTGAAGTTATGGAAACTTCCGATACATTTAGTTCTTCGTAGGGATGGGCCCACGAGAAGCTGGCTTACCGATGTCCTTTTGCTACCTGAGCTCATTCACTGTAAAGGCAGAGTACTCACTAAACCGCCCTTGGGGACTCAGTATCATGTGTGTGCAAGTGCCACACAGCAAGATTTCTTTAACAGGGACAGGATTTACATCACTGGTCACTTTTCAAGTGAGGAAAAGAAGCCCGAATACTGACAGCTCTGGTACCTCTCTTTTCGAAGAGCAGTAACTCAGAATGAGAACTAAAAGTCAGCAGTCCGGAGTTTTATTTCTAGCTTCATAACTGACTTAAGAGAGTGACCTGGCCAAGTCATTTAATCTGCCCCTACCTAGGTATTTCACCTGCAATATGAAGATAATAATTCTTGCTACTTACCCTCTGGGGTGTTACAAAGATTAGTGAATATTTCTAGGGCACCTATCATCGCTGAAGGAAAAGCTGCATATGTAAACAAAAAGACTTATATGTGTTGCATGTATTTACGTTTTCACATGTAAGCTTCTTAATATGTACACTATAAACATATTTTGACATTTTCTTTTCTTTAATTGAACCACTGGAATATCAGCTTTAGGGACTGGCCCAAACAGTGCCTTAAGCATTCACAGTTGTATATTCAGCCACCAAGAAAATAAAATATAAATTGTTGGTGATATCTAAAAGTTAATGGACCATAAATCCAAGTATTAAATTATTATACATATGATAGAATCTTGGGTCTTTACAGACAGACAACCTTGGAACAAGTATTTTGCTATGTAATTCCGAAGCCAAGTGTGGACTTTGGAAATTACCTCTCTTATCCTTAAAACACTAGCAGTACAATCACTGCATTATTTAACATCAAAATAAGTTCATTTAGTAGATGATTTTTTTAAGCGTAGGACAGTAGGTGAAAGCATGAGACCAAAGCAAATTTCCAGGTTATTTCCTCCATTGGCTGAAAATGGTTCTCTCTCTACCAGCATGCTCTAGGAGCAGTTCTGAACTTTCATACTAGAGTTCATAGTCCTTTTTCCACTCATTAACTTAAGACACCTTAAGACAGTTAAACTGAGAATCTTGAGGGAAATATACAGGTATGCACAAAGGCTGAGAGAAGTTAGGTGCTATCAAGAGAGAACAATATCTTGAAATGTGTTTAATAGACACAGGTAACAAGGGTATTTGTCATGTTAACCCAGAGCCACCACAGTAACGACTCTCATCAACAAGCATCATCATATTTAAAATCATCTCACCAAATTGCACAATACATTTTAAAGCAATGATCTAAATTGCTGAAGGATATGGTCATTCTAAATAAATCATTATGCATTATTACACAATTGTTTCCTTTCATTCTCAACAGAAGTGTCAACAGTTTTAGAAAGGCTGCAACTTTAATAATATAGCTATCATACTTTTTAAAAACATCAACAGTCCCACATTAAATTCACTCCTTTGTCATGTAACTTATTTAGCTACTTGAAAAGGAATATTCTTTACTGGGTGTTCAAAAGAGAAAAGTGAACTTTAAAATTACTTATAATTCACAGACGCTTTTAAATTCTGTAATATTACAAACTGTTCTGGAAGGACCAATTAAATGCATTAACAGTTAGGTTATGAGGGAAAAGGGTGGTCACTCATTAACGATAGCAGCTGTGGGAGCAGGAGTTGGAGAAGCACATTTTTTAACACAGTCAAGATGAATTCCAGATATCAGAGCTCAGAGGTTATTTTTTTTTCCTTTCAATACGCCCTAATAAGAAAGAGGCTCACTTTCCCCAACAATCCTTTAATGCTTTGGATGAGCCAAAGAGATAAGCTGGTATCACCCCTGCGCTGTCCTCCTTCGGTAATCCTGGGCTTTATATCCAAGCTGTCTCTTTCACCAGACACAGTTCTGTTACGTGTGCGGAGAAGTACAAATGTTTTGCTTGCTGTTGCTTAAAGTTCACTTGAACAGACGGAGCTCAATGAATTCCATCTTCCGCCGCCAAATTAAACAGAAAACAGTGCATTCTTAAGCAGTTCACACTTAACTCCACCTCTCAAATCAGAGGAAAAAGCTGACGTGAAACCAGTTAAAGAACAGTCATCGTCTCTCTCACGGAAACTGAGACGTGTTTCTGAAGCCAGACAGAAGGAAAAGCGGTTTCCAATTACGTGGTGGTGGGGGCGGAGGGGGGAGCACAGCTTTGCTGTTTCCATCTTTTGGCTCCCTTAAAAATATATATAACTAATGATAAGCACCAACCTCTTGGCGTTCAGTAATTGGCAATCATATGCTACACATCTGTTTACAGTGCTGTGGCTGTGAGCGTTCTACATCATTTAATGTATTTATCTCTCCTTTAATAATGACAGCCATAATCACGGTGAATTTCCCAAGTCTGTTTTCTTTTCATCTCAACTATTTTGAGTTAGAAGGCGTGTTTTCGTTACTTAGAAGTCTTGTATTTATATATGACCTCATACCACAAAGAATTTGAAGCACTTCTTCATTGCTTATTTCATTTATTCATTTATATAACCAACATTTATTAAACACCTACTATGTGTTTAGGTCTGATAACTAGCTTATGAACTCTAGAAATTACTATTTTTTTTTTAAATAAAGTCTTGGCCTCCTTGTCTATAATATCAGAAAAATTCCAGCCTTCCCCATAGTTGATATAACAAGAATCAAACATGACATTGTATGAAAGAGCCTTCTGAACTGCTACAACATAAACATGTACTAAATTATTACTACTACTCTAAAAGTCAAAGTTACCGTTAGGTTATAACTGATAAATGTGAAAACATTACAGAGGAATAAAAATTAACTATAATTTAGTGGTTGCTGTCTTCATATTGAAATTCTAAGAATTTTAAAGGACTTAAAAGGCATTTTTGTTTAAAAATAAGAAATAGGAATTGAGTTCCCTGGCGGTCCAGTGGTTAGGACTCTGTGCTTTCACTGCCGAGGGCCCGGGTTCAATCTCTGGTCAGGGAACTAAAATCCCACCAGCCATGTGGCCAAAAATTAAATAAAAAATAAAATAAAAAATAAACCAAAATACCAAAAAAAAAATCTGAACGCTAATAGTAGTTACCTTGAAAATCAATGTGCAGGAGCTCATTCTTTAATAGCAGCACACACTGGCAAGCTGTGATTAATTCATTAGTGGAATAAAATCCCCACAATGGGATGGCTTGCATTCAAAATCTTGAAGCCACATCCCATAGTTCTGACTCCAGCCCAATATCTCACTATTTTACCTGTTTAGAAATTTCTCGAGGGCAAATTCTACTTTGCTTCAAAATCCTTTGCTCTAGTGTGAAATATACCCATTAAGCCTTGAAAATACAGCCACACCTTTTGAAATATACTCAGCAAATTTCTCAGTGCTACCATGTTAATCATTAGTAATTTTAAATTAACCTCTTCTCTGGGGTAGCATAACATAAAAGGGATTCTTCCACTGAGAAAACTAAGTTTGAAAATGGCTTCATTAGTGAATGATGGACCTCAGAAAAATCATTCCACCATGTTAATGGTTTTTCGAAGAATTGCCCTACACACTAGAATTTTTAAACAAAGAGATCAAATTCTGTATTTCAAAGAGGAGTCTGGTCTATGAGAATGTTTTGTCATGTTGAACTCTACTGAATACTTTCCAACATGTAGGCTTTGGTCCAAGGCTGGCAAACTTTTGGTCACAAGGAATTATAACAGTCCTGAAATGGTGTTCACTCGAGCTGAATTTCACCTGTATTATATCCACGGCAGCAGTAAAGCTGACATGAATTTTTGGCAGTTTAAAAAGGCCACACCGTATACTTCACTGCAGATAAAGCCACTGGAGAATACAAAAGTGTTGAAAGGCTAAAATTTAATTAATGACCAATTAGCACCCCCTGTGGGTTCATTGTGCAGTAAAGTGATAAATACGGTGTGCTAATATAGAAAAAGCTGTTACGAAGATTAGGGGGGAAATATTACAATTATCCATTTGGTATTATAATACGATGGACATCAGTGTTCTTGATTTTGATGTTCATGTGTCTAAAATATGATAGGAATTCGTAAGATCTGGGACAAATAATCATTTTTTATTTTAAGGCAGAGACTGTCTCACACAAGTTGTCAGGCTGAAGTAGAAAAGCTAGTGAGTGCACCTAGCCAACCACACAGAAGCTGCAGCTCAAAACTAGTTTGTGTTGCCTACTCCTCAATCAGTGTTTATGCATTTTATGGGGAAGTTATATGCTACGGTGGTATTTAAAAATTGGAGGATGCTACACTATCTTGAGATTTTATGCATATGTCGAGATCTACAGGGCAAATTGCCAATGCGTCCTCACAGGACAGAATTTCTGTGGTGTTTCAACAGAATCATTAAATTTCATCATTAACTTTTACACAGTAAAACTAAAACTGAAAAGTGATGTTGGATCCCAAGTAACACAAATGATATAAGGAGTCATTTATTTTATTTTTTTAACGATTTTTTTTGATGTGGACTATTTTTAAAGTCTTTATTGAATTTGTTACAATATTACTTTTGTTTTATGTTTTGGTTTTTTGGCTGTGAGGCATGTGGGATATTAGCTCCCCAACCAGGGATCGAACTCGCACCCTGTGCAGTGGAAGGCAAAGTCTTAACCACTGGACCGCCAGGGAAGTCCCAGGAGTCGTCTATTTTAAATGAGATAATGTTTATAAACTGCAAAGGACAAAAGTATGTTCTTAAAATAACTCTAATTAGGGCATAACAAAGTATTTCTACACAGATCATTAATATCAGTATGCTTATTCATGTAGTTATTTTTTTTTCAGTTACCTCATTAGGCAAAATTTGAAAGAGGCAACCCTGAAAATAATGCTGATTATCAATTTAATGGATTTTCCAGGTACCTTATTCTCCCTTTGTTTTCTATTTCTCACTTTTGGTTCAATTTACTCTTCCCTAGAATGAAAATAAAAATAAAATTCAAACCAGTTCATTCTATCATTTTTTTTCTTGTTAACAGTCCTGGTAATTTATTTATGGGAACCAGTACTAGTCAAAAGTATGGCACGGGCTATGTGTGCATGGATGTTTTTACGCAGAACTGACTGATGTTCAGAACAGACTTAATGATTTATGTTAAATCAAGGCATACATTTTTAAAATATCTTTGCTATTTCTCACTGCAAAGTATTAATCATAGTAATTTGCCACTTAATAGGAGTAAATGCGCAATCATGTCTTAATGAAACACTTCATTAGGGGAAGTCTTTATGATGCTATTGTTTTACCGATTAATATATATTACATATAATTATATTATTTTATTAAATTACATATTTTGTATACTCAATTATATAGTTTACACATATGTGTATATATATAATTGTATTAAAATATATGTGTATGTATATATACATGTGTGTGTATATATATGTGTGTGTGTTATGTATATATGTCTGTTTATATATGTAACTAAGATGAAGTTTCTTGCCAAATACACCAAAACTGGTGACAAAGAGTCAGTCCTTAAAAACCCCATGATACCTCCAAGTAATACTATTTCATTTTGCCTAAATCCAAGATAATTTTAACATAACAAAACAATGTATAAGAAAAGAATACAAGGCAGTGTGGCCACAGTGACAAGAGGGTTAAAGAGGCTGGTCGGAGTCTGGGAGCCTTGGAGACTCCATCTGCACTTGTTTCACAACGACATAAAGACCCCTAACCCTCCAGCACCCAACACAGAGGACACAAAATTCCACCGAAAACTGAGCGTACTAATATGATTTAAATAAGAGTAAATTAAGAAACTCTAGTCGGATAATAAAGAATTTGACATGTAACTTGCTTAGTTCACATGTGAAATGCACCAATTCTGAATAATTTTCATAGAGAAATTTACAGCACTGTTTCTTTGTTTTTGTTTTATTTGCTTTTGAAAGGGAAATATGGATAGCATAGATCTGTATTTCCTAGGCTTACTGACCCTTGCAAAATCATGTTTCCAATACCCAAAGACATAAAACCGACTAGCACAGTTCTGGGATCTTGATTGACTCGATGTTGTCTGTAAGAAAGCGCTGGTTTCTGAATCTTCACAAAGCCTCCTCCCACATCTGAGCTCTACTCTTTTCTCTTAAGATGACCTGATGTTGTTTGGCATGGGTTATGCATACCTCTGGGTCTGACTTGAGGGATCAAAGGAAAGAAAATAAATGAATTTGATTGAAGCCTACACAGAGAAAAAAAACTCAAGGCTGTCACTCCTAACTTTTCATATATATGAAACATTAGATTTAAGATCTGTGAGAAGTCTTAGTCCTTAGGGGAAAAAAAAGTGCTAATCTTACAGATGAACACACAGATTGGTGAGGACGAGTAACAGGTTATAATCTTGCACTAACAATAGGAGGTGATGGGGCACTAAAACCCAAGCCCCGGAGCCCCCGTGTCCAGGCAAGCAGCTTGGTCTATGTGTCAGGTAACTCTCCCAGTCCATCCTTCCCTACCCTCCCACTGAAACAACTGCCTCAAATGCCACCCAGTCACGTAGTTTCTATGGGTAAATGAGTGAACTTAAAATAGTGTTTCACATTATTCTCTTCGGTGGTTGTTGTTAAAGATTTCATTGTGGTTTTCTTTTCCTACTGCAAAACCAATTTATGCTAACTGACATACGTGTACACGGATGTATAGAGGAAAACAACAACCTAACAATTCTATGAACCTGTAATCTGCTGTTGACACATCATGACAGCTTATTTCTTACTTTAATTTTACTTCTGACTACTAGCTAGAAAAATCACAGACACACACACACACACACACACACACCCCTCTGGTTTTCCTTAACAATCTCTGTCCCCCTCAGTCTCTTCCTTCCATCCTCTCCTCTGAGGGGAGTGGTTTGGTTGGGTCAGGTATTGGCAAATAAAAGCAGAAGAAAAGGTTCCATCAAATTCGCGCATGGTCAGCTTCACCTTCTTTATGCTCTTGCCTCTGGAACCACAATTCCTGCCACTCATCCAATGAGGGATACAACGAAGGGTCCTCCTCACCTTCCTCTAAGCTCCCCTTCCTCTGGGATTACCGAGGCTACCATTACTCCACACAACGAAACCAAAGGCCGACCCTCTGTCCCAACCAGACGACCGAGGGCAGCGTTTCTTAGCATAATCCACCAGCCACCTGCTCCCCAGTCACCTGAACTGTGGTTGAAAATGCAAACCCCCGCACATACCCCCCAGCCCAGGTCTACTGACTCTGAACTTCTAGGGATGGGGCTGAGAAATCCTCATTTTTAACAAGCTTTTAGGGTGCTTCCCCTGTATTACTGAGTTTGAAAACCACTGTAGTCTTTTATCACCTCTGAATCATTGAAATCCTCTGCTTCAAGTTTGCTCCGCTTGGCTGTGCCTTTTCCATATTTGCCGCTCCGCACTAGAGCAAGGGAGACGGAGAGCTTTCTCTCCCTCATTGAGAGACCAAAATGAATCCCAGTTCTTCCAAGAAGCAGCTTTTCCAGAAAGAAAAGGACACCATTATCCTTTGCCTTCCCATCCCTTAACATTGCCTCCTCCCGCTATTAGTAGGACGACAAGCTTCCAATCTTTTCCGCGTCATGTTCAACTAGCTCCCGTAAGTCACTTCCTCTCTGTAGAAGAGTGTTGTTGGCAGCAGCTTGTGAATTTCTAGAAAAAGACAGTAACCATTTTGAAGAGTTATAAAGTTCCAAGTACTTAAAGGCTGGATGTTACATGATTAGGATACGAAGTTGTGAGTCAACAGCTCCTTTCAAATGTGAACATGGAAAGGTCTATCTCCTAAACTTCGGTGGATAATTACTTTCAAGCTGCATTAGCTTGATGAGAAATATCAGTAGGCTATGAAATACTGCTCACCCTGTGAACCATTTCAAAGAATGAAGGTCGTCATAAAACTGAAGACAAAGCAAATGAATAAACGAAGGAGGAAGAGGGAAGGGGGCTTCCGAAGATCAGCAACACTCTTTTTTCACTCAGGAAGGCGTGGCTAGGATTGCGGATTAAATGCCTTAAGGTTGGCCCTCCCCAGAAACCGTAGATATCTTGTTCTTTGCACTGGCTCTTATCAGTCGCCGGCAACTTCCCGGGTTCTGCACGTAAGTGCAGAATGCCATACAGTAAATTAAGCCTTCTGCTGTCAGAGCTGGAAATAGGAGGGGAGTAGAAAAATAGCTTGATCTCAAATGATTTTTATTGGCTTCATTTACATCCTGTTTAAGGTCTTCTGAGTAGCTCAAGGTGTCTTATCTCTGGCTACCAGGGGGTATTTTGCAGTCAAAGCAGTTAACATACTTCTCTCTCCCTCCCCTCCTATTCCTTTCCCTCAAGCCCTCTTTTTTTTTCAAGCCATCTTATCACACACATCTCTTCATTCTGGGGAGAACCCATACTTATCAGAAGCAGTGTGCTCTATTGTCTTTTGGGGCTCTTAGAGACAAATGAAAGTTTAAGTCAAAAGGAAATCAGTTAACCTCTCTACTCAATTTGGAGATATTCAGGACTGTCTCACTTTTCTGAGTGCTAAATGGTATGAGAAACAGTCCCCTGTAATTTACATGCATGCAGAACAGCTGCCCCTATCAGATTAAGAAGAGGGGGAACAAAGTTGCCAGTACTAAATTGCATAATGACGCTATCCCAGGAAGAGGAAGCTTCAATAATCTACTAGAAAAAAAAGCAAACAGAAACTAAAAGACAGTGAGGGCAAGTGAGAAACAGTAGTCGAGAGAGGAGGGACTTCTCTCCAGAGGCACCTGAATGCTAACTGTGCGGTCCACACAAACACTAGGTGGTTATTAGAAACGTATGCAGTACACACGTTCTCTAATAGCAACACACACACCATTACTCAAATCTCTTAAAGAATCACACAGTCTGCCAGGGAAATCAAATATTGAGGGACTTGATCCTTCTGTTATAAACTCTGTAGCAACAGCCCACAACCTGGGTACACCTTGGAATTGTCCGAGGAGCTTTAAAAAATACTGGGTCCCTGCCCAGACCAATTAAATCAGACTCTCTTAGGGTGGTGGTGGGGGGGGGCGGCGCCTGGGGAAAGCAGTCAAGGTTGACAACCACTGCCTTAGACTATCAGCAGTCAATTTGCAAAACCCCATGGAAGGCAGTCTAAGAGCCAGACTCTACAAAAACAAATCCCTTTATTGTCTGGGCTCCCTACACCAGCACAGGGGGAAGTTTTCTGCATACTTTGGGTCAAATGCAATGAACCAGATTTTCTTTTTTTTTTTTTTTTTAAGTTACAGGAAGCAATGAACCAGATTTTTTTTTTTTTAAGTTACAGGAAGCAACACTGAACACTCCAATCACTCACCATTATTCCCTGTGAAAGAGCAAATATGTGAACAGTTATTAGGCATCTCATCTGTGTGTTTTATATTCCTTTTAAAAATTCCCATTCCTCTTCTCCTTCATCCCCCTGCACCCCATGGGCTCCTTTATATTAGTGATAACCCCATCCTTTCACCTGTGGTGAAGGCTCTCTTAATTGTCCATTATCTTAGTGTGTCAGCACAAAGGAGCAGAGACGGAATCCTCGTCCAAACGGTTTCACCTCCCTCTCCTGAGAGTGATGCCCTTGTCAAGGCATTAAAAACACGAAAACCTGCCACTTATCAGAATTGTATTTGAATCGAACCACTGTCCTTGAAAACTGTAGGCAGGAGATGGTATCAAACGGCAGCACATTGCCAGCTCCAGTTCTGCAGAGGCTGGAACAATCTACAAAGATACCATCCAAACTTTGCCATGCATCCCTCATAATGGAATTACAGGTAACAATGAAAACATGTTCCCTGATTTTTTTAAGTGTTAAATACAAAGGAATTCCTGGGTCAGATTGCTCACAAAGGCAAAGTTAACAGTTCCAAGCCCTAGGACGCCTTTGACTGAAACTCACGGAGGAACCAAACCATAAAACCCTTCTAATTACTCCAGGCCTCCGATTCTTACAAACGTAAGTCAAGGCTATGAAAACATCACATTTATCTTGTTATAATGAGGGGGGGAAATGAGCACATCTTTAATGATCCTATGGACAGATTCAAAAACAAAGCACGTTCTAGATAGCATCTAAACACAAAAATGAAAGAGAGAAAAAAATACATTATTTTCAAGTATTCACGTCATTTTGTGTGATGTACATTTCTCTGTATTTCCTTGCCACTTTTGATAATTCTTTCTTACTCAATTCAAACCCACACTGCCTTAGGAAAAAAAAGAATTTATGCATGCTTTTAACAAGTAAACAAGTGTACAAATTAATTCAGAGAACAGTAATTTTGAAAATTTTCTATATTTAATGTGCACTGCAGTTAAACTACTTTTTCTGTACAAATTAATTTACTGCATCAGTGATCGATGTTTATGTTTAGGCAATTTTATTTCTCAGTATGGTAAAATTAGACCTAATAGTTGCAACCTGTTATGTCCAATCTGTCACTGAAATTCAAATTGCCTTTTTCCTATTATTCAAGGAGCAATTTGGAGGAATTAAAGCCATCTAAAAACGGAAGACAAACAATTCTCTGTAAGGACTCAGTAGTCTGTGTCATCAACCAAATCCACACCCCCGTGATCTCTTCAAAGCAGGTTCTTTCTATGTGGTTTTTCTGAGGTTCTCAAACCTTCATGTCTGCCAAGCCATACGGGAGGAAATTTAAGGATAAACTAAAAATTGTGTCCTAACAATGTTCAGCCTTCGAGAGAAGTAACCTAAAATTCGAAGAACTTGTCGTTGACTCCAAAATACCAGCCACAACCTAAAATACGAAACCCCAACCTTCATAGCTAGTATATGTGTCACATCCTATTTTTCGTTTGGCTTTATCTACAAATATGTTCTTTAGGGTTTTTTTTTTTTCTTGCAAAATAAGTTTAATTCACAATTTCCTTCCTTACTGGGGCAGATTCAGTGACTGAGATGCCTAAGATTTAAAGTTTGCAGCAATGGAAGCTAGGATTGGGAAGAGACCTATTTTACAAACAATTTCCGTTTTGCTTGGTTTTTCACATTGCTTAGTTACAGGTTTGACCCTATGTAGTGGTTAATGCTTCTCTATTCTCTGAATGCAAATGATGTGTCTAAATGGAGATGCTGGGAGGGGACACACTAAAAACTGGGGCAAAGCTATCAGGGCCCTCACCTGCGAGAGACAGGAAGACCTCTAATCAGGATCCAAGTGTAAGGTGACACAATCATATTGTGTCCGATATTCTATACCATCATCTTAACGATATGCTCTCAGTAGATTTTTGGTTTCTTCAACAGAAGGGTCCCAAATCAACTGTTAAGATAATCATCGCTTGGTATAAGAGAATTGCTGAAAATATTTCTTTGGTAACACCTCCTAACTGCAATCCTCGACTCCCTATTCCACCTTCCCCAAAAGAGTTTCTGTTGATTACAGGGAGATTACACTTAGATTTGGGGATGCTTCATCGTGATGGGGTAACCTCAGTTTTCTTGTATGGTTGAGTTTCTACATTATCAGTGAAAGCCTGACAATTTCTATCAAACCAACCATCTTTTTAGCTTCACAGTGGCCAATGACTCGTTTGAATTTCTTCTTGCTCACCTCTTTCTGGGCTGAAATAGCTAAATGAAATGATAGACCTGCCTCAATTTAAGCCTACTTAATGTCACATGTGGCCTCAGCCTATATGCTATTCACTAGTCTCCAGGGAATACCAGCTTTGCTCCCCAACTCCCACCACAGGCAGGGCAAAGGAGAAAAATCCCAAGGAACTCTTCCTGCACTGACACATTTACA
This sequence comes from Physeter macrocephalus, assembly GCF_002837175.3. Taxonomy (NCBI): domain Eukaryota; kingdom Metazoa; phylum Chordata; class Mammalia; order Artiodactyla; family Physeteridae; genus Physeter; species Physeter macrocephalus. Next base: position 39,125,508 of record NC_041232.1, read on the forward strand.
CACAGCTTTCTCTCTAGATGGAGATAAGAGGACACAATCAAAAGGAGTAATTATTCATTCAGAACTACATACCAAAACTCAGTCATTCTATATCAGCAGATCTAGTACTGAAATAAATGAAGTAAAACTAACATGAATATCTTTCCTTTGCTTGCTTTCTCTCTCTCTTTTTAACTTTTCCATTATCACTTTTTCTAAGACAAACTCATTTCCTCAGACAATTGCTTAGATCGTCAAGCTGATTAGTAATTTTACTTCGAGGCAGGACTGATTAATGTGGATTATGCAACTGATTAATACTGTTACTACAGCACACATCCAAGTGAGCTCTGAGTGTCTCGTTTTCCAATTTTTAAAAAAATTATTGAAATGGGTTCTAATTAATGTGACTTGATCTTCTTAAGTTTGGAGAACATCATCATGATGGGAAATTGAGGATTTATCTGTCTTTTTTTGGCTTTCTCGATACCGAAGAACTAAGAAAGAACAAATGAAAACTGAACAAACTGATGTACAGCATTTCAAAATCCAGGTCTATGATGGTAAGAATCTATTGTTCACCTACAGAAACGCCTTGACTTCAAGATGCCAAACTTGTAAATGTTGTAGATGAATGAACTCCACCTTCTCAGGCTCCAGCAGTGGTGGGAGTCCTCACCACGGTCCACTAAGACACGACAAGTCTCCTTTCCTCCCAACAGCGATGAACAGAGGTAATTACATCCATCCCGCCCTCTAGCAACACCTCCCGGGTACCCCAGCATCACACTTGCCCTGAGAGTGCAGAAGTCTTCCTGCTGTCAACTTCCCCAGAGAAGTTCAAATACGTGTGCACGTGCACACACACACACACACACACACACACACACACACTCACTCTTCTATCTGCCCCACTTCCTTTTTAAAAAATGGGCTAACCGAAGAACCTAACCCCCATTTACTGCATGTTCCATTGGAAAACGTGTGACGAATTCCATTGTGAACCACGTATACACTTTTGGTGATTTTGAAAACTGCGGAAAACAAATGAATTGCCTTTGCTCTAGCCAGTCTTTATTGATCTCATTATCTCAAGTATGCCAAGTTGTTTAGTCTCAGCATGTCTCTTCCGAAAAGAGAATTTTTTTAAATTCCATTAATTTTATTGTGGGTCATCAGTGAATACTTTTTCTCATGCATAATTCCTTGACGATGTACCTTTGAGCTAATCTTTTTTTGTCCTAAGCTTCCTACATTCACTCTGCAGATGGGAGAGGTGGCTTAGTCGAGGGACAACAGTCTCAATTATTCTCCTAACTCATTCGAGTCTACTCATTTGTGCTTTCAACCATTCATCCATCAAATGGACATTGTGCTAGGCACTGAGATTTAAAGGTAAACCAAATGCCATCTTTACCCACTCTTGGTTATGGGTAACCAATAGCTCTTGGTACAGAGCTATTTAAAACGTACATCTGTTTTTTAAAGGTGTGTGCTCTTTATGAAAAAGACTTTGTATTAAATGAGTCTGTTGCTCAAAAGCTAATACACTTCATTCATATTTTGTGAATATTCGTAATACATAAAGTTCCTTAGTATAAGAACACAGAATGTAACCCCACAACCAATTATAGGGGTAGGTTAACTTTATAAGATAGACAAGAATCATTCTCTCATTTAGAGTTATCTTTCGTTTTATCCTGTTTTCTTTTCTCCAGCTAATGTGTAGGCTATATTTTATATTGTTGTTATGAACAAAGATTTATCAAAGCCCCTAAATGTAGCTACTATTGTTAAGACTATAATAATTAAGTAAAAGTTATTCAGTCCCATCTGCTTGAAGCTTCAGTTATTGCTTGGGGCTATGGCATTTGCACGTCTTCTTGCTACCATCCCTCTGTCACGTCTCTTAAAGGCATGTTTTGCTTTCTGGTGAATTTCCCAACCTTCTCTCTTACTAGCATGTTACCTTAGAGTGAGTTCAACATGAGCATTGATTTCTTTCCCCACCTAAGAGAGGATTCTGTTCAATGATCACTGATGTTTTCTCTCTCCCCTTTGTCACTTCTCTTGCCCAAAGTCTTGACCATATTCTTTCCTGCGGCTGTGGTCACGTGACCTTCTTCTGTTTGCCGTTCCAGGGAAGGGTTTCTGTATTGCAGCTCATTCCACGGGCCTTCCTATTTGACAGTGCTCACTAATTCTCAGCCTGCTTCTTCTTTCACCTAATTTTCATTTGGACAAAGATAATTTTGAGGCCCATCAAATGAACTAGGGGATACATTTTTGGGTGTGTCCTGTCAGTCTCACTCTTCTGATCCACCCATAAACTTCACAGTGATACCCTGAGTACCTAGTTACGGGTGAGACTCTGTACCTGGCACAGTAGATACAGAGTTGACCAAGACACTGAACAGTTCACTGACTAATAAAATGGGGGAGGCACACATGTAAATATACAATTGCAACACAGTGGGATCAGGAATGGAACAGAAGCCTCGACAGAACTACTGCAGGTGCTCCGTGGAGGAAGCGCCAACTATATCTCGGAGGATATAGAAAGGCCACCCAAGGATGTGTTGAGCTGGACCCTAAAAAACTCATCAGGAGTTTTCCAGGTATAGAAAAGTTCACTCCAGGCAGAAGTGTACATACATCCAGAATCGTACGTACAAAAGCAAAAACTGTGTTATCAGGGAGCCAATACTGGTGTCAAATGACTAGACGGAAGAAGAACTCAGACATGGCTGTGCATTAAAATCACCTGGAGATATTTTTTTTTTAAAAAAACCTGATGCCTGTATCCCATCGCCCAGAAATTCTAATTATATTGGGCTGGGGATGAGGTTTAGATGAGTATTTTTTTAAGTTTCTTAGGGGATGTTAACAGGCAGCCAGGATCTGGACTAGAGCATAGAGTTTGTGGGAAGAAGTGGCAGAAGACATTGCTCCATACAGAGCCAGGACCCAGCTCATGACAGACTTGCCTATCAAGCTGAGGGCCTGGAGTTTATTTGGAGGCACAGAGATATGTGAAAGGACTTTAACCATCAGAGATGGGACTCCATCAGAGCCCTCTGGATTGGGAGGGACTGGATGAAGGCAAGAGGCAGGGAGTATACTTCTGAGGCTATGGCAATGGCCCAGGTAAGAGATGGAAAAACCGAATCCAAAAAACTAGCCCTGGTGATAGAGGGGAGGGGATATGGATTCACTTGTTTAGAAAAAGAGATCCAAAAGATTCAGTGACTAATCATGCATGATTAGTGAAGGAGAAATCCCTGTGATGTCTATTCCTCCTAATTCCCCGCCATTTATCCTGCTATTGTCACTACATGACTGGTTAGTGCACCTGTCTGCAAGAAGGATAAGGTCATAGTTTCGAACCCCATTTGTAAGAAACAACTGTACTCCATTTCAGTGTCACAGACTGCCTTTCTAATTAAAGCCAGCTATCTTGAAACTGTACACACACATGCACGCGCACACACACACACACACACGCACGTGTCAAAGGGAGGTCAAAAGAAGACTCTAGCTGGTTAGATTAGAACAAAGTAGTCGTCCCTATAAAAAGTAGGGAGCTTTATATGTATGTCCTACTGATGCAAGGTCAACAACAACAAGTTTGAACCTAAAATACATTATATGCCAATGAAACACTGTCTAGTAAGGATACGGGCAAAAATGACAACTACAGAATACTGAAGCACGAACGATTCAATTCTGTATTAACATTCCTTTCTGTCCTGGATCTCCTGGAAAAGTCTTTGCAATAAGGAATGTATACTGTGATGTTATCAGTTATGTAGTGGCCATTTTAAAATGTAAACTTCTCCATCTGGACTTTTAGGGAAAGATACCTTTATGGTTTTCTAAATAATTTGAGTTCAGGAACTTCCCTAGCGGTCCAGTGGTTAAGACTCCGCCTTCCAATGCAGGGGGCACGGGTCTGATCCCTGGGTGAGGAACTAAGATCCCGCATTACGCAAGGTGTGGCCAAATATTAAAAAACAAACAAAGTTATAAAAATGAAGCACAAAATAACAGAAATAATTTGAGTGAGCACAGATTTTTTTGGAGAGCCATATTGATATCCACAACAATCTCTTTATACTGTATACTTTTCTAATTTTAACTAGATAAGGAACTTTGAGGAATTCCCTGTCGGTCCAGTGGTTAGGGCTCCGAGCTTCCACTGCAGGGGGCATGGGTTCAATCCTTGGTAGGGGAACTAAGATCCCACATGCTGCGTGGCAAGAAAAATAATTAATAAATTTTAAAAATAAAATAAAAGGACAAACTTTGTGTTAAAAAAAGAACTTTGTATAACCTTTACATACCTCTCCCACTTACTTACTCCAATAATTAGCCATTAATAACAGAGTATAAATATGTAAGGTCCCGTGGGCATTGGCACACGTCCACAAATTTTCTTCTGTCTTATTTGGATAATGTTACAAGTGTTACAAGCATTCTTTAAAATCCAAGTTATAATCACCAACACTTATTGAACACCTACTAAATGCTTAATTTAAATTAAGCTTAATTTAAATTGATCAATATATTTTAGGAGGGTCTGGCAAACTAGGCTTGCAAGCTAAATGCATCTGGTTTTGTACATAAAGTTTTACTGGAACACAACCATATTCATACATTTACATAGGAGCATGAATTGCTCAATATGGCAGAGGTGACTCCTTGTGACAGAAGCCATGATGGCCCACAGAACCTAAAATAATGACTATCTTGACTTTTACAGTTAAAGTTTGCCAGCCCCTGTATTATAGCATTGTCCTACAATGTATTGACCACCCTCTCTCATATACTACGAAGAAATATTTATGACATCGTATTTCTTTGCTTTTGCCATCTGTTGTCTTTGCGGAAATAAAAGAATTAGAATCTGCCTAAAACTGACTGAAATATCACACTTTGGGGTGGGGGGGAGGGTGTAGAGGCTGTTCATTACATTCTGAAACAAACTATATTCTAACTCTGACTACATAAATTTAACTCTGCTGATGTCTGTTAAGGAATTTCATCCTTCAATCATTTTCCATTTGGCCATTGCTCTTTTAGTTACATATTCCATTAATCCGTCTTCCTACTAAGCAAGTTTTTGCCTCTAGAATCTATTGTATAGTATTTAGCTGTCTGTGACGGGGTAGCCAAAAATAGTCACCTCTCAGCTTTCAGCAAGTGTCCAATACCAGATATATAAATTATCATTGGAGATCTGTTTGCCAAATTCTACTGTGGAACCGATCTGAAGTAAGCTATTTTTCCTTATTTGGGGCCCCGCTTCTTTAAAACTGTGGTATTTTAAAGTTAGTCAGCATTTGTTCCTTTCACTCCCATAAGAATGACCGCTACATGCACAAATTTCTGCCTTCAGCAAAGACTGTAACAATCTTTCACCTATTGGCCTTAGAGATTAATGTCTGTGTGCGTGCCAGATTCTTCAGAAACTAACTGCCAAACATGTTATCTTCTAAACAGTGAGCTCTGATCTTATCACTCCCTTCTGTAAAATGCCCTGGCATTCAGGAAACCATGCTGTTGATATGTGAATTATACAAATTTTACAGGCTTTGATTTTGATTTCCCTCAAACACCATAATTTCCATGCCCTATTCCAATAGCGATTGTTTGGCCATCTTGAAATTTAAGGCGTCTTAGGCAGAAATCATTGTACTTGCATTTGGTTAAAAGTAATTATGAGAGTCAGGGATTCTTAAGTGAAAAGTTCAAAAAATGTATTAAATATGAAAATATATTGTATGAAATGTTAAATTTTAGATTTGCAAATATTCATGTTTGATGTCATGTAAACCAAACATGACATAACTGAGGGGTTTTTTTTTCTTCTACTTGGATCTTCTGGAAGGAGGATGGTAAATATAAACATATTTTGAATATAGGACTTTAAAAGGACCTAACTGCTCCCAGTGCTACAGATTTTAATTCTATATTGCAGTTTCATAGAGGGGAAAATGTCGGTTTGCTTTGAACTATTAGGAATAGCAATGCTTGGTCAAAAGGAAACAATAGCATTTGATGGAACTGGCTTTTCTTTCCCCCTTTCCATTTCTATTTGCCAGAACGCCCAATCTGCTTTTTATGTAAAACCTCAGATGTCTTCTTATTAATCAAGATTCTAATACATTCCAGATGAATAAACAACTTCAGCACTGCAGCACGTACCACTCTTCTTAAACCCAGGATTTATTAGAGTCACCCTTTCCAAGATCTCTTAACTAAAAAAAGATGGTTTATTGTTCCTATTTCTACAGCAAGGGCCTAATAAATGCACTAAAACTATGTCTTTGTCCCTTTGCGATACAATATTCAAAGAGATTTTTTTCAACCCTACAGTGTAACATTATCCAAATCCTTTGAAACCCTAAGTAGTTTGTGCAAACTCAATCATCCGTATACGGAAATCATAGACAATCAATACAAACGCAATATGTTAGTGATGACATTAGAGAAACGATGTCCCAGAATTCTTTGCAGCATGCAACAGAACATTGAATATTCACTATATGGTCCAAAGTGGCAGCCGAAACATAAAGCTCTAATTAAAGAGCACTCTTTGGTGAATAGCTAAATATTTTGCTTTTTAACTTTTCCTTATACAAGGAATAATTCAGGGAAAATTATCTACACACATGGTATTGATTAGCTCAGGGCTGTGATTTCTCTGATTTCACACTGTTGATATTTCAATGGGAGTTTACCATGTAATTTAACCAATCAAAACATGTTCAAGTACTGATATTTAAAAATTAAATTCCACTCAACAATCATGATTTTATGTATTTTTACTTGTACCATTTTCAGGCTAGAGGAAAATAGGTCTTTCTCTATGTAATCAAAAGAAAACAGGACAGGGAAGTAATAATAAGGTGTAAAAGCACATATTATCCCAATGTATGTGGCTAATAGCTTTTGTATAGCATCAGTACCCTTCTTACTGCTCGCAGCTTACTAATGTTCTTACTAGTACTGGACTCCTAAGGGTGGCTCTATAAATAGGCATTTATATGGAAAACTAGGAAAAAATGAAGGGTTAAAATATTAACATACCAAACTCATTTTTAATTAAAGAAATAAAAAAGCCCAGTCTTTAGGGGGTTTGGGAAAATAAGGTAGTCAAATGAGACCAATTAACTTCATTAGCTTCTGCAAATACCTAGTTTTCTAACACATTCCTATTTTTCCATCTGCTCCACAGTTAAAATGTGTCTACAAATTAACACTTTATTTATGATACAGGTTCTGATTCATAAAAATTATGCACATATTATACAAAGGTCTAATACTTCATGGAAAAATACAGAGGACTGCATTGCAACTTATTTACCAATATATATATATTTTTTCTTGAACAAAGCAACCTGGATCACAAAGTACCATATACTAGAAAATCAGTGATACACCTTCCAGTCATTTCTGTCTTTAAGACAAGGTGTTTTCCCTGGATACATCTGAAGAAGACAGAATTGCTTCTCTTCTGTTCTCTTTTCTTTATTCTCACAGCAAACAGCATAGGAGCTTCTTTTTCAGCATCTTATAAAGTTCTCCCCATTTTGGCCTGACATTCGCATTAACTTCAAACTCCATAGCGCATACATAATGTACTTGAAACGCTTTATATCCGAGTTTTAAATGCTGTGCAAGTGCCCGTGCTTCCTACTAGCTTAAACAGCAGAGCAGAGCTTTCAAAATATGTTGCAAGGATAAACAAAAATCAGCGTGGGGAAAAGGGGGTGTGCTGATTCCATTTTGATCATTTATAAAAACCTGATCCATAAGGCAAACTGACTTTCTTAACACAGTATTTTCTGTCATTTGACTGCTCCTGAGCTGAAAACAACAGGCACTTTTATAAGTGGACTTGGGAGTTATTTAATCTCACTTTAACTTCTGTAAATAAGTCTTTATCCCTTGCTGACATGCCATTTTATTATTTTATTATTTACAGCAGTACTTGCTCATAAATCAAATCCATAGACCTCTTATGATAACAGGAAAATACTTACAAAAAGTCAGAAAAGAATTTTCCTTTTGAACCCAATAATTCCAAGAAGCTATATTTCTACAAATTACTATGTTGGTCCCTGGCATCGGCCCTTTCTGAGTGGGCCCCTCAGAGCTGAAGTATAAATTACCACTCTATTTCCATTTCTTAGCACTACCAAATTCTTGAGACATTAGGGATCTTGAAGGCAGGATATCATGTTCAGAACTGGGGGAAACAATTAGGATTTAAAAGCAGTAGACTTATGACTTTTGTGACACTGATTTTACCTTCTCTGTAGCAAAACTGGGTATTTTTTCTCTTCCTCATCAACTTCAAAAAAGGGTGTTCAAAGATGTCTATATATAGTACTTGGGATTTTAACTTTTTTAAAAATGAAAAGACGCCATATGTCACGGGCAAAGGCATGTTTCTGTTTAGATTTTGTTCTTCCAAAATAACGTATTTGCCAATATGCCACGAAACTGTCCTAAGTCAAAGTTAAACTGATCCAGCATTTCGGATACTAAAAATAATGTGGCTAATAAGGAATGATCAGCATATAGTTTGCTCAGATCCTCTAAAGGAATACAGATCCTCTAAAAAAGTAGGAAATCCTCTAAAAAGTAGGAAATCAATATTGAGGGCACCACAGGGCACGGTACTGGCTTGGACTGTACCTCCAAAGAGTTCAATAGCACATGTGTAGTACAGCGATTTTCAAGCACCTTACGCTTCTCTTTGGATAGTTTTCACACATAATATGAACTCAAATCCTCGCTCTGTCTCTTCAGTTACTTTGACCGTGTGGTGGCCCAGAAATCTATTCACATGGTACGATACTATCACAGAAAGAAGTAGACTTTTACAGCTGGAAGCAGCATCACAAATCAGCTTGTTCAGCACACGTTTTTCAGCCCAGAGGAATTAAGTTCTTTACCTGAAGTCCCATAATCATAACTGACGCGCTTCATTTTGGGTTCTAGAGTCTATGTCTACTTCACCAGCAGACATGGACAGCGGTGAATAACTGTGGGACTGTAAGGGCTGTCTGCACCGTGCAACAAAATCAATAAAGCGATGTAAATGCAACAAAAGTACTTCAGTCCTGATGTGTACCTATTTTGTCTTAAAGATGAAAACATGTACACTACCTAAATTAACGTGTTTCAATCCCATCTTGAAGGGCCGAACAAAATCAAACAGGTAGAAAATGTTCCCTGGTAATAAAATAGCAGCATATCCATCAACTTTCACCCAGACAGCTGTCCATAATTTTGAGTTTTTAATCAAAGTCTCACTTACCTATAGCCTGATTCTTATAAAACCAATTAAGCTTCTTCTTGGCAGATGCTGGTGGATTTGTGGTTGTGGATAATTTACAGGTTTTTCTCCCTGATAATTTACATTTGGATCGAGAGGTACTTTCTACAAGCCCAATCTGAATGAATACGGTGTTCCAGTCTCCCAACTTTCCCTGTACCCCCAAGCAGTGGATCTGAGCCCGGAGCTCTCAGAGACACCAAAGAAAGAAGCAAAATAAGAAATGGAATGGACCTGATCTACACACCAGTATCCCATGGTAAAAATGGACTTTTCTTTGAATCTTAATTGATACCAGCTGTCTTCTGCTGGGGGTATAGGTGCAGCTTGTTTGATTACGGACCTCTGTCGCTGGATTTCTTCCCCACTCCCCCCTTTCTTTTCATATGTAGACCCCTGCACTTATATAATGGAGTGGCGCCACCCTTAAGAAAGAGGCTGAAAGGAATGAACTCCAACAATGAAAACCCCCAGCAAATGTTATGCAAATTTATTATGAATCAAGCCAGAAGTACAAATTTACTACATTGTGGCAAGCCTATAAAACAGCAATTTGTCTTACTGTATGTGCCATTTTAATGTATTCCAAACTGTGGGTATTGTCTACTTCTGTTAGCCAGATCATTCAAACTTTTAAGGGCAAAGTAAATATAAAGCGTTGCCTTTTTCATAATATGCAGTCACGGTGTCTGCTTTTCTTGCTTTCACCCCCAGTGTGGTCCAGGAACACGTAATTGCTGCTTTTACTCCAGTTGTCTGATCATTACACAGAGCATGAACCTGTTTGCCGTTACTTAACATTTTACAATCATTTTTGTAACAGCTACTTTCACTATTCTGGAAACAACTGTGACTTTTAGTAGTTAATGGGTTATAGCTCTTTATACACAGAGAAAAAAGGGAGGTGGAAAGTTTAACAATTTTTCTTCAAATTTGTATAAAGCTGCAACCACCTATCACAAAACTACCAATATAATATCTCCCTAAGAATGTATACAGTGCTCTTGGGTTCTTATTTTTGCAGATTAAAACAAAATGTATTTATATAGACCCTTTTCCTGCCATTTGACTTCTGACAGAAACCAAGTAAATATTTCAATCTACACGTCATTCATATGCAATATTAGGAACCATTTGCTTCCTTCACTCGTTGAGTCATTCAACAAACACCTCCTGAATGCCTATTACCTACAAGACACTATGATAGATGCTCAGAGGATACAAGGATGAGAATGACTCTGTCCTCATTCTCAAGGATCATAATACACTATAAGCTCAAAATTTAGTCAAGTTAACCATATGTTTCAGCAATGCCATTTCTGGGCATAGACTCAAAAGAACTAAAAGCAGGGTCTGGAAGAGATGTTTGCACACGCACGTTCATTGCAGTATTCCTCACAACAGCCAAGAGGTGGAAGCAACCTAAATGTCCATCAACAAATGAATGGATAAAGGAAATACGGTATACATATACAATGGAATATTATTCAGTCTTTAACAAGAGAAAAGTGTGCAATATGCTCCACCACGGATGAACCTCGAGGACATTACGCTAAGTGAAAATAAGCCAGTCATGAAAGGACAAATATTTTATGATTCCACTTGAAAACACTTTCCAAGTTGTCAGAGATGTTTGTAGATGAGCACCTGTCTGTTTCAAAATTCTTTGTATTGCTTCTAACCAGAACTGATGATGAATATGAGGTACCTAGAGCAGTCAAGTTAAAGACACAGAAGGCAGAAGGGTGGTTGCCAGGGGCTGGAGGGAAGGGGATGGGGAGTAGTTGTTTAATGGCCATTGAGTTTCAGTTTTTGCAAGATGAAAAGAGCCCTGGAGATTGGCTGCACAACAATGTGAATGTACACTGCTGACCTGTACACTTAAGAATGGTTAAGATAGTAACATTTTATGTTATGTATACTTTACCACAGGTAATTTTTCTTTTAATTTAGCAGAGTTGAAAACCATATGCAACTATGATGCAAAGAAAAACATATGTGCCTTAAAAGAAGCCCAGTGGAGATTCAAAGATGGGACAGACTATGTCAGGTTGGGGTGTGCAGCTGCATTCAAAGCGGAGCATTTCAGACGGGCTTCTGAGACAAGTAGGGTTTCTGAGTCTACCCTTGAGACTTGAACAGCTGAAAAGAGGCTCCCTACAGGGGCAAAGTGCAGGAAGAGGATCCCGGAGGCCAGATGATACTGAAAAGGCTCTTACTCCACCGTCCTTTGTGAGGAAATGAGGCAATGCAAGGAAGTAGCAAGAGAAGAGGTCGGAAGGAGAGCAGTGCTGGGTGGAAAATATAAACGTGAATGAAGCTGAAGGAAGAGAACTGAGCTCACTGATGGTGGAACAAGGTATACAGAGTCTCAGAGAAAGACAGGTGGGTGGTCAAATGTTTCAGAAATATTGAGCATGCCACTGGGTTGAGTTCAGAAGGCGGCCATGGGAAAGATGCTTTCCTAGAGGCACCACAGATATAGTTTTTTTAAAAAGAACATTCTGGGTGAACTAATAAAAAGCCCAAGGAAAGACACAGTGATGAGCAAAGACTAATAAGAAATGAGGCTAAAGAGGGAGGTTACAGGCGATCATTGGGGGAGGGGGTAGCTGCCAGGGTAAACACTTGGACTCATTGTTTTAGGAACTTCTGTTGCCTTGAGGAAAACAGAATTGATAATTAATTTAAGTAATATCTAAGTTCTTTCATTTAGCTCAAATCTTATCATGAATAAAAAGATCTATTTTCTAAAAGAGCGTTTAGTTGATATCCATTTCAGCCCACTGCTCAATTGACTTGTCAGGATGGGCTTTTAAGCTGAATGTGAGTATCAAGCCATGAGCGAGCTTTAGTAAAGAGCCCTCTGCACAACGAGGAAAGGATGCCTGGATTCAAACAACACGTCTGCCCGCAACTTCCTCTGTGATCTTAAATACATCACTTACTGTTTGAACCTTGGTTTTGCTTTCTTGGTAAAATCAGGAGGGACTACGTTTCTATACTGTTTTCTGTCTGGGAAGTTCTAAAATTCTATGACTGTCTCAAAGTGGAGGGCTCGCTGCCTGCGAGTCAGAAATTCATTCACAAGCGATATTTTCTGCTCTCTTTGGCCTGCCAGTGACTACATTGAGCCCCCAAAGCCAATGGGAAGGCTTTCTAGGAATTCATTATATCCTGATCTAGCAGCAGTGGTTATGGAACCTTCTCTTCCCTGGAAAACACTTTCCAAGTTGCCAGAGATGCTTGTAGCTGATCAAATGTATATTTCAAAATTCTTTTTGTGTGTGTGTGTGTGTGTGTGTGTGTGTGTGTGTGTGTGCGGTACGCGCCATGGCTCACGGGCCCAGCTGCTCCGCGGCACGTGGGATCCTCCCGGACCGGGGCACGAACCCGTGTCCCCTGCATCGGCAGGCGGACTCTCAACCACTGCGCCACCAGGGAAGCCCTCAAAATTCTTTATATCTCTTTTAATCGGAAAGGCCGGCCCATGTTTCTGAAGAACCGTGGCCTTAGAGACTTAGAAAGAAACTCATATCCCATTATGATGGGTGCAGCCCATCAACTTTCCAGTTTCTCTTAACTTTAGTTTTCTCAGTTTCCTCTTCAATATGTTGGATAAACTCTCAGAACATTAAACACATAGACACACACACACACACACACACACACTCCTTCACATTTAAAAACTAAATGTCTTTCAGTCTATGTGTTATTTGGGGCTATCTGTGTAGTATCCCCTTCTATACGTATAGATTACAGATTAAATAAAGACAACTACATATTTAATTATTTATATCAAGCGCACTCTCACAATTGATAAGAATAATAATATAAAGAGGTAAACAATGTCTTCCTGTTCATCACCTTCCTATTTTCTCAAAAGGTCACTTGCTTTGTTTCATGTTTAGTAGCTGTTATTGATGATAAGGTTTGGATGATACCACAGGAGAATTGCCTTTATTCCAGCAAGAGAGCATTCTCAGAATATGCCCACAGACTAATACAAAATGTACAGCTTGCCCAACATGAATTACAGTGATAGGATTAGGCCCAAAGGGAGCTATGACAACTCTCTACAAGCAACTGAAAGGTGCAAATGGCAAGGAGGGAAAAGAATTATTTAAAGAGGTCCGAGGTGTATGTGAAGAGGGATTAAATTAAGCAAAGGAAAATTCAGGTTTTATCTCAAGAAAAAAAAAATCCTAATGGCAATATGTTAAAAGAACAGCTTCCTGAGAAATGTGTGGGAAGCCTCAATGCTGGAGGAAATTCTAACTAAGTGAAACAACACTGGGAATAGACCATACGGAGGAATCCCATGCCAGCTAGAGGAGAGCCTGTTGACCCATCAGCTTATCTACCTTCTGTTTCCATAACCCTATGGAGTCTTCTGAAGAAAAAGGAGATTTAAGACTAAGAATTACAAAAATGACCCTGGAGACAGGCCCCCTCTCTATCTACAAAATATGACCACCTATGTGGGCTTCCCAGGGACTGCCTGGCCCATCTACTGTAATACAATACAATAGATGAAAATGCTCTGCAGACATCAAGTACTGCTTAGGTATAAAATATTATAAAAGAAATAATAGCTATCATTTACTGGCTAATTACAATGCGCCAGGCACCCTGCTACGTGCTTTACATATGTCAAGTCATTTATGCTTCACAAAAATCCATGAGGTTTTACAGATGAGGAAACTCAGGCCCCATATACGTCTGAGAGTCAGTACGTAGTAGAAGATTTGAACCCATGCAGTTCAAGTCCAGCACCTGAGCTCTCCGTTCCCGAGCTATTGTCAACAACAGGGCCGCCTGCAAAGTCCACACAAAAAGTAGAGCCAGTCTATTCCTCGATCTTCCTCCCCAGCCCGGGGGTTCCGTGAGGGAGGCCTGAAAGGCAGGTTACTCCTCCTCGGGGAAGGATCAAACCATGAGCTGATTTTAAATTGGCCCATTCTAGCTAAGGTCTCAACCAAGTTTGGCTTTGTAATTGAGCAGAAAAGAAACTTTTGAAGCAGCCCTTTGATTCAATTCTTGTGACCCTTGTGAAATAAACCTTCTTAAGACTGAGTTATGATATCAATTTGCTTCAATCCAACCAACATGTACACTCTTCTGCACCCAAGGGGCTCATATCTAACAGGGCATCAGATTAGGTCATCCCCAAAGTAGCTGAAGAGGACACCCTGGACACAAACTTCCAGAAGCAGAGATGAGTACAGGGCTGACGGGAGTAGAGTGAAAAACAAAGATGCAGAAATGGGAAAACAAAGCCAGGGGTCCAGGCAAAATAGAATCAAGACCATTCACTCCTTCCATACATGCACAACAGCGATTTGTTGAGTGCCTGTTATGTGCCAGGGACTGGGAACACAGACGTCGATACAGCGGGATTTCAGACTTGATGGCGCTTACAGCGTAGTCGGAAGACAGCTATTACACAACAGGTGTTCTGAGAGAATGTCGCCGTGCACACACCTAGATGTGGGCTCCAGGAAGGGCCCCCTGGAGGACCGGCCCCTTAAACAAGGAGGTAGAAGAGGTGAGAGGAAGGGGTTGACACCAGACAGAAAGCACAGCACGGGGGAACAGGTTGGGGAGGAAAGTGCTTGGTTAGTTCAAGGAACTGCGCACAAGTGAGGCTGGAGTTAGTGGTAGGGCTGTGAATCTCGGCTCAGGCAAATTACAGAGGAAGCGTGAAGCACTTCAGAAAGCACTCTGAAGTTCATTCTGAGAGCCTCGGGAAGCTATGGAAAGTTTCTGAGCATGAACTGATTTCGGTTCAGAGACAGTAAAACACAATGGTAAATGCCAGAGTCTTCTGGGTCAGACACATCCAGGGTTCAAATCCAAGTTCTGCCACTTATCTACTGTGTGACCATGTTAGATAAATATGCCTCACAGAGACAATGGAAAACACAGAGCAAAATCACCTGCCTACCTACCTCTCCTAAGGCTGGTTGGGAAGACTTAGTAAGCTGATGTTAGTAAAGTGTTTAGCACCCATCAGGGCTGCGGTCAGCACTGAGAAGGACAGGCAGCATCATGTGGCGAGGGGCTGTGCCACATGGAAGCTAGGAGCATGGAACGTGGAGGAAGAGAGCCTTGGGATACTCAACCTTTTCTTCAGAGGCTCAGCATCTTCATTTGAAAATCTCCTGGGTTTCTTTTAAACACGCACTGAGGACATAGAATGTGGTATGCCTAGCACATAGTAAGTTTCCAATAAATTATAACTATTATTTCTATTGCTAAAACTCTATCACAAAACTTTATACTTTTGGGCATGTTTCTCAAAGAACTGGATTTCCTACAATTATCATTACTCCTGCATCATATCTATATGTAGTGCAGCTCCTCAATGCTTGAAATACTTTACCGATGCTATGTTATCTCTCCAATCTTCAAAACCCCCATGAGATTCATAGGTACAAATAAAAATACTGAAGCACATGGAGAGTAAAACTGCACAAGGAGTCTAGGAAGGAAACACAGGTCACCAGAGTTCAGCTAAAACATAGCCATTACTTTATAAATAATATATAACCATTTTTATTATTAAGGCACAATTTCAAGAGAGTGAAATACTGAAACCTGGAAACCTTTTATCCAGGATACATTATTAAGCAAGATTCTTCTGCTTTTGTCTGTGAGCCTCTGGCCTTCTAGAGGGTTAGTGCCGTTGTTAGAGTGTGAATGCGGGGGTCCGAGAGGAAGTTTGGGTCTCCGGGAATTCATCTCCAGAGTCACGGTGAATGTGGTCCGACATTAGTTGCATCACCGTGCTTCTGCTTACTAGCAAAACAGAAACTTTGGGGCAAGTGAGTTAATGTTTTGTAATTAACTAAATTCTCTGCCTATTTGATCAGCAGTAGCTAGAGGATGAGCTTTAAAGCTCAGCGCTCAAACCCTACTCTGAACGGCACCTTCCTTTGTGTTCCAAAGGTACCCTGCACCTCAGCATAAATGATACTGATTCCCTGCCTAATTTTCTTTCTACTGAAAATTTATTTTTAACTTTTTATTTTATATTGGAGTATAGTTGGTTAACAATGTTGTGTCAGTTTCCGGTGTACAGGAAAGTGATCCAGTTATACGTATACATGTATCTATTCTTTTTCAAATTCTTTTCCCATTTAGGTTGTTACCTAATATTGAGCAGAGTTCCCTCCCTGCTTAATTTCATAGTTTTCTGCTATTCGCCGTCCTCACCACACAGTACGCTTAGCGCATGGAAGGGGCCTAATAAGGCTTTGCCTATTCAGTGCATGACTTCATCATCTCAAATTGTCTAGTCACAACATATATTTCACTTTTCCTGCATTTATGAACAGGTAGGAGGAAAAACAAAAAAGCCGAATGAATGTGTATGATCTCCTCCTCCTTCTATCCAACCCCTCTGCCCTCCCGCCTTCTCCCAGTTTCTTCTCACCTTCCCCTCCCCTTTTCCTTCTCTCTTCTCTCCTCTTTTTCCTGCTCTCCCTCTCTCTATACACACACACACACACACACACACACACACACACACACATACACATACATATTTACACATATACACACGTGTGTATTTTTGTTTTTACTTCTTTAAAAATTTTTTGATTTAAAAACCACTCAACAAAGAGATCAAGCTGATGTTGTCCAGTCTCGATATGGTGGCCCCCTGACCAGGTGGGGCTCTACAAGTTTGTCTCAGCAGAATGGGCTTATAGGAAAACAGCTCTGCTGAAAGTCCTGTACCTGACAGCCAGGCCCAGAACGGCTGACTCTGACCATAACTTATTACCCACTCCCTGCTAGGCCGAAAGACTCCAGCATTTGACCTCACCAGCACTAAAGAAAAGGAGGCAGACTTTTTCAAACAAACAGAGCAGCAGACCAAACATCCCAAAACTCTTTAAGTTTTTACTAGGGTTATAAAACCCTTAGTTAAGTCAACAAACAATGAAGAGATAGTAGCACAATGGACAATAGCTTTTGCCTTATAAAGAACAGACAGGACAAGAAGTCCCTATATAGTACATGTAAACAACCACTTCTGTCTGCCCACCCACCACCCCCCAGTTTTCCTCTACTCCACTCCCACATCAGGGGAGTCTTCTACACCCCTTCCCAAAGACCTGCTCTGAAAACATCGGTGGGAATTATAGGAAACCAGGGAGCTCGGAGATAGAATGGAATGTTTTTGTTTTGCAAAACAGTAACAGCTTAAGGCAGGCACCTTCCCCTGGGCTTTACACATTCCTATAATAGAGTACTCCTTTCTAGGAACTCCTGTATCCCAAAATGACTTCCCTCCTAATACCGGAATGATCTTTTTCCACTTTGTTACACTCCTCAAAGGCCACCAATTAGCTTATGGAAATATCAGAAGGAGATATGAGAATGGCCCAAATCAGGACACTGACAACACCAAATGCTGAGCAGGATGCGGAGCCACAGGAACTCCCATTGATTGCTGGTGGAAATGCAAAATAATCCAGCCACTGTAGAAGACAATTTGGCAGTTTCTTACAAAACTAAAGATATTCTTAGCATACAATCCAGCAATCATGCTCCTTGGTATTGACCCAAAGGAGTTGAAAACATATGTCCATACAAAACCTGTACATGGATGTTTACAGCAGTTTTATTCATAACTGCCAAATGTTAAAGCAATCAGGATGTCCTCTACTAGGTGAATGGATGAATAAACTGTGGTATATCCAATGCAACGTTAATCAGAACTAAAATGAGCTATCAAGCCATCAAAAGACATTGGGGAACCTAACTGCATATTACTAAGTGAAAGAAGCCAATCTGAAAAGGCTACATACTGTGTGATTCCAACTATATGATATTCTTGAAACGGTAAAACTAGTAAAAAGAGACAGTAAAAGCATCGGTGGTTGCCAGGGGTTGCATGGAGGGAGGGATGAATAGGCAGAGCACAGAGGATTTTTCGGACAGTGCAACTACTCTGCGTGACACCATAATGATGGATACACGTCATTGCACGTTTGTCCAAACCCACAGAATTTACAACAGCAAGAGTGAACCCTAATGTAAATGATGGGCTTTGGGTGATTATGATGTCAGTGGAGGTTCATCAGTTGTAACAAATGGACCACACTGTTGAGTGCTGTTGATAATGGGAGAGGCCATGCATGTATGGGGATGGGGTATACGGCAAATATCTGTACCTTCCCCATAATTTTTCTGTAAGCCTAAAACTGCACTAAAAAAAAGTCCTAATTAAAAACAACAAGTCTGGGAAGGTTAAGACCATATTGCTTATTCACATCTTAGCATGAATTTGCTCCAATTAGCAGTTCATTTGTTATTTGACAAATATTTACTGAATAACTACTATGATCAAAGAAAAATATAATCTCTGCCTTCATGAGGCCCATGGCTCCGAAAAGCATTAAACAA
Organism: Physeter macrocephalus; assembly: GCF_002837175.3. Lineage (NCBI taxonomy): Eukaryota > Metazoa > Chordata > Mammalia > Artiodactyla > Physeteridae > Physeter > Physeter macrocephalus. Next base: position 39,144,253 of record NC_041232.1, read on the forward strand.
GTAATCAAAATAATTAAGTGGTAAGTTTTTTGAGATGGTAAGTAAATATAAGGCAAAATAAAACCACATTGTTAACACTTAGCTAAAATAGATCAAATTGAAGGAACATGCAGTCTGCCAGGGGCAGAGGATAAGTATAAGAAGGGAGTCCCTGAACCTCTAGAGTACAGAATCATGTAAAGGATGTCCCAGAGTGGGTTTAGTATGGCTTAAGCACCTGATATGCCAAGAGACCTACAGAGAGAATTAGGAGGTGGAAAAGGGCTGAGGAGGGAAGCAAAGAAACTGCCAAGAAGGAGATTTGCTTATTTCAAACTTTCTCTGAACAACAACTTAGAGGCTCTTGGTGAGTAATTGCGAAGTGGGGAAGAGGAGGGGTGGTGGGGGAGGGGTAGCAGTGTCAGAAGTGGCCCGCAAAGTATCTCCTCTTCTGTTTTGTAATGCTTGGCTTGGACAATCATCAATAAACCACTACCTGGGCACTGATTTAGATTATAAGACTATTTTATTAGAAATCTCAGATCTCTTAAAACCAAGGTAAGAATGAGTCTCACTGAGCCCCAGGCCAAAAGTGTATAAATACATCCAGAATTGGAAGGTAACTTTGATATTTCAACTTAGTTTCCAGTGCCTAACACATGGGAGACACTAATTTCATCCATCTTTCAAACTCCTGATTCTTACCATGATCGAATTACACAATCACAGTTACCCTGATTGAGGAGAAAAAAATTAGGTTAATAATTTTCTTAACCTATCTGCAAAACTGATTGAATAGGTTATTAGAATTTTCATTAGAATATCAAACTTATGACCGTGATCCTATATTTAGAATTTAACAGAGCCAGATTTTTCCATGTAGTAAAATACTTTTATATCCAAACCGTTTTACTCTTTCCAGATAGATACCATAAAAAAAGTACTGGTATCCTCATCATTATGATGTATATAAATCAGATACCTGGTCCAAGCAGTTTCCAACTTTTTAAACTCTTTGGGCCTCAACTACTTCTCTGTGATATAAGCTAATACCACCTAATTTGTAGAGCTATGAGGATTAAATGAGGGGATTAGGATATTTACCCCTGCTGCTTTTACTCTGTCATTTTGTTCCAACACTTTGAACGTAACAATGTTGAAAACAAGCATTTTTAAACAGAATTTTGTCACTACTGATGAATTTTTATCATTAAAGAATTTTGAGGAGTGAACCCAACTGAGTTGATTAAATTCCTTTATCAATTTCTTACATAGCACAAACTACTCTGCTTCCCATTTTCGTTCTTATTTCACTGAAATTATTTTCACTAGGATCAACCCACTTTTATTAAAATTATATTATGATAATTGATTCATTTATCGATTTTTGTCCATTTCAAACACCTTGTGAGTTCTCTTTTAAGATCAACATTCCCACCAAGTTCCATTTCTCTGGTTTAAATGTTGAAGATTTATATTTTGTCAAGAAGATATCATTCTTCTGTCAATTTTATTCAAAACTAAATTTGGGGGAGTGCAATTTACACCATTATCAGCTTTTATTTTTATGTTGATTATTCCTTCTAGTAATTTTCATTATTAATTAAACAAAAGCCTGGAAGTTCTACTTATTTGTTAGCTAAATCAAGAAAATATCATCAGATATTTTGTGAGACAGAGAGTTAGATGGGAAAAAGGAAGAAGCAGAGAGGAAGAAGCTGAGGGAGGGGACAGAAATAGGGACACCATGAAAAAGAAGAAAATAATTATTATTCTGTTCCACTCCTCAAAGGAAACAGTGTAGCAGAAAAGAGAGGAAGCAAAACGTCTGCAGGCAGTACCTTTTTCTCAACTTTGCTGTGAACCTAAAACTGCACTAAAATAGATCGATAGATAGATGATTTTTAAATAAATAAATAAATAAAGTCTGTAGGCAAAGTCAAAGCATATTCCCGGACACTGAACTAACGGAGGCCAAGTGTCATCGGGGGCCAAAATAAACAGCTTCATTAAGTGAGACAATAATAGTAGGTTTTATATTATTAAGTCGTTGCTGTTATTATTATTAGGTTTTTATAGGCTGTCTTCCAAAACTGTGTTGGTAAGCCAACTGTTATTCACAACATACATTTTTTGAAAAATATAAAACAAAAATCTAAATAAACTTCAGTTAGCTTCCACCACCATTCCTGTCCCACCATCTCACACACACACACACACACACACACACACACACACACACACTAACACACAGGCACACAGCGCTACTACTTAACTCCTGTTGTGCTTCACTCTCCTGTTCAAACTACTTGTCTTGGCACTGACTTTTTTTTTGTTTGTTTTTTTTGTTTTTTTTTTTATGGTGTGCGGGCC
>NC_041232.1:39146711-39159211 GCF_002837175.3 Physeter macrocephalus
GTTGCGGAGCACAGGCTCCGGACGCGCAGGCCCAGCGGCCACGGCTCACGGGCCCAGCCGCTCCGCGGCACGTGGGATCCTCCCAGACCGGGGCGCGAACCCGGTTCCCCTGCATCGGCAGGCGGACGCGCAACCACTGCGCCACCAGGGAAGCCCCGGCACTGACTTTTGAGAACAGCAATGTGGGGAGAGGAGGAGAGACCAAAGAACAAGAAGAAAGAGGATAATTAGATATTCACCTCTCCCCTTCTTGGACTCAGGACTAGCCCTAGGTAGGTTTTTGTTTTGTTTTGTTTTTAATTTTTATTGGAGTATAGTTGATTTACAATGTTGTGTTAGCTTCGGGTGTACAGCAAAGTAAATCAGTTATACATATACATATATCCACTCTTTTTTTCGATTATTTCCTATATAGGCCATTACAGAGTATTGAGTAGAGTTCCCTATGCTATACAGTAAGTCCTTATTAGTTATCTATTTTATATATAGTACTGAGTATATGTCAATCCCAATCTCCCAATTTATCCCTCCCCCCACCCCAGCCCCTTACCTCCTGGTAACCATAAGTTTGTTTTCTACATCTGTGACTCTATTTCTGTTTTGTAGATAAGTTCACGTGTAGCCTTTTTTTAGATCCCACATATAAGCGATATCATATGATATTTGTCTTTCTCTGTCTGACTTACTTCACTCAGTCTAAGTAGGTTTCATAATGGATGATGTCACACTGTATTTCCCCACCTTCTTTCCTGAACTTACTCATGGTTGCCAAGTTTCTCTCTCCCCATCAGAGGCCTCGCAGTAATCCTAAGACCCCCCCTCTAGGACACTGTCCAGATTTATTCAGACACTTAGAGTCGTATGCATCAATCCTCCTCATCCACCAGCCCCTCCCACTCGAATGCTCAGTCCCCTCAATGCAACTGATCTCCAGCTTTGGAAGGAAAGCAACCTGATTAAGTCATTTTCCACTGATTTGTAAATGACTAACCGCAATTTAGCGCTCTCAACGGCACTTTAAAAATAGCATGAATCTTAATAAAGTTTAAATCCCTATAACATGTTTTAAAGATTAAAGAGTTAGAAAAGAAATTTTGACAAGTAGCCGCAATACGAGCAGGCTAGCCCTACTGGGAAGCTTCCCTTACTGCAGTTGTACATGCTCAGATGTTTAAAAGGTCAAACTTTTGTTTACAATAGTGAATGTTAGCAGCAGAAACAGGAGGGCCTCTGTGATTTGTATGTAGTGAAAGGGACAGATGTGGGTATTTGAGAAGTAGCCTGGTATAGGAGTTAGGAGCTTGGAATCCAGAGGCAGGCTGTCTTAAGTTCATATCCCAGCTCCACCATTCACCATTTACATGACTTTGAAAAAGTTACTTAACCTCTCTGTTCCACAGCTCCCGGATCTGTAAAATGGAGATTATAATAATATTAGTACCTAAATCTGGTTGGTACAAAGGCATGTGTAGTACTCAGAACAGAGCTTGAAACCTAGAAAGACTATATAAATATTAGTTACAACTATTGGTACCTACAGATTGTTCATAAGTCATAAAAAATTTAAATCAGCTAGGGCTGCATATTTTTATTTTTAAAACTTTTGATCGCAATGGTGCGTTGTGTAGAGACATCAGTATAAGAAGTCTGCTAGCTGTCCATAGTGGCTAATTTGGGGTTGGGTCGACTATAGGTCCCCATTATTAATAATAAAAGCAATAAAACAAATATTAGGTAGAACCACAGAACATCGGAAAAGAAAGGGCCCTGATATTTCAAAGGTGTCATCCTACAGGTACTAAGTTGAAGGTCAGATAGATTAGACAACTCATGCAAACTCAGAGGCAGAGGTGGAAGATCTGAACATGGAATCCAATCTCCTTACCCCCTGCCTTTTTTCACTTCCAAAGAGTGGGGGAAGAGCCTTCAACCATGCTGCAGACACCTTGATGCTTTGGCTTCTTGAGTCTCCACTGCAAGTTATTGATCCCGCAGTGTAGAGATTCCTCTGCCGTCAAGGGATTCCTTTGTGTATGGAATGCCAAGAGATCAGCAAACCCACAAGAAATCCCTCAGTAAGGTCAGCAGTCATGGTGGTAATTTTGGCCTGGTTTGGGAGAAACTTGGGAAATTTTCCTATGTAAATGTTGCATGACCAGAAAGCAGTCTCTCTTGACTTAAGCCTGTGGCCCAAATCCTCCTAGAGTCAGCTGATTCTACTGGGCTGTCGTCTAACTATATAAAATGGAAATGGTTACCATACCATTGAAGACAATTAAACACATGGTATTTATTAATGGTTAATGGTATATGAATAAAATTTTATTGACAAAATACTTTCTCAAAGATTACGCATGATTGAAGAACGGAGAACCTGCCATCACAATGAAACAGGAGGGACAGTCTCATTGGACAGGAAATGTAACAAAGTTCAACGGAGCTGAATCTATTCGTATTTATGATACAGTTGTGGGCAGGCACTTTGGAATAATGAAGAAATACTTGCATACGGCCAGACATTCAACGTAAAATTCTTGGGGCATGCTTCAGACTTGTATTCAAAATGAAATAAGATGTTGTGTCTAGTGGATGGGAGAGTTGTCATTTGAATATATTTACAGCATCTTAAAGTCTGTTGTGGGACTTACGGCTGGTCCCCTAGATTCCTTCCTCATTGTTGTATATTTAACTTTATGTCTGTCAGGCACGGCAAGGACCTCAGTACCCTACTGCTCAACCAAGCATCAGAGCACGGAGAAAAAAATGTTCCAACCCCAAAGGGGAAAAAAAAAAAATCAGAAATAAAGAGGAAAAAGAGAAAAACTTACAAACCTTATCTGGGCTTTCATTCAAAACAAATTCTTTATCCACCCTGTAAAATATTGCCAAAAAAACGTGCTACGGTCCAAACACTCAATCATCAAGGAACTGAAAAATTTACGGTGGATTTCCTGCCGATTTGCGGGGCTACTGGATCATGCTGTGATAAAACTTGTAAGAGTATGGCAGACATTTGAATAAACCTTTCTATCGTGTAACTGAGGTTTTGCAGAGGATGAACTTTAAAACTTCTTCCAGTACAGCTTGTGGAGCAAAACAGAAAAAAATAAGAAGGTGAAGCCAAAGACAGCATTTAAAAAGACACAAATAAGGTTTTCTTTCGTTTTTTGTTTTTTTGTTTTTTTTTACTAGCATCAAGAGCCCTAGTTGGCTGAGTAGTCCAGACAGACCCAAACTTGTGACCAAATGAAAATAAACTCACAGAATCTTTACACTTTGATTTATAGGCCAACCAGGCAACCATTCATGCGGTCCTGATGTTACTGCAATGCACTCACTCATTTAAGATAACAACGATTATTAAGCAGACAGCGAGAAACACACCTTACTTTCAAAACAACACATTTTGATGACCAACACCACATACACATGATGACAAATGACTAGCTGGCTCCCTCTCTCGCCCCTCCTCCCCCACCAGCTGAGGGCTAGTGTTCTGCTCTGGGGCCAATGGGCCTTCCTGCCAAACAAATATAAGGAAAGGAAGGGGAAACAGGTCACAGGACTAGACTGACCAGGACTGCCTACACCACGGAGACAGGAAGCTCAGGCCTCCAGGGGTGACCCTTTTGCAGCTGTGCCCTTCCCCCTAACACACGAACAGCAGCACACGCAGTGATCCATGAAGGCAGTGTGAGAGGAGTGAGGGAAAGGTGATAGGTGGACAGCATCTGCTAAAAGACGTCCAGGGAAGCTGCTATTGATGGCGGAGAAGCACAAAGCTGGGCAATCGGCCACTGGCACCACGTGCAAAAAGAGCTTACTTCTAAGGACGTACATTTTAAAAGCAACATTTAAAAAGTGGTAGTGGACAAAGGAGAGAATTTTTCCTTCGAGTCCCACCATACAGGTAAACAGGTAAACTGGTCAACTGTGCCTGCGAGGCTAACGCGGGGCACCAGAGGAAACCATCTGAATATCAGACCGAAGACTGTATCCCCGCCTGATGCCAGAGCTTATCACTGCTCCGCACACCTCCCTCTCCTCTGCTCCCCCCACCCCAGACAGCAGCTGCTACCTTCACGTTCACCCCGCAGACAGAAAAATATTAATTTAAGGCATATCAAAACACATTTTATAATGTATAAATATAATACCCAATAGACTCCTGAGAGATATACAAAATTAATCCCACTTGTGAAGGCCTTAATATTAGCTCTTTCCTCTTGGGAGGACTTTAAAATCCCACAAAAGCCCTTGATTTATTTCCTTCCTACACAACAGCAACAAACACTCACATACTTTTTGAGCAATGTAAAATATCACTTTAATGCTGAATACATGGAGACAGAGAGAGAGAGAAAGAGCTCCACTCAGGATGGCTACTTGGACAGCAAAGGAAGTACTTACAGGTCTCATTTCCCTCAATACATGAACGTAATGCATTAACGCTGCCGGCATAGTTCAAGGAGAAGACAGCTCACTGAAAATGAAATGTGTTTAATACACATCTTACGCTTCACTTTTATGCTGCTTCTTCCAAAGGTTCATTAATACGGGTATATATATATATCACTTTCTTTCATATTCAAGAAGTTAGTGAGGTCCTATTAACTCAGAAACATTTAGTTCACACCAATTTTACATCCAGAAAAACACAGTGAGTGATTATTAATCCTAAACTGGTAATTAAATCGATTTGGAGATTATCATTAATATAAGGTATAATATAATAATGATATAGCATCATTAATATACAGTCTTACTTAATACTGCATCAGAATGTCTGACAAAAGGAATATAAACATTACATGCTTATTCTAAGCAAAAACCCATCAAATATTATAATCTTTCTACCTTCCTTATTCGTTCCATCATTGGCTATGCTGGCTGTAAACACAATATTTTTCCTTCCCAACACCCACTTAGCTAGTTTTTCATCTGCACCAAGTAAGAGAAAGGTAGGCTTAGGGCAAAACAAAAAAGACAAACAAAACTGGCTACATCTAATTTGGGTTTCTAAATTACCCATTATTAGTGGGTCACATCAAAGTGGAACTCAGAGCTCTACTCTCAAGTAAAGTGTGCACAAATCCTGTGCCCACAAACACTTGGGTGTCAAAAGGCTTAGTGGAAGAATGGATATGCATGTCTACAGTCATTTTCTTATCTTTTTGTGGGAAGCACAGGTAAAAGAAATTAGTGTCTTATCACATTATTTTGTTTCTGCTCAGGCTCAGAATAACAAAGTTAATATCTGCACTATACTTTTATGGGTGAAAAACACCACACTAAATATAATATCACTGAAACCACAATTATCTTGAATTAACGATCATCCATGATGACACAGAACAGTAAAGAGTCAAAGACGATCAGGACTTAAGAAATAGGAGGAAAGAAGTAAGGAAGGAAATTAGCATGACTTAACTTTCAAAATATTTCTCAAGGATGCCACAATGTTCCATTAAAATTAATGTGCTGGTAGATTTCCCTACTCCTACAATCCAGTTAAAATACAAGATCCATCATATCCAAATTTTGTGACAGTGGTAAGTCTTCTTCAATCTGTGTGCAAATTACAAAATAAGGAAAATGTACTTCCTTGCCTCCATCATTCGGAAAATGACACCTTTTAAGTCAATAACGCAATACTTAGAGAAAATGGTGCCACAGCAAAATATGACAGCACAGGCAATGCAAATTAGAGCTAAAATGGAGAGAATCACTATTCATGTACCCAGAAATGTGGTATTTCCAACATTCCCTACAACCTGTCTTTTGAATAGCACTGAAAAAATCCCAGTCCTCTATGGAGAATCCAAGTTCTTACATTTGTGATTTTCCATGCTACTTATTCATCAGTAAATGCCTCAGCATATGACAAAAGAGAGATAAGTATTACTAACAAAGAGGAGATTTAAGTAAATTTAAACCCTCACTCTTCTATCAGCATTTCTCCTTTAGGGGTCTATTCTCCTTTCAGTTTGAAAAGATTTGTGATACTAAGTCCCATTAATGCCATTTCAGGTGGTGATGCCCCTAAACCGCCACTGCCCATGACTGGAACAGACCACCGCCTGCTATACTGACCCACAGAGCCCTGAATCACTTGCGATGAAACTCAAGTGTCTTGCAACTTCATCCCTTAATTGAGATCCTAGCATATGGCAAGAATCCAAGGCCTCTGCTCAGGTTGTTTATCTTTCAATACTTCCAAGTCACTTACTGGCTAGAAAAGAAATTGCACTGTGATTTAAACTGAAAGCAGTCAGCTGGCTGCTCCTAATTCTTCTTCCTCCTCTTCTTCTTCTTTTTAAATCTCTTTCTCTCTTCCTCCCCTTTTAACAAATAATAAATGACTATAGCCATGGAGCCTCCATAGACTTGCTCACCACTGTGAACAGTTATTATAATGTGATGTCATAAAACAGGTCATTTTTTACAGTAGGTTGGCTTCAGTTACTTTATAACTCAGTCACTTTAATAACTTTTAGCCCTCTTTCTCTTTCTCTAAACGTTTAGTCTCCACAAATCTCAAGGAAAAACTACCTGTATTGATGGGAAATTGGTGGGGATGTGGGGGAGGAGCTTAATTCTCATTCTGAAATCAGATGAAATATACCAGCTGCTGCTGTTACCTCAGTCATACCACCCATGGCTTCTATAATCAAAACGTCCCTGAAAAGGTAAAGAGGAATAGTGAGGGAGTGAGGAACGGAAGAGAGAGCAGTATTGTTTATAAAACAAGAACCAACTTTATGTAAGAGGATTACATCAATCGAAGTTATTATGTAATTAGTTTGGACACAAAGACAACTTATAAAAATATACTACAGCATTCTACAATAATGATCTAATGCATTTCAACATATGTTAGTATAACTATAGCCTTTGGCCCACTACCAATACTACAGTGGTTTTTGTGTAAAAGAGCCTTGTCTAGTATTTATTTTTGACCAAGCTCTGTATGAATGACTTAGAATTCATTCAAAAACAAATGTCTTTTGCTTCTCTTGAACTTAATAGGCAACAAACTTCACAACGGATGGGCAGCAGAATTTTCTCTTTGATAACCAGCTGGGGGAAAAACTTGTTATGCAGAGGAATGGACAACACACCCTTGTATAACAAACATACGTTTTAAACAAAAACAAGGTCACATATGGTTGTGATGTGGTATTCAACCAGAGTACTTTTGATTGACATGTATATGAACACTGTGATACGGAGCATAAATAAAAAAACGTTTCAAATCCAAGTGTTTTACCTTCACATTACGGAAAATAATAAACACTGAATAATGTAATACAAGGTATTTCTATCTTGGGGTTCTAATGACTAACCACTTGAGCTCTGCTTCTGTGGTTTATAATGTCACCAGAACCCTCCATGGAATTATATATAGAATAAATGATAGGCAATGTTGAATTACAAGGCTATCAGGCTATAATACATAAAGTAAGTACCTAATATAGCCTTATAAATTATAGGCTTTTATGGTCTAGCATTTTACAGCATAATGTCACAAACTGCAGTGATACGATATATTGATAAAGAATATGATATGACATTAGGTTTCAAAAAAAAACTGTCCCTGGCACGCTACATCAGAGCCAAATTACTTCATAGAATTGCAGGCTCAGAGCTGGAAGGATCCTTAGAGGACGTCACGCTCAGTGCTCCCCGACAGCCACCACCCAAACACAGATCTCCCCTCGGCCCTCCTCCGCAGCCCTGACAGATGGCCGTCCTGCCTGCAACACTCCCAGCACTGAGAGTAATAGGGGAAATGTCAGAGAAATGCCTCAAACATGTACATGCAAGAAAGACACATCATTATTAAGTAACAAATGTAAAGGTTAAACGCCCACATTGTAGCTGAGTGCACACCACAATACTGTAACAGATCACACACACACACACACACACACACACACACACACTTCTACAAACAGATTCTCTTCATTTTTTACAAGGAGTGACGATGCCGTGGGAAAAGGAGCAAGACTCCTTTCTACTACCTGTTTGTGTCACTTCCTTTTGTCTGTTTCAGATACAGTCACCATTACTTCATGGGATTCCACACTCTTATTCAATCCCAGACACACACAAAAAAGTCGGGTCCAGAACCACACACTGTACAACGGGATCCTGAAGGACTCCGGGCTGCTTTCAAAGTGAGAAACATAGAAGGAAGACACAGTGAAGCCCATATCCAGTACGTGTGAGCTTTCCTGCAAACTAGAAGGATAACATATAAATGCTGACACAAGCCTCTCTTGTGTCTGACCAATTCCTTTCCGTGTGTTATAATTAAAAACAATAATAAATTGAATTAACCCACTGAGAAGAATGGAGTTCACCTAGACTTTTAGGGATATTTGTTTCAAATTTAGTAGTTTCAAGGGCTGATCAAGGATACTATAAGCCACAGATCCAATCACCTCAATACAACGGCTTCTAAGAAATATCCCAATCACCCAAATCCACTCCCACCAGTTCTATCAAATCCTCACATCCTCACTTACACACATTCTGGGCAAATCATTCCTTACACCTGTATAGCCCTCATTTTCTACTTCCTGGTTAAGAAATTCCTTTCATATCCTATCAACAAACAATGGACTTAGGGGTGAAGAGTCAAGCGATATAAAAATGACCACTGGCTGCCCCGTGCTCTGGCAGCACACCTTGGTTTGTGTGGTGCCGTACCTGCGGCAACTTTTTCATAGTTAGCCAGGAAGAGAAAATAATGAGAAAAGCAAGAAGCAGTTTACACACACGTGAGGAAATTATTCTTTGTGAAAACCGACTTTGATTTTGTTGTTATTCAACACAAATACTAAGCAGACTGTCAAGAGAGGGGACAGGCTCATACCTGTACACACGGGGTAAGAAGGAGGAGCTCACGTTCTATCTCGAAGCACAACATTGGCCCAGATCAACTTAGCTGACTCTAATCTCGAGGCGCAAGGTTTGTTCCGAAGGATATATTTTACGGAAATGCAAAATGTGGAAGATAGGAAATTTACTACTGACTTACTAATGACTCTATAGGGTGTTATTAATGGCTACCATTTTACTGAACACTTAGTATGTGTTTTAAACCGACACCGCGTTTGGCAGGCATAACCTCCATCACTTCTTAAGGGAACCCTATGAAGAGGGTACTATTATTAGCACCAGTTTGCAGATAGGAAGCACGGAGGGATTAAGTAACTTCCCTAAATCACACAGCTATTAAAAGTTAGAGGCAGAAATTGTGCTCAAGCAATCTGACTTTTTTTTTTTTTAAATAAACACCATGATATATACAGTCTTACCAAAAAAAAAAGGAAAACAATCTCAGTGTGGCACACTTTAAGAGGCTTGTGACAGCCCAGTGCAGTGTGGAGTATCTTATCAGGCAGGTGGCTATAATAAAGCATGTGGTCAAAAATAACAGAAGGAATCACAGGCGGTACTTAATCAGCATTTATTAGAACCCTGCTGGCCTAAAACTAGCAGAAAAAATCCTCTCACATCCCAGGCAAAGGTTTTTACCTTTTGTTCAAACTGGAATGCCACTTTCAAGACGCTTGAAAAATAGCCCTTGCACCCCTCCAGAGAGAGTAAGTATGTTTGGGGGAGGGCCCTCCCCAGAGAGTAAGTATGTTTGGGGGAGGGCCCTCCCCGCTTTAGGACTATCAAACAGTTCTGTTTATGAATCTGAGGGTTTCGGGGAAAAAAATAACTCCTCGGCTCCATTCTAGAGTCTGGAAGGTAAAAAAGAGAACACAGAGAACCGCTGAATATTGTCGTTAACGCTTCTTCCAGCTAAAACTTTCGACGACTTTTCTTGGTGGCATCAAGTGCCTCTGGGACCAGGTGAAGGGAAACAAGAATGCAGAGCACAAAAAGGAGATGGGTGCAGACATGGCAGACGAGGGGAGGGTCAGAGTGGACCGGGTGGCTGGGAGAGGAGCAGTGAGGGAAGCAGACGTGTCTAAAGCGTGGCAGCCGGCAGCGCGCCTCCAGCACAGCAGCCAGTGGGCCAGGAGCAAAGTTCAGGCTGGTGCTTCATACCCAGGCCTTAGGAGGCAGGGCCAGCTTCAGGAATCATACAGGTCAGTGTTTGGAAAGAGGAAGTCGGCAGAGCTGCACTCCTACTGACTGGCCAGGCACAGAGTTAATAAAGGGGCGGGGAGGGCGGGGTTGTGGTTAGGAAGTGAAATGACAGGCAGCATGGCTGTGCTATGCTGTGTCTCAGTGTCTCGTTACAAACGTGACAAGCCAGCCGAGGAATCCTTTTGAAAGGACTGGTCAGAAGCCTAAAAAAAATTAAGTTAAATTTATATACAAAATGCCACACCTCAAATGGAAATAGTACTCAAGTAAGAAATTCTGCTGCTTTTTTCTCCTTTAGGCCTTTACCAGGGACACCTGCAAATAAGAAAAACAAGACAAAAAATCCCGCAAGAATAAAGCACTTTCCAATTGACAAGGACAGCAAAGAACACAGAAGATGTCTAAGTGAAAGGCACCCACGTGGAGCACAGATAAAAGAGCTTTTAACATTTTTAGGGCGCCAGATTCAAGTGTTCCGGTGGATACTTAAAAGTGCTTCAGCACAAAACCCTTTCCTCAAATGCATTAAGCGCTCAGAGAAGGACTTTAACCACAGTGTGCCTGCTTTGCCCAAAAGGCAGCTGGCACCTCAGTTTGTATAACGAGCAGAGCAAGCCCGCTATCCAAGGAGAGGACAACCAGAATCTCACACAGGAAGGCCGCCCTATCCTCTAACATGTATCAAAAATCACCTCCACGCAGGGTATTTTTTTTCCCCTCAGAGAAGAGTCTCCACCATTCGTCTAAGTTTGAAAAGTTGCCTCTTTCTCTCTGGGGTAGAATTTCACCTCAGTCGCCTGATTTCACCCATCATCCTATTCTTCGAGATGGCTCTGTGCTAATCTTAACCCTTGAACGAACCAGCACTTAGCAAGGGTCACAATCTGAGTCGAATTCGAGGGCTCTTCCCTGGTCTCGGGTCCAGCACTGGCTAACTGAAAGCTGAGGTCAGTCTCCAATCACTGAACCACAATAAATACTCCTATAAAACCCTCACGGGGTGGTGGCTGCATCAGCCAGAGCATTCGTTTAAAGACAGGAACCATACCCCCTCCAAGTTTATGTGTCTGCATTTAGGATAATTAATTTCACTGCCTTGATGTTTCAATGGAAAGCTTTTCAGAAAGCAGTCAGGGAAATCATTCAATAGTTAAACGTGATCTTAAATTTAAAACATAAAATAACATTGTGCTGCTGTAATAACCTAAGTACACTATAAATTGGGTAAATCTGAAAACATCTGACCCTTTCTGCCTTTCACAATTAAAGACCTGGATCCCTCCAGCGACAGTGACTAGAGTTTAAGACATTGTTATAATTTGCCAAATTCCAAAAGGGTTGGTGTTTTAATCCCTCACCACTTTTAAACTGAATCCGTTAAAAATCAATGCCTCGAGACAGCTCTATGAATGTGGCCACACCTAAAAAACAAGCCAATACTTTTTACCCTCCCCCCACAAAAAAAAAAAAATTCACGAGCAGCCACAGCTGGAACTGTTTTACACTGGATGGCTGGGTTCTGTGAGAATGCTCTCCTTGTCTTTGTCTGTGAGGCTAAAAGAAGCTGGACTCAAAGGTAGTGTTCAGTCCCAGGAGGGGACTGGGTAAACATGAGCCCAAGCCCCCAGCTCCCTCCTGATAAGGTCAGGTGACACGGTGTCAAAAGACAGCCGAGGAAAGAGCTAGAAAAGTGCACACACAAGGAGGATATTTTTTTTCTTTCTCCTGACCAGAGATAATAAAGAGCAGAAATGGACTTCAAATTTTCTTACTCACTTGAAAATGTAAGAATGGGGCTCCCTCACTCTCTAGCTCTACGTATGTATGTACGCCCCAGTTCAATACGAACACAGACAGGCATGGATGTGTGTACTACGTTTATACCAACACCCACCAGATCTCCTGCTGCAGCTAGACTACTTCCAGAATCCACGCACACCTGATTTCAGGACTTGTGTACCTGGCTAAACTGTCAAAGCATCCTGACTCTCCCAACGCAATTCAGGAGCAGCAAAGTAACACTAGGTCACCCATCAAAATCAGGGAAATCGTTTCACCGGAAGACGGCCCAAAATACCTGAGTGTTTCCAAAATCTGAGTTCAGAAGACAGAGGCCGCTGAAGGCTGGTGGAAAAATAAAAAGGAAAGAGGGAGTCATAGGGATAAAGGAAGTCTTCATAACGACGTGAGAGTTGGAAAGGAAAGTAGCAACATCACAAGTTATGAAGTGGGCAGAGCACAAAGCGTGGCAGACAGATGTAATAAAAGAAAAGCACCATAAAAAAGAAAAAGAGAGGAAGAAATATTTCCAAGTAACAAAGATAGGTACAGTGGGAGAATTTAAAAAAAAAAAAAAAAAAAAAAAGAAACAGCTAAGGTTGGGAAGAAAC
>NC_041232.1:39164211-39224211 GCF_002837175.3 Physeter macrocephalus
AGACTAGAACAAGGTCTGGGTAAACAAAATATAAATTCAAAATGGACAGGAAATTACTTTTTAATTTTAAAAATGTGGCTAGCTAGACAGTCAACTTCTACAGACAATAAAAGTGTAGCTCTGCGTGTTATAAACTATTTATGACATGTTGAAGGAAGTTTTTCACCCAGGCAGAAAATATCCTTTTAATAAGCCCTTTTTACTCCAAGACGCTGTTACTGGTGCCTTCTTTATTGTTGTTTTCATATTTTCAGCATAAATATACTGCATAAAAAGACAAAGGCAATGCCGCACACAACTGAAATATTATACAATTTGCTAAAATGATGAATAAAATTAAAACTGCCTGTCAAAGCAAAATGAAAAGCAATTTTGTTTGCAATTTTCATAGCAGCTATGGAAAAGCAGCCAAATTCATGAACTAAATGCACTCTGCAGTTTATAAGCATCCACAGTAACTGAAGGAGGTGCCCTGATTAGTAATAATATCAAGATGAACTGCCGCTTGAAATTCAGAACATTCTGGCCTAGCTCTTGGCCTTCTTCAGAAAGACCCATTCTGTTCTTTGCTCCCCACCAAATTGACCTAAGAGTTAATATCAGACTCTCTGGATGATTATGAACACCTTAGAAAGCTGGTGTTTGATTCCAAATTTAAATTTCATCAATCATTCCAAGCACTAACACCTGTGAAATAGGCCTTCTTTGCTCTTCTTCCTGGGCCCCTCACTGGGAGCCCAGAGTACAGACTGCAAATGAGTAGGCAGGGAGGTGCAAATATCACTGTTTGCTATCAAATTTTAACTAGAGCAATTTCTACCAAGTTCAGTGTCTGATGTACAGTATGCCACATTCTTGGATAGAAGGATGAACCACTGAATGAATGAATACATAAGTGAATTCATTCCTGTCACTATACCCCATTTTGTTTACAGTACTCACATTTGATTTAGAAGAAATATAAAGCTTTGTGGAGTGCCTGAGGAAAGGCCAGTCATGAAACTACTGGTAAAAAAGAGACATTAGTCACTTTACTACAACTATTAATAGCCTTGCCAAAATGCTGAGGCTCCAGCATGGAATTCTATGAAGACATAATTAAATGATAAGAAATTTAGGCTCTTTCTTTCACATTCAACCGTAAATAATGCCCCAGTGAAATTTTTCTCATTGAAAGTCATCCACTGCCAACACCAAACTCTCCATTTTACCCTCTATCTAAAGTGAAAACATACAAAAGTGCAAGCATTTCATTGAAGTGAGCGTGTCCACACTCCTTTGAAGAAAATATCAATTAAGTGCAACAAAATGAATAAATGTTCCATATCAACATTTTGGTTGATGAAAGCCTCCCCAGGTTCTCATACGGAATATTTGAATGTAATCATCTTGTTTGACAATATCCCTTGGTATGGTCATTCAAAAGTAAAAGTAGTGGGATTGAACACAGTCTCGCAAGAGTAAATTACGATTTTGAGCTTCAGACGTGGGATTACAATAATTCAGAGTAAATTCAGAGAAAGCTGATTTTCCCGGTAAGCAATTAGTTCAGCTAGAAGGCTCATCTTCCATCAGGAAAAATACAGGTGAAAACTGCCTTTAAACACCCAAAGATCCCTGAGTCAATAAACACGACAACTCCTACAGACAATTCCACTGTCAGTTGACGGCTACCACCCTTCTCATCAAGCCCTTGGCGTGCCACCTTAGCAATCAGTTAAACAACACGAGCCTCTGCAGGTGGTATTTCCATTTTTCAATTGAGGAAACTGGAGAAAAAGTAGAATTTTTGAGTTTCCAGAGTACAATAATCAACACCCTCTCTAGATACAACTGTGCTTGAAAAGCGTTTGAGACTGAAGATGCTTTTATCCCAGTGATTTGGAAGTTCCAATCACTTCACCAAGAAAACAAACAAACAACAACGACAACAAAAATTGTTTCTACTTCTTTTGGCACAAAAAGATTTTAGTACCTGAATAGTACTGGCACATACTACACACTTGATTAATACTTATCAAGAGGAAGAAAAGAAAAAATGGAGGGAAAAACAAAAGAAATATAGGAGAAAAAGTAGTGTCATCTAAGGCAATTTTCTTAAACAGCTACATATTATTTTCCCTGGAAAAATCAATAACGTGTCTTTGGCTTGAACTAAGATGAGCATGGCTACTAACATTTATTTACGCATGTCACTTGCCCCTCTCCCACTTTTTGTTGTATCTCATAAAACTACGATGCTGACTCAGATGTCAGACTCTGTATTCTGGTGAATCTTATACATTTACTGTGAGAATATTCCCAACTTCATAGTTTTTCGAGCTCTGGGCCTCTTAATAACCATCATGCACCATGTCATGGCACTTATACTTGATGCAAAATGCCCTAACATCAGGGCACAATAATGGAGCAGCTCCACAGAAAAGACTCTTCCAACAAACTCCCCCACGGTGGTATTTTAAAACCTCTCCACAGCTTTCTGATAACATCAAGCCTAACTGTGTCTCCTCCTGTGTCCTTTACGTGACTACCTGTGCACAGGTACAGAGAAGTGGATATGAAAGATGTTAAATAATGTATTATCATTAAGAAACACACTATATAATAGGTGGGTACAGGTACCGGGAAACAGAATGTTATCAATGTTGTCAGGGAAACAGCCCCAGTAGACATGAACATATGGCTTCTGTTCTTATTTCTGCCACTACCAGCCATGGAACCTTGGAGAGGCTACAGCTTTACCCCAGATTACTCAAATGTGAAAGCAGGAGGTGAGGGGATTAGGAACTAAAGTGGTGGCCTTCAAACTATTTTTGTCTACTTGCTCTTCAAAATATTAAGCAGAAGATCCAAGACAAATAAAAGTGATAAAAAACCATGCAGTATGAATACAAGGTGGGATGCTCCGAGGCCACCCTGCCACAGCCCCCAGCTCCACTCTTCTCTCCTTCTCAAACTGTTGGAATTCCTACACTTCCCAAAGCACAGCCTGAATCCGCTGTATTAAATGATCTCCAAGGTCACTTCCAAGTCTACTTGCCCAGTGGTTTCTTTTTGGTGTATTTTGCTTTTATTTCTCAGTCGAAATTTTAGTTTTCTCAATTGAAGGTAAATAAATTAGGGAGGAGAGATAGAACATAAAATACAGTGGAAAAGCTCTGGATATACTGTTGCTTAGTAATCATTTTAATCAATAATTAAAGAAAAATTATCTACATAATCACTTACCACTGTGATGGAAGTTACCTTCCATCACAGAATTTATCACTAAACACTCCTTCACCTTCTGCCCAGATGAGGGCTCCAAAAATAGTTGTTACAGCACTAACAGATTTTCCTGTGCATGTGTACACACACACACACACACACACACACACACACACACACACTCCGCAATTTCTCAAAGGTCTCTAAACAGACATCACCAAGAAATTTACACTAGAGAATCAATCAATCATTGCTCCAGGAGTACAATATTTAAAACTAGCTTTTCTGGATTCTACCTCAAGGTGATCACACTATTGCAGCTCTTTAGAGATTTAACAACAAAATTATTACTTCCAAACTTTAATTGAGCTTCTTAAGATAGGTATTTATGATACTCTTCAAAACACTTGGAAATTTTACGCTCTACAGTGGAATATTTGGCTGTTTTATTAGTCTTCACTTTTTATATTTCAGGTATTTAAATAGTATTATATGGCTTTATCTGGAAAACAAATCAATTTGGCAATTTGCTTTTAGCAAATGGTGCTTCCATAGTTTCTTGTACATGATACAACCTTGAAGCCATTCCTCTAAAGCCTCCACCAGAGGATATTTTACGACTGCCACAAGATTTAAATTAAAGATCAATTTTTAAGACACGACACTTTTTCAAAAAAGTAGTGCTTTATGATTAGCAAATTAAAGATACATTTTTCGGGCTTCCCTGGTGGTGCAGTGGTTGAGAGTCCGCCTGCCGATGCAGGGGACACGGGTTCGTGCCCCGGTCCGGGAGGATCCCACGTGCTGCGGAGCGGCTGGGCCCGTGAGCCATGGCCGCTGAGCCTGCGCGTCCGGAGCCCGTGCTCCGCAACGCGAGAGGCCGCAGCGGTGAGAGGCCCGCGAACCGCAAAAAAAAAAAAAAAAAAAAAAAGATACATTTTTCTTATTTGCGTGCAAATAATTTCTTTAATCCAGAGCATGAGAAGTGAGCTCTAGTTAATGAATATTATGCTTGGTAAGCAGTAACCGAGAATCTTAAAATGTTCATTTTTATCACTGGTATTTTGAAGTTGCAACTTTGATCCATATCAAC
Organism: Physeter macrocephalus; assembly: GCF_002837175.3. Taxonomy (NCBI): domain Eukaryota; kingdom Metazoa; phylum Chordata; class Mammalia; order Artiodactyla; family Physeteridae; genus Physeter; species Physeter macrocephalus. The sequence continues at coordinate 39,168,512 of NC_041232.1, forward strand.
ATAAAAAAGAAATGATTTTTGTTAACATTCTCTTTCATTACTGGATAATACTCTGCAATGCTGTTACTACTGGGGAACTATTAAGAGTTTCCCTTAAAGAGGAATTCATGATGATTTAAAAAAAATAAAAGTGCTAAAAATTTCTTGGTTTCTCTAGATAAGACGAGTATTCTCATTTTCTTCTTGCTGTTAATCTTCTCCTGATCCCCTGGTCAATTTGCTTCTAGACATCATTCAAGAGACTGCATCAATCAATAAGGATGCATAAAGCATAGGAAAATAATTATGCTACAAATTACCAAATTTGATTCTAAAGGCCTCAGATCTCTTCCTCTATAACTCTGAAAAAAAGCAGGCCTTCATTTTTTATTTTTTAATTATTAGACTAGCAGCAAATATTTTTCACCATGTGAAAGTCACACTTGCAAGTGACAACAATGGACATTCGGTGGCAAATCTATCTCCACTTCTTGCACAATTGCTTTACATCTTGAGAAGCAGGTTTGGGCATAAATCTTTCTATACTGCTGTCTCTGACATCTTTTTCTCTTTCACCTAAAGTTCCTTTTTCTAAAACAACTGATACAGAGTACATATTTACAATGAAGTGCAGAAAAGCGAATGGGCACCCTAAATAATAATAACAAACAACACTCATGAAACAACTACGCTAGACAAGAACTAGAATACTGCGAGCACCTAGAAAGTCCCATCTGTTCCTACCCACTCCCATCTATTCTCTCTACTCTAAACACAGCTACTAATCTGACTTCTGTGATAGTGATTTCCTTTCTTGCTTTTTATTATCCCACCTTTGTACACAACCTTACACCAAAGAGTCCAGTTTTGCCTAGTTTTGAACTCTATGTGAATGGATTCATACTGAATATATCCTTTGTTGTCTTACTTCTTGAGTCATCTCTACATTTGTGGGAGTTATTCATCTTGTTGAGTGTAGCCATAGTTCATTCATTTTCCTTGCTGATAATATTCCATTATTTGAATACCCACAATTTATCTATTTCTTGGACATCTGGCTTGTTTCCAGTTTTGACTATTACAGACCCTGCTGCTGTGAATATCCTATTACATGTCTCCCATACATGTTTCTGTAGGGTACTGAGAAGTGGAATTGCTGAGTCATAGAGTTTTCATATCTTTAAATTTACATAGATAATGTCAAACCATTTTCCCAAAGTGGTTCTACCAATTTACACTTCCACCAGCAGGGTCTGAAATTCCCCATTACCCCAGATCCTTGTCAACACTTAGAACTGTCCCACTTTTTGCCAATCTGGGGGGTATGTGGCCTAAGAAATTTTACTTTTGTCATATCCCTGTTACCTTGGTTTAAAGCACTGCACAAGCACAGACAGCATGGAAACAGCTGAAGGTAAGTCCTTCTCTTCTCCTCTTTGTCTATCTTTGTCTCTCAAGGGCCCTAGTCAGTTTTAGACCTTGTGATTTAAAAACTACATTCTTACTCTATTTCATTTCCTTGTATCTCCTATAACTTTACAAAATAGACTGTGTAGATCTATGATCCCTGGTAATACTATCCCATTTGATAGACCACTAGGTACAAAAAGTATAATTCCTCAAAGAGAAATTACTGCTAACTGCCACTACCCTCCTCTGTAGATACTATTTTATTTGGTAATACAATAAGTTACACTTGAATTCTTCCATGTAGAGAATTTTCACATTTTGAGCATCAATTTCAAATATGCAAGTAGCACATTTACTATTTGCCTAGACTTGCTGCAAATTTGGGACCTGAGATTATGTCTCCAAAGACACAGTCATACTTCATTCTAAATGGAACTCTATTGTTCACGGTCCCCAGACTTAAACCTCAGGAAGTTGGTGGGGTGTACATGGAATGGGAAAGAAGATCAGCGAATTTTCCTTGAACAAACACTCTTCCTTAGTGTTTTGACCTTCTCAGATCACACTGAGGGATGTTTACATTGAAGTACCCTTCTAACTTCCTCTCCATCTCTGCAAATACCTTCTTCTCTTCAAGGTCAAGTTCAAGTCTCCCTTGCCATGAAGTAGACCTTCCTGGAACATGATGAACCCCAATAACCTCTCATGACTTGACTATACATTTTGGTGCTTAATTATATTCTCTAGGATATGTCTCCTTATATTTTATTGTGCTTAATCATAATTATAATCACTAGACATTAAGTTCCTAGAAAGCAGAAACTTTTCCTATCTTGTTCAACACTGTATCCTCAAGAAACTGTGCCTGGCACATAGCTGATGCTCAAAAAATAAGTATTGAATGAATGAATGAAAAAAATTCTTATTTTTTCCGTACTTGTTTGATGTGTATGTGTGGTCACCTTATGGATTTTAAAGGGTTACAAGCGGCAAACATTTCTTTGTATCTCTTGGTTTCCCCTGCAACATCAAAGATGACAGATGTATAATGAATTGAAAAGGACACAAAATAAGACCCGCATTCCTTGAGATAGGTATTCCTTCAAAAAAATCTATAACATAAAATGAAAGTTAAGAAGCTAATGAACATATTAAATAGAATAAGCACAAATACCTGGAATTTATACTTTGTAATCCAGTTTTTCTAACAGATACTAGAGTAAGTAGGTGCTAATCATAATCAGAGGTCTGTGATAGCTTGCCCAAAATCAATTTATAGGATTCAAGCTACAGCAAATCCATGCAAAATTCTTATCAAAACCTTCCTGATTTGTTTATTTAGTCTCATCAAGATATTAAAAGAAATCATTGCTGGAGTGCTTTGAAAATCTATGACTATAACATAGTTTGCCACTAGAAAATATAAAACATGAATGTAAATAATACTGAACACATTACGACTTCAGAAAATAACAATATTGCAGTACCACGAAAGTTCTGCCCTAATGGAATACCTACCCTGCTGTACTGTGTCAAAAAGTGGACACAGACCACAGGTCCTTGAGGGAAACTACAAATAGAAAGAAATCAACAGTTCCTCCACCCATTCTGAGATAAAAGCTCTGTTTTTGACATCCCTATATTGATGCTTTCTTTTGCAAGAAGTCAGATTTACATATGTCAGACATTTCCTTCCTTTTTTTATTATAACAATCTCCGTAAATCCTTAGTAAAAATCCTCGAGCAGAAATCCTTCCCGCTCTTAGACTTTCTGACTGAGTCATTCATAGATGAGTATATTCATTCATTCACTTAATGTTTACTGAGGTACCACTATGTACCAAGAACGCAGGTGAGGTACAACACGTTCAATTATTCACTCACTCTAGATGAAAAGATGGCAATGTTCTGTTAAACAGAGTCTTTTCATTGTTTTGAAAAATTCCTTATCTTAATTACTGCAGAGTTATTCTGGTCAGAAAGCACAGGTTAGTCCTGAGTTTCACTTAGATCACAGAGGAAAAAATGTGTATAATCACACAAAAAAATACAAAATATACGAAAGCCTTTGGACGACCAATTTTACCTGCACATTCTTCCAAAGGATGTAATAATCAAAGGTCTCTACCCATTAAGGAACATGGGACAAAGTCATACAACCAGAATATCTCTCAGACACATTCTGCCTGTGTTTTGGCATGTGGACTGGGTCAGAATAAACTTGAGATTAGGCTTTTGGCTCCTTAGGGCACATCTCTCTCCAGATGCTGTTGTTAAATCAAATCTAAGGCTCGAATAAAGAGGTGCAATTACACTATACATCCTTCCTGCTCCCCTGTCTGTCACAGAGAAAGTGAAGACCTACCCCTCTCAAGTCTCTACAACCCTAGGATTGTTATTCCTCTTAAAAGATGTCTTTGGAACTCAGTTTCCCCTCAAATTTTCACATTTTTAAAATGGACAGCTGGGCGCTCAGAGTGGCACTTTATATGATTTTCCCTGACCCTGCTCCACCCCAGGGATTGCATTGGCCTGTTATATTTTTACGAACAATAATCACCATGAAAGGCAAGATATTAGACTTAGTCGGTTTAAGACAAAATTTAAAAAGCACTGGAGAAGGAAATAACTTATTACGCTGCAAAGACTGGAAGCAATTCACAGGTAGTTACTGGAACACACGTGTGGCTTCGCTGAGTGAAATTAAAACATTCTAAAGTTTCACTCTAGATGAAGGATCACATCGCTCTTCTAAAGAGTGAGCCTGCCCTTAAACAATGCAGCCTTGGCTCCCGGCCAAATGACCAGACCACAAACGTGGATACACCTTGGACAGCGGACATCCTGGGCGCAGTAGCAGCAAAGTTCCAGCTCCCACCACTTCCCACGTGGAAATCCAGCAAAGAAAAACAATCTAGCAGTCACATGATCCAGGTTTGTCATCCTCTGCATCTGTCTCCATGTGTAAACATCTTGATACAGAAGGAAACTGACTCATCCCTATCAGGAAAGGTCCGTTTTCCTCTGCCTAGCATCTACCAGGACTTGGCCCACGTGAGGTCTGGGTAGGAAGACATACAGAGCATGAACTTGTAACTTTACAAAACACAAGTTAAACTGCTTCAAACACGTTCATACTACAAAGTCCAACAAAGCAGTAGTGGAGAAAGCAAATAAGGTGAAAGCAAACAACAAAAAGAGACTTTTTAAAATTAAAATTTTCTACAGACAAGGGGATAAGTTAAGAAAAGTAACTGTGAGGAATTCTAAATACAGACAGAATTATAAACTTTAAAATTATGGAAACTATGTAGCACTGCCATTGGGAGACAAATATTTCAGACGCCCCTCAATTACTGCGCTGTGTTCTACTCCTAACAGGGTTTAGAATATTATGGGGGAAAACACTGTAAGGCCTTTCATAAAGCAATTGTCCAGGGTGAGAAACATCCATATTTGACTAATGTTTCTTTAATAAATAAAGATTCCCAATGACATATGACAACAGGATTAGGACATTAAGGACCCCATGCTACAAGGGGAAAACGAGCTACAGTTTAAGAAATTAGTTTGTATAAATTCTTGCTTCCAATTTCTCACTTTGAAGCAAAAGATCAATTAAAATTGCATGACACACTTCAAAGAAAAGAAGTGATAATAAGAAAGACTTGGGTTTCTATAGTAGGTTGTGTTTCCCAAGGATGCAACAACAACAACTCCCAGCCCATGTGCTCTTTTGCACCGGTGACCTTCCTATTTCATCGTCGGAAAGTGGAGTTGGTTTCCCTTCCTCTTGAATCTGAGCTGGACCTGGAACTTCTGTTAACCAGGAGAATAAGATGGTGTGTTATTTCTGAGCCTGAGCATCAAGATATTGAAATTGAGACCTTGGAGCACTCCTTGGAACTCAGGCCCCTGCTGTGAGAAGCCAAAGCAACCACTTAAGAGAGGGAGAGCTGAGGCCCCGCACAGCCCTTGCACAGCCCTCGCTAAGCTCCAAGGTGCAGCCAGGACCAGACACGTGGACCTCCAGGTCAACCTCATGAAAACCAGGAGATCCACCAGTCAACCCAAAGAATCTTAAAAAGTAATAAATTGTTTTCATTTTTAAGCCACTAACTTTTATGGTAGTTCAGTACCCCAAAATAAACTAAAGATATCAATAATACTTTATTAAAGCAATATTATGATATGCTGACTTACACAAACAGACACATAATATGGCAATATAATAGGAATGGTGATTTTTTTTTTTTACGATTTTTTTTTAATGTGGACCATTTTTAAAGTCTTTATTGAATTTGTTACAATATTGCTTCTGTTTTATGTTTTGTTTTTTTGTCTGCAAGGCATGTGGGATCTTACCTCCCCGACCAGGGATAGAATATGCACCCCCTGCACTGGAAGGCAAAGTCTTAACCACTGGACCGCCAGGGAAGTCCCAGGAATGGTTATTTTGAAAATATATGTTTTGATCTAAGAGTGTATAAATGAGAATATTCTCATTTTGGTATGTGTTTACATCTCTTATCATTAAAAGTTTTGGAGGCATTAAAAAGATCATAAAATCTCTCCAAAGCAAACTTAAATGAAGGAGCTACTGCAAATTTTGAAAGTTATAATAGAAATATTAAAGTTCCTAAAAAACATTTACAAATATTTAATTTTGGCAGAGATATTAAAAAGGCATATGCTCCTGATATTGAAAACTTTCTGTTCCTCTCTTCCTCTCTTGATTCTTTAAACACTTTCCCACCCTTAACGATATATACGTATTAATAATTTGAAAACATCAAACAATGGTGAGAAACATTTATGTTTCTCCTGAGCATTGCAAGCACAAAGGTGGGTAATGGTTTCCTATGACACAACGTACATTTAATTCTCTAAAAATGTAACAGCTATACTATAGAGAGCATTTATAAACTTGGTTTTATTTTGAAAGCATCCATAACTTTTCCAGTTAGCAAACATGAGCCACCGGCAGCTGGAACTTACTTTTTCTTCCATCATATCTATATCTGGTTTTATGGACTTTCTCAGATATACACAAGGGGCACATCAGAGATTTATTAAAAACTGGAAAGGGATCTCATACAGGGTTGGAGAAATCTAAAAATATCCAGTAGAGCAGGAAAACTGACAAGGACTCAGGCAGCACAGGTAACACCTGGTATGACAACTAAAAACCAAGAAGCAACTGAGAAGGAGGATATTACCCTTCTATACCTTCTACCCAAGACACAGAATCACCTACAACTGAAGAGACTCGGCAGGTAGATCATTTTCCGTAATAATACCAAGGACTGCAATGAGACAACCACAAAGCACTCTTTCATTCCAAAATGGTGACCTAAAACCAAGTTCACAGCCTGTCCATCCAAAGGACATGATGCCGCCCGCATGTTGCTGGTACAAGTCCCCATGGGCAGGAGTCCTCCTTCACAGAGATCAGCAGGTTTTTTCCTCTATGCATGTTCCCCCTAAAATGGGTCACAGCTAGGAACTGGAGAAATACTCAAGTGAGGGTGGGGGGGTGGAGGGACAGGGAGGTTTATTTATAGAGTCCATCTACTTACAGATAAGTATCTGGTACAACTTCTGGACACAAAAAAGGTGTCCACCTGAAGAAGGCAAGGGTACCACTCCCTAAAAAGCCATTATTCAACCTGGAATTGCTTTAGGGTAATGGCTTGTGGTGTGATCCCTTATTCATTTCATCTTGATGAAACAACTGGTTTCAAAACTGACACTGGACTTGGAGTCAGAAGTTCGATGTCCAAGTCTTGGCAGGGCCAGTAGACTGCTAAGTGACAGTGTGTCTGGATTTTCTGTTCCATAACAAGGAAGTGGGACCAGATGAACTCTAAGGGTCTTCTTAGTGCTAACCTTGCATGACTCAACACCAGATGGAAAACCTCTGCCTTCTACAGCCCCTCCATTTGTATAGATTATCTAGCGTACTTTTTTATACCACCTGTTTGTTTGTAGATGCTGGGAGAGGCCGTGGAGAAGAAGGGAGATGAGAGAAGAGAGAAAGGTGCATGGCAGCAGCGGGAAGCATGTGATGTGCATGCAGTGAAGAAGCAGGCATGTTGCACACCAGCTGTTCAGTGATGGCAGATGGCCTGGGCAGGTCCATGCCTCAAGCTAGCAATGGCACGCTAGCAGCACCCAGGTGATACGTCACATCCAAAAAGCAAGTAGGTGACATACCTCTTATTTAATTGACCACTACGTTCCAGGACACACACAGAATGGAGCATATTTTATGATGCATTCATGGAAAATGTAGTTTCTGGGGTTAAACAGGATGGTGTTGAGGTTTCCACGTGCTGTACCATGTTTTGGAAAACGCTCCCTGGGGTCATATCCATACCATGCTGCCTGATGTGGTTGTATTAAGGATTTCTGCTCTAATAAAGATATGTTTCCTTACTTTTCTCTATAGGAATACTGACATTCAAAACAAAGAATCAAGGTGGACCAAGCACAGAGTCCTAGATTGCAGTTCTGCCCTGGATTCAAAAACAGTTTCTCCATTGGAAAATCTGATGTGCTATTTGCTAAATAATTAAAGAATACAGGTTGTCAACCAGAGAAAAAGGTTCTGTCCATGTTGGGAGTTTAAAAGGCTCTTATGTTTTAGCTGGTATTCTAAATTATACATGATATTGGAAGAGAGAACTATCACCAGTCATACAAAATAACACAAAATCCAAATATTCAAACATGTTAATTGTGTGAGAGATGGTGTCAACTGCCTACCTCAAAATCCATTCTTCCATTCCAATAAGATGTGAGTGGAATTACTGTATGGGGTTTATGGGAAGGCTGCTTAAAAGGAGCCAACTGAGACTGGAAGTTCTGTTATGTCTTCCATCTTCTCTTTTCCTGCCCTCCACGTGGACATGATGACAGGAACGCCAGCAGCCAGCATGGCCTGCTTCACAATGGCAGCCACGTGCTGAGAAGCACAGCACCAAGAAAGAAAACCAGCTCTAGATTGCTCATCTCCAGAATTCCCATATATAAGCAAGAAATAAACTTCTTTCTACTGCAGGCTGCTGTTATTTGGGGTTCTTCTGTTATACATATTTATAAAGCTTACAGATTTATCCAAAGTCTACCATCAATCAAATGGTAAGCCTACAGATCAAATCTACATTCTGGGGCCCAAACTCCCACTTGCTGTAAATAGCCTTTTAAATGCACAGTGAAGAGAGAAAAAGGTATCTCAGGTGTTCAATCATTCAACACAAAGATACTCTGTTAACTAAAATAAAAATGTTTAAGAGTAAACTCTATTTTTGTCATGTCAGTACAGAAATCGGTTGCTGAGAAAACCACTGAAGATCCTGATTTCTCAACCTTCTCATTTTCTGAAGGAGATAATATTGACCTACCTCAGGAGCACAGGCAGAGGATTAACTAATTAGCGATTGTCAATCACCATGAAAATATAAATTTTAAGAAGCAATAAGACTTTTCATCAGACTATTAATAGCTGTGCTAGTAATTTCTTCCTTCACTGGAGAAAATTTACATTCGATAAGCACCAAAGCCTCATAGCATAATAAGAATAAAACTTAAATGAAAATCAAGTCTGAAGACACTGCACGACATCTTAACAAAAGCACTGGGTAAAAGATACTACTATCAGATGCAGTGTCATGGAGACAAGCTCAATGTATTTCTGATGAATGGAGAAACTTCCCACGGTGGTCCACGCAGGTTACGTTCTCTAAGAGGAGTACTCACTTCTCAGCAGGTGTTCACAGATGCTACCCTACTTGATTCTGTTCAAGCTACTCATGGAACAACCTAATGTGGACACAGTTTTCTTTTTCCCGGTTAGTAACTATCCTCATGGTTCCTTTGTTTTGTGCACACCTACAGCACTCTTATAGGCACTGTGCTCTGCTTGAACTCTTGAACTCTTGAACACTCTGTGACAGAGTGCTACTGCTTAAGAAATTATTTTCTGGATGAGATATCAAAATTTTAACTCAAAGTCTTTTTCCCCATCAGCAGTTCGCTACCTAGGATGCCCCATCTTGCCTTAGCGTCCCACCCTCACCTCATCCTGTTCATTTTTGTCATGGTCTCTCTGTGTGGAGTTCACCTCGGGCGTCTTCCACAAGGCTTCCCCTGCCAGCTCCTCTCCCACTCCCTTCTCTGGACACTCACAGAACTTATCATTTATATTAGCAATTCCACCACTTAACGATAACAGTATTACTTTTTCAGGTACATGTGTTTTGTTCACCAAGTGCACAGTAAGACACTTTGCAAATAGGGTTCATGATTCACATTCCTTCGTACCCTCACAACGCACAGCAGAAGATGGGAACATAGTAAAGACTCGCTATAGCACTAACGTGTCCACGTTAAGTATACATCGTTTTAATGTTTGGCGCACTATAAAAATAGCCAACTGTCTTTGTGGTCATTTGTCGCACAAATGCATTTTGCTAGACTCTTTCCCCCTAGAAAACAAAAGTACGAATCTCCCACATTTAAATGAACCCAGACTAGATGATCCCAAACCATTTATCACCCGAGTCTCTATTACTGCCAGACCAAGTTCATGATGCTTATGCATGGCCACTAAAAGTGAAGTATGAATATTTTTAACTGCACTAAACTAAAATTAATATTTTATAAGTCTTGAGCTAATTCACAAAACCAGGAAGAATTTTTTAAAACATTCTAAAAAATGTATAGAAAATTCTGTGCCACTACCTAAATAAGTTATGAGTGTAACATTTTTCACTGATATCCATTGTACAACTATCTTCTTACACTTATATACATCAGAGTGCAGGCCGAAAACATGCCAGGGCCTTAATTTTTAGTATTTTGTATAGAATGAAGTTAGAATCAATGTTATATAGAAACAGGGCCTCCCTTCTTTGTCTTCAAAATATGATGTTCTCGGGCTTCCCTGGTGGCGCAGTGGTTGAGAGTCCGCCTGCCGATGCAGGGGACACGGGTTCGTGCCCAGGTCCGGGAGGATCCCACGTGCCGCGGAGCGGCTGGGTCCGTGAGCCGTGGCCGCTGAGCCTGCGCGTCCGGAGCCTGTGCTCCGCAACGGGAGGGGCCGCAACAGTGAGAGGCCTGCGTACCGCAAAAAAAATATATATATATATATGATGTTCTCTCTTCTATACAAATCTAAACATTAAGGTGTTACTAGAATGGTGATGAGCACACTTAATTAAACTAATCCTCATTTACCCCCTTGGCTCATGCCCCCTAGCATCAATCACACATGAGCCTCTTTTGAATTTTAAAAGGGGGAGAATTTAAGACAATGCCAGATTTTAACTCATACTAACACTTCCAAAACCTCTCAGGATTCTGGAAGACATTCAAATCTGGAATCTGACTCATGTGACATATCCTTAAAGGAATCCTTACCACCTTTAATAATACTGATACTAACAAGTATGTGTATAGTGAGCACTCACTGTGTGCCAAGCACCTTACTAGGATGACACACCTATTATCTCATTTAGTTGCCACAACCCTAAGAGGCTGGCAAAATTATTACCTTTTTACGATTGCCCCTACTTTACAGATAGGGTATTTTAGATTAAACATTTAAGTCATCTGCCTAAGGCCGCAGAGCTAGTCTGGGGAGAACTGGGGAGAATTTGGGTCGGCCAGCTGCCAGAGCCCAGCCCTCCATCCATTATATACTGACATCTCTCCTAGTTCCATTAACCACACAACTCTTTTTACCCTTTTTTTTTTTTTTGGCCACGCTGCACAGCTTGTGGGATCTTAGTTCCCCATCCAGGGATCAAACCCGGGCCCTCGGCAGTGAAGGCGCCAAGTCCTAAACACTGGACCACCAGGGAACTCCCTCTTTTTACCCATTTTAACATTTCGAGGTTTTGTTAATTCATCTTTCCTTTGCAAGATTGGTAAGAATTAATTACTACTGAATGATTACATTGATTTTTTAAAGCTAATGGAATTTTTAATGAAAATACTAAGGAAGATGATGGGAAACTACAGTTCTGAAAATCAGCCATAAAAGAAGCCCATTAAGATTCACAAGACGGTCACAGATTCCAAAAAAAAAAAAAAATTATAGTAAAATTAAATCTGCTTGGAAATTTCTTTTTTGGGGGGTGGGGCGGGTGAGGTCGGTGCTGGTGGACACAACCAATAATTCCTAAGGAATAAGATTTCCTATAGAGATGTACCTTCGTATGAAGTTTTAAAAAGGAAAACCCACTGTCCTAATCCTGTGAGAATAGAGCATCCTTCTCAGCATCCATTTGCTGGATTTCATTAAACCTCAGATGTCAAAATTCCTCACCCTGAGAGAAAAGAATACTACCCAGGCTTGAAGTTTTCCAAGACTGTGCTTTTTCAGGGGGTCATTTCCACCTGCTGTAACAACCTCAGCTACAAGGGGCCTTATATCCAGCAGCCAAAGTGTAAGAAGTAACCAACCTGAGGAAGGGGATTCTTCACTATTAAAACCGGGGGCGGGAAATGCTGGATCAGAAACAAAAATGGGGGGCAAGTTGCAGGAGAAACTTAGATAAATGACAAAGGGAAAACTAAACCATGACTCAAGGAAATAGGAAGTATGCTAAGTGGCCTAAAGTCTACCTTTGGGTTCTGGCCTATGTAAACAACTGCTGTTCTAAACAATTCTAGCCAGGAGAGTATCTCAAATTTAACATGAGCAAAAGTGAACTCACCATCCTACCTTCCAATCCTGCTTCTTTTTCATTCCTGGTATCAGGGGATGGCCACTCAATGCACCTGAGGAGTTCAGAGACCGGGGGCTTGTTCTAATCTTTTCCTTGCTCTTATGCCCCCCAAATTTATCACTAGCTACATCTGGATGATTTTACCTCCTAAATGGTTATTGCATTTGGTCCTCCTCTCCACTCCTATGACCAATGCACTGGTTTTGGCCCCATCTTCTCTTACTAGTACAATTGCAAGAGCTGCCTGTCTGGAATCCCAGCCCCACCCCCCAACAATTTCCCCGTTAAATCTACACACACCATTCAATCGGAGCATATATTCCCCTGTGAGAAACCTTCAATGGCTACTCACTGACTAAAACAGTAATTATCAAACATTCTTAAGCTTCTAAACTCAATACTAACGTGAAACCTTTCTTGAATCTCCATTATATGAAACAATTCCAGCCTGGGCTGTTCTGATTGCAGGGAATGGAGGATCCCTGCTATCTCAACTCCCTACCTCCATGCCTCCCTGCCTGATATATATCTGTGAGGCTCCTCAGAGCAGTTTGAAAAGCACAGGCCAGAGAATCAAGTTTAACTTCTTAGCATGGTCAGTTTTAACAGTTTTAAACATGTGTCAGTTTTAAACTGGTGTTGATAAGAAGAAAGTTATCACTATTTCATCATGAGCAACCAAATTTATCTCCCCCTATGAGTGACCACTAGCACAAGTTCAGGCAAAGTGTGGTCCTTCGCTTTTCCGCAAGGCACTGGGACAAATACACGGCAAAGGGCAGGCCATCTACTTGAGGAAGGAAGTAACAGAAGTAATGGAAGGAGAGAGAAAGAAAACCGAGGTGAGGAAGAGGGGCTGTGGTCAGCTGTGCTGCTTGATAACCAGACCATCACTTCAGACCAATGACAGAATGATATCAATGACTCCAAAAGAAGCTTCACTTAGATTTCCACAGGCCGAAGAAGGTGATACTAAGAAGTGATTGAGTTTAGATTACACCCTTTCTAGTAATACAGAGAGGTGTGGCCCCTACCCTAAAAATAAAGCCCTAGGAAAGGAAGAAAAGCAAAAGACAAAAAAAAACGATGGGGGAGGGGGAAGTGCTAAATTTTATAAATATAAAATATTCAGAAGAACAGGAGGAGCAAAAGAACAATTCAAGTATTAGCTCTCAGATAATATTTTAAATCTCTCCTTTTGAATGCATAATAATATATAATATTTAATATAAAACATTAAACCAGATCACACAGTCACAGACATTGCTTTTTGATAGCCAGCATAAAACAGTGGTGAAAAGCAAATACTTTTTTCATAGAAAATAAGACTACATATAAGAAATACAGTCATCCCTGGGTATCCTTGGGGGACTGGTTCCAGAACACCCCGAGTTGATACCAAAACCCATGGATGCTTGAGTCCCTAGTATCTGCATATAACCTATGCTTATCCTGTCATATACTTTAAATCATCTCTAGATAATTTATAATATGTAATACCATGTAAATGCTATGTAAATAGTCTAAATACTATGTAGATAGTTGCCGGAGTGCAAGGCAAATCCAAGTTTTGCTTTTTGTAACTTTCTGGAATTTTTTTTCCCAAATATTTTTGATCCGCGGGCCGGCTGAATCCGCAGATGTGGAACCCGAGGACACGGAGGGTTGACTGGTAAGTATATGGCAGACTTGACAAATTTCTTTTCAGAAAGATTATAAAGGCATTCTCAAATGTCCGTCAAACTGATAATTATGATGGGGAAACGTTTTAGAAACTAAACTGTAAGAGTTAAGTTGGAAAGCAATCCAAGTAATAAAAATATACACTTTTAAACAATTTGTAAATTAAATTGGAAAAATGCTTCCTTGAGGTGACAACAAAAAAACACATCTTGGTGTCTGAATGTACAACAGTGTCTTTCCCCAAAAAAATTATTTTATTTTTTCCAGCTTCACTGAGATAGAATTGACATGTAACATTGTATAAGTTTAATACAATGTGATGACTTGACACACTTATGTACTGCAAAACGATTACCACAGTAGGGTTAGCCAATACCTCTATCACCTCACATAATTACCATTTCCTTTTCGTGATGAGAGGATTAAAGATCTATTCTCTTAGCTACTGTCAGGTATATAGTACAGCATAATTTTCTCTATTTTACAATGCTGTGCATTAGATCCCCAGAACTTATTCATCTTATAAGTGGGTTTACAACTAAAGGATCTGAAATTGGAATCTTCAAGAGATACCTGCCCTCCCATGTTCATTGCAGCGTTATTCACAGCAGCCAAGATATGGAGAGATTTCAAATCATTTTAACAATGATAACCTTTTCTATGGCAAGTCTGTTTTGCAAGAATGATAGAGAGAGGTAAATTGGTAGCACTTTTACTTTCATTTTTTGTGCCTCTAATCAGCTCCTAGTTTACAGAAGATCTGAATATCTGCCTTCTGTCCTAATATCTCCCACATCAGAAACCACGAGCTTCGGTGTCATTAAAACGGGCAGAACTCCAGGAAAGCCACGTAAGATAGACCAGCCTTCACCATGTAAATAAACTGACATGAAAATGGACATTTCTCAAGACTAATTGGAATTTTTTCTTGGAAAACAGTTCAGTGTAGTTGCCAACGGTATACATCCTAATACTAATTACGCATTTAAAAGTTAAAGTTGATGAAGCTCATCACCACAATCATCCTTGTCTACATTTTTATTTAGTCACCAGGGGGAGCTAATACTGCTCTGTGGGTAGGTAGAGTCCAGGAATTAGATTCTTTTTAAAGGGGGAAAAATTAAATTGATGTGGTATTAAATATAACTCAAATAAGGTCCATAGTGCCGATAAGGCAAACATATCACACATGCAAAAAGAGAATTAGGTATAGATCATTTTTTGTTGTTGTTAAACAAAGAAGTTAGAAAAAATTGAAAGCCATCAATAAGTAGAATTCTGCTGTGCTTAACAGAGGGCATATATAAACCCAGTCATTCACGGTTGTCTTCGGGCCTATTAGGGTCTTAGTCGCCATCCAGATTTTGTACAACTGTCCATTTGTTGCACTGACTCTATTATTTTCTTGGTTTGAAGCACTACTATGATTCTACATTCTAACAGCTAACCATGTGCTCAAAAATATCCCATATAATTACATTATAATTATCTTGAAACAAATGTTACTTTCTCCTTTTGCTTCCCATATTTCCTTCAGTTCCAAATATATATTTTTAGCACTTTTAATGTGTGTTCAAAGAGTTCTAGCCAATAATCTATTTAAATTCATTCTACAATTCACCCAGGAGACACAATCCCTTTAAACTTTGAGGAGCTCCAGTTGGAACAAAGAGGGGAAAAGGGTTCAGAGTTTGTGGAATAATCACCTCTAATCGATCAATTTCCCCTGAAGGTAAAGCTGAAAGAAAGGAGGAGTGAAGAGTTCCATCCAGTTCCTTGAAGTTTAAAGGAACTAAGCCCTGAGGCGCAGTGTAGAATGAGTCCTGCCTTCCCCTCCCAAGGCCTATTAGGAGGTCATAGATGTCTGTGACATTGCTGCCGTTCCCCAAAGACAAGATCCCCAGCCAGAGACTTCACACAAAGAGAAAGGATGGGGAAATAGTCCACTTTTCTTATCAACTCACTACCTTATAAAGGAAGTAGATATTGGTCACAAGCATCTTAAGCAGAGTAATGAAAAAAAGAAAAGTGCAGTCATACAAAACTGTAAAAATTCAACCTCCTAAGTTTTATCATGTTGAATTTCACGTTTGAGAACAGGCTACATGTGGAAGAGCTCTCGTGTGCACACAACTGTATCCAAATACCTAAACATCACCCTGTTTATAAGACAGACTGAATGGCTGCACAGGGCCGAGGAAATAGTTGGTTTCTTTTCATTCATCTTCCCCACAAAAGAGGCCCCACTGTTTCCACATCCCAAATACAGCCCTTCATTTATAATCTTTACACTTCTCCACAGGGACAAACTGACAGCTTTAATTACCATCAATGACCATCAAGGACATGGTGGAAATTTTGAAGATATTCTCCCATGGTTTGTGTTCTTGATATTTTATTTACAATTTTTGGCAAATAAATCCTGAAACCACAGAATTAGATGATACTATGTTCATGATCAATTATACAACTAAGGGCAGACCACTTCTCTAAAACAGTTATGGTTCCACAAGACATCCAAAGGTAACATTTTTAATACACAGACAAATAATGCTAATTTGCTTCTTGAGTTCTAGTCATTTCAAAATGCTAATTTCAAAAACCTCAAATTAAACAAGGAGCAGGTAATTTGCAAATACATTTATAGCTAATATAGGATATTCTCTCCACTTAGCTCTTACTTGTAAAAAATAAAGTGAATTTACCCATGTATTTTCTATTTCTAGGAGATATCATCCTTTAGGAACTTTCCATTCATAATCAGTAGCTTTCTTGTGATTCACAAGCTATTAAAACAGGCTGACAATAAAAACACCTAACTTTATTTTTTTATTTTAATTTTTTTTCTCCACAGTTAGGCATATTTTAGTGACACTTCAGAACACGGAATCAAAGAGAATATGTAAAATCCAACTAAACAGAAAAGACAAATTACACACAAAAGAACTATAATTAGAATGACTATAGATAGCTCAACAAAAACAACAGCAATCATGATTATGGTGTAATATCTTCATAACGTGGAACAAAAATAACTGTCAACCTATAGTCCTCTGCCCAGATAATCTATCAAGAATGAGCGTAAAAACACCTAATTTTAAAATGCACATCAAAAATACAGAGAAATATTTCTTAAACTACCCCTTCAATATTCCAGCTATTTAATTTTAATAAATTAATACATGTAATAACTCACCATTCACAGTCGGAAAAATGTACCTCATCAGTAAAGGCCTTTTATAAATCCCGATTACAATGCCCAAAATCATTCAAAAGCTTTGAGACAATAATGGACCTGAAAATGATTATTTTATATCCATGTTTTGGTAGAGAATTTCACAAACAAATATATCAAGAAAAAGACAGTAGACTAAATACTAATATCAAAGTTCTGCTGTAGCAAAATCAATGTGGAAACAACAAAGCTTTTACAGCAGGTAATAGTTTAACTGACCCTTCCTCCAAAACTAGAAAAAGGAGTTCACTCAACCAACAGCTCAGAGGTTGGAACCAATTACGGACAATCGCTTTCTCTCTGGTAAATGCATAGAAGAACTTAGTCATGGTCCTGCCAGACCAAGAAAATGACACACTCAAGCCACACCACCTTCTCTAAAACCGAGAGGAGCAGAGACTCGGTGAGTTGTTTTTCACATGATGAAGTAAATGGTAGTCAACAACAGCGGTCTCTGAAATATAGGGTACATATCCCAGGGTAGAAAAGATAGTCTGAATATTTAGCAACCCATCAGAAGGGACATCAGCCATAAATAGCCACCCAACATCCTGAGAGTGAGAAGATAAACAGTCATCCTGGGTGCCCTTGCTTCTCCACTCCCTTCCCACATCTCAAAATAGTGCCCAGTGAAACAGACCTGTAGATCATCTTGTTTACTGTTAAGTAATCTAATTCACACACAATCCTCAAGTTTTGATAAGTGATTTTTAAAGTTTTCTGCAAGGAAACTGCAGGATATTGATAGCTGTGCACAAATAATCAACAAGAAAATGGCAAGTCTAGCCCTTCTACTCCTAGTAAAAGCTCTTTGTCAGCCACAGGATGAAGGACGGAAGAAAGAAACAATTTAATCAGATGTGACCAAAAGTTGGCAAAACAAAATTGAGATTTCAGGAGAGTTATTTGAAATATGGTGGCTATAGCTAACATCGATAGTTATGAACCTCAGCAAGAAGTGTAATAACATACGTTCTCTCTTCGTGGTTTTCTGAGATAGCTCTCTTAGCTCTCACAGCCATTAAAATAAATTGTCAAAATAAACGAATCTAGACCAGAACTTCAAAACAACATAAATTTATTTTTTAAACCTATTTATTTCATCTTCACCTCATTTTACAATTTCTATTTTTTGAGTGTTGTATCATATGTGCATCTATGTAATATATGGATAAGTATGTATTATGAAGATGCAGCCTACATTTTTTTAATCAAAAAAGTTTGGAAACCACTGGTCTGAAAAATAAGAAGCATGTGGAGAAGGGGCTGGGGAATGCAATCAGTGGAGGCCACGAAATTGCATTTTGGGGGCTTAGGGGGATTTGAAGAATGAAGTAGGCTAAAAACACTAAGAAAATATTTTGGGTAGGAAACAAGAAATTGATCAAAACAGAGGGACATAAGAAAATAAAATATACAGTGCCTTAAGCCTAATTAATATAGAAATAGATAATTAATTTATATATAAATGATTAATAACAAGGCATGAATAATGAATATAGAAATTAACGTAGAAATATGCAAATCAAAGGCATAATGCCTTTAACCTAATTAATATAAACGAAAGTGTTAAAATATCACATCTATTTCATGTAATTTATTTCAACTAATGATTTGAAAAGGAAAACAGAAAAAAATTTTCTGAAAACAGTTTCAATATGCTTCTGTGAAAACGATGCTTCATTCCATAAAACACTCATTTTCCTTATTCCCACGGCCAACAGAACTCACGGTTAGGGTACTTGATTGTCAAGTGGAACCAACCAGTCTTTAATTTCCCACAACCATATAACACATGTTCAATCACTTTCACTTTTTCTGTAAATTCTTTAGTCAAAAAAAAAAAAAAAATCCAGATGTCTAAAAGTGTTCAATTCACAAAATCTATGTGAAGCTTCCAGGGAGTCTCCTAACTTTTAAAATCAAATTAAATGAACATACTATTTTATACTGATGCAGTGGCTAATCATTGGTTCAGTTCCTTTTCTTCAAAAATGTGAACCCGTACAGTATCAATATTTGTAAAGGAGCCACAAATGTGGTTAGGGTTTTATAAATCTTGGTCTACAAACATTTTCCCCCAAACTACAACAGCCTTGCTGTCACACACACCTCGACCTACTCATCTTACCAACAGTATAGTGGGCCAGAGGGTTAAGAGCTAATACAACGCTGTTTAGTTTTTCTGCATTTACACCCAGGCAATTCACATTAATGATGTGAAAGAACACTTAACAGACAACTCAAGTTTGCAAATTAGCAGGAGAGAAGAGAAAAATGACCCAGAACAACAAGCATACAGTATTACCAAATGCACTTCACGCATTTATCCTGTTAAGTGTAGCTTAGTTTTGATGATTTACAATGCTAGTTCTTACTCAGTTTTGTAAGCATAATAAAGTCTCCGTAATCTCAGCCTTCCCCATAGCACCCTGCTATTAAATCTTTGTTGAGAAGTGTGATGAGACCCCTCTGGCTTCCAGCCCTCCCTACTCCCTAAGGGAAATGGCAAGAAATGATAGGGTTTGTGGATTAGTAAAATGAGAGGTTCTCTGTGCTTTTCCTTCTTTAAATATATATTTTGATAATCTGTCTTCTGCATCAGAGAGTCCCAACAGCATTAAGAGTGTTGATTTCCCTCCCTTCTCAGCCTCCAGGAAAAAGACAGCAAGGCTGGGGCAACACAGGTGGTTTGCATCTACTGCTACAACTGAAGAGCGGGATTTAATTTTTTTTCCCCCTTTCCCCTTATTCCTTCAAGCAGGGATGATATATAATTTATTTACACACGTTGGATTGCAGACTAGAGGACAGCTGCCCTGAGAGACAAAGAAGAGGGCCACCCTGTACCTCATTATCCTTAGGGACTGTTCTGCTGCTTCCCAGGTCAGGATGCTTCTCCAGGACAGTGCCCACCTTCCAGAATTCCCCTCAGTGATGAACTCCATTAACTGTGTGTGTGACCCCCTAGATCTGTGGGCCGATGCTGGATCTGCTGTCTGTGAGTTCAGTCCAGGTCACCGGCACCTACTCATGAACTGACCTGGGGCATACTTGATCCCTGAGCTGACTTTCAAATCTGAGTCTAAAGTTGATCATCTTGGGACTTCCCTGGTGGTCCAGTGGTTAAGACTTGCCCTCCCAATGCAGGGGGCATGGGTTCAATCCCTGGTCAGGGAAGTTAAGATCCCACATGCTGCATGGCGCAGCCAAAATAAAATAAAATAAAATTGATCATCTTGGTCCATATTTGACCTTCATCTCCTAAGGCCAGGACTAGTCTAGGCTCACTTGGCATGACTATACCAGGATTTCAAAATTTTCAGTTTGGAGTGAGTCAGTTTTCACCTTGGCAGCTCACCCTTGGTTACGAGAGTCACCAAAGAACAGATCTCAAGTTACCAAGAAAGCACTCAGTTAAGGATGGGAATCTCAGGGCAGGTTTTTACCAGTTCAGGGTGGTTTCAACAAAACTACCCTGACTGACTTCCATAGGTGTCAGACCACAGAATACCTCCGTTTTCTGTTATTTTGCAAATCAGCAAGTTTTCAGACTTTTCTCTCCCAATTCTACTCTATAGTTAACCCTCCTATACGCTACTATGAGTTCCCTCTTTCTTCATACAAATTGTTCACCAAAAGGTTTTCAGGCTCTGGTCTAGATGGATAGGACGACACATGTAAGTAAAGACTTCAAGATTAACAGAAGGGAAGCCACAAGGAGCAAAGAAGAAAGTTGAGAAAACAGCAAGAGACCATAGAATAGCCAGAGAGAAAAGAAGGGGAGATATAAGGAAATTAAGAGTCTTGAAACAAGGACAGGAATCAAAGGAAAATTAGCAAAGATACAAATGGGGCTAGATGAAGTTAAAAGACAAAAAAAAAAAATGAAAAAAAAACAAAAAAGAGTAAAACTAAAAGGGAAAAAGAAAACAACTAGAAATATACTACTTTGCTAAACTAGCATTTTGTCCACCAGAGAAAAGAAAAAGCGCCAAGAAAAGAGTAACTCAAGCAGCAGGAAAATAAATTTGGAAAAGTCAGACCTCCTAACTTAGAGTAAAAGGTTTTAATCAAGGAAGAAGGTAAAAGCATCATATTACTGTTTTAATTAAAATGCTGCCAGTGTCTTTAATCTCTTCCAGATTAGACTGAAGGGTACCCTTAGCTAACTCAAGTTTGAACTTAAACACTTTAAACAAATGTGAAGGATTCCCGATTTTGTTTCTCCCCCTTTTGCTTTCTCCCTGATCCTCCACTTCTGCTTTCCCCCTCATCAATCTACCACCCTTCCCAAGAAATCACCCTGAACATCAATAAACAGGACGAAGACCCATCAGCTGTACCTTTCCTGAAATGTTTCATTAAGTCACAAATAAGACTCTGTTTTCTTTTCTTTGTTTAAAATGTTGTGGGATAAAATGATGTGAGCACAGACTAGATTCTAAGCTTTTAGAAAGCTTAAGATCAAAATAAACCAAATATTTTATTAGGGATTGAGGCTTGGTTTTTTTGTGTGTGTGTGGTATGCGGGCCTCTCACTGCTGTGGCCTCTCCCGTTGCGGAGCACAGGCTCCGGACGCGCAGGCTCAGCGGCCATGGCTCACGGGCCCAGCCGCTCCGCGGCATGTGGGATCCTCCCGGACCGGGGCACGAACCCGTGTCCCCTGCATCGGCAGGCGGATTCTCAACCACTGCGCCACCAGGGAAGCCCGGGATTGAGGTTTTTGAAGAAGAAAGTATTTAACCCATAGATATTATCTTCACCATACCATGTGCTGAAAATCCAGCATTTTCTGCACTGATATTAAAGTTGTATAATATATATAAAGAAATATATTATTGTATAATATATACAGTTATCCAGGAATAATGTTTCTTTTGTTGTTGTTGTTGTTGTTTTGCTTCACAGAGCTGAACATAACGATAATTCCATGGCAGGAACTCAATAAAAAGTAAACACTAAATAGAACTTCAAGTTTTTTTGAATATTGAATTTTAAAGTTAATTTTTCACATGAGAGATATACCACTCTCACCTAAGGTAAGATTTCTTGCTGGCATAGTTTATACTGGCCATATCAGTTAGGTTCCCATGTCTTCACCTTAATGTTAGTGTTGATTCCACATAAGTAAAGCTTCCCTTTAAAGCTATTCCACTGAAAATAGGATCATACTAACTGCATTTAATGGGATTTTCCAAAAATTAAGCATTCTGAAGAAAAATGAATTAAATGAAGTCAATTAAATGTACATGAATTAGGGCTTCCCTGGTGGCGCAGTGGTTGCGCGTCCGCCTGCCGATGCAGGGGAACTGGGTTCGCGCCCCGGTATGGGAGGATCCCACATGCCGCGGAGCGGCTGGGCCCGTGAGCCGTGGCCGCTGAGCCTGCGCGTCCGGAGCCTGTGCTCCGCAACGGGAGAGGCCACAACAGAGGAAGGCCCGCATACCACAAAAAAAAAAAAAAAAAAAAAAATTTAAAAAATGTACATGAATTAGAAAATGCAAATAAATCCACAAAGAATACCTATACACACCTAACAGAATGCTTAAATTAAAAAGACTGGCAACACAAATGTTATCAAGGACACACAAGTGGAACTCTCAGACATTGCTGGTGAGAGCGTAAAACAGTGCAACCACTTGTGATAAAGATTCAGAAGTTTTTCATACACTTAAATATACCCTACCCCATGACTCAGCAATTCTACTCCTACTTATAACTCGAGAAATAAAACGTATATCCACAAAAAGACCTGTGTAGGAAGGTTCACGACAACTTTATTCACAATAACCAAAAACTGAAAATAACCAAAATGTCTACCAATAGGAGAATGGAAAACAAAATTATGATACATTCATGTGATGGAATACTACTCAGCAATAAAAAAGAACAGATTACTCATATACACAACATGAATGAATCTTGCAGACACTATGCTGAACAAAAGAAGCTAGACACAAAAAAAGAGCACATACTGTGTGTACTTATAAGAAGTTCTAGAACAGGCAAAACAAATCTACAGTTAAAAACGTAAAATCTAGTTACTTCTGGGGCTTCCCTGGTGGCGCAGTGGTTGAGAATCCGCCTGCCGATGCAGGGGACACGGGTTCGTGCCCCGGTCCGGGAAGATCCCACATGCCGCGGAGCGGCTGGGCCCGTGGGCCGTGGCCGCTGAGCCTGCGTGTCCGGAGCCTGTGCTCCGCAACGGGAGAGGCCACAACAGTGAGAGGCCCGCGTACCGAAAAAAAAAAAAAAAAAAAGAAAACAAACAAACAAAAAAAAAACAAAAAATCTAGTTACTTCTGGTGGATCATTATTGATTAGAAAGGGGTCAAGAGAAGAGAAATTTCTAGGATGCAGGAAATTATCTTAAGAGGGATATGGGTCACATGGGTATATGTATTTTGTTAAAGTTTATCAAACTGTACACTGAGGATTTATAAATTTCACTGCATGTAAATGTTACATTATAAACTATAACATTAATAACTATAAACAACTATTGAACTCTAGTTAGTTGGTCTGCTTATCATGATGATATGAGTAAACAATTTTGAAACTACTTAATGTGTATTCTAGACTCAGGAAATGAGAAAATATATTGCGGATGATGGAAGCTAGGTGTCTCACTGCTAGAGAGGATAGTAATAAATATGGAAAGAAAAAAGATTGGAATGTATCTCAAATGTTGGATTGAATTAGAGGTACCGATAGAAACATGTGGTTCTTATTAGAGAGAGAAAATACATATATGTGTATATATTTGCATATATGTGCATTTTATAAGTTATATTATACATGTATTATATTAAACACACATATATATTTCCTAAATTCTGTCTGCTGATATGGTTTATAATCAACGATATACCTCTAACAATCAGTATACATAGTGCCCATATCTTGATTTCTAAATACGTTTGTCCTCTTAAAGGAACCAGGGCTCCTTGGACAAAAGATTGATTAGGACTAGAACATGATGAGCCTGGAGCATCTGTTTGCAGCAGAAACTGAGTCAGTCCTCAAGTAATGATGGAGACATTAAACTGACCCAGGATCCCATTCGAAGGGACTCCTACTGGCCAAATCTCAGGCAATCTGGGCATCAAAATAATGATAGTAATGAATTATGACCCACTGAATAAAATACAAATCCAAAAGCCCATGGTGATACGAATACAAAAATAAATGAATGACTAAGAAAGGAAACTGTGGCAGAAGGCCAACTAATAATTACAAAAATTATAAAGCTGAAATGGAGATTTCATGAGAATGAAAATATTTACATAGCGTCAAAGCTTCTTCCGACAAATTACTTATTATTTACAAAGGGAAAAGAGCAACAGTTTAACACTGAAGAAAGTTGGTGGACACCACCTAAAGCAAGTATTCAGTGTTAACCCCGTCAACACTGGTATAGTAGAGTCAACATCAGGTACTTCCTGATGTGAGGTACTGAGAAGGGCACAGCATCACTTTGGCGGCGTTCCTGCCATGGAAGTATGTAACCTGAATTTAATCATGAGGAAACATCAAGCAAACCCAATTACAGATGGGCATTTTATAAAGCGCTGGCAGGTACTCCTCAAAAAATGAGAGACCATTCCAGGTGAAAGGAAACAAAAGAGACATGACAATTAAAAAATTATGCATGATCCTGAATCCCAGATGAGAAGAAAATGAAACAAACAAACAAAAAACCTCTAAAGGACATTATTGGGACAACTGTTGAAATTTAAATATTGGTTGTGGATTAGATAAGAGTATTCTATGTGTTAAATGTGAACTTTCCTCATTTTGATAAGTGTGCCATAGCCATGTAAGAGACTGTATTTGTTCTTAGGAAATACACCGAATATATTTCGAAGAGTGTGAAGTCTCCAACTTTCTCTCAAATGACTAAGAAAAAAAATTAGTAGAGACAATTATTAAAAAAAATTTTTTTAATTTAAAAAGTTAAAAAAAAAGTTAAAAAAATTAGTAAAGAGATCAGGTAGGGTAAAACGTAAACAACTGGTGAATCAGATAAGTGGTAGATGGGAGTTACATATACTGTTTTTGCAATTTGTCTCTAAGTTTGGAATTGTATCAAAATAAAAGTTACCAAAACCCACAAAAATATGTATATAGCAATGCTTATATAAGCGTCACAGATTCTCAAACTTATACTCCAAAAAAAACGATAATGGGTTTTCTGAAAGAGAGGAGAGTCTATGGCCTAATAAACTTACTCACTGCAATCCCTTTTTGAAGAGCCACAGTGCACTTCAATAAAGAAGCCTATTTAACTGGATTTAATCCAACAGTTCCATAATAATCTCTTCAGGAAACCTGCTTAAAATGGAACACCTAGTAAAATCTTACAAAAATATCAATATTGTGTGGAAAACAGTTGGAGAACCACTTGTCTAATAAATACATTTCCTATACATGGTTAGTTGAAGAAAGTATTGTGCTAGGAAAATAAGAGAAAGAGATCTACAAACACACACACACACACACACACACACACACACACACACACACACACACACTGAAGCAGTGTCAGTATCATCAGTAAGAGAAAAATGACAGGAATCTAAAAAGAGATATCTATCTAAAATGTCCCACCCAGCCTCATAGAGTATGTTCTTGCAGGATATATTTTTAAAGAGGGTAGAAACTTGGTAAACTGAGTTTTACTTTTATCCAACCAGTAACTTGAACACATCATGCTTCCTGTCATTTTAAATCTGATTCTTCCCGTGAAATGTATAGCAGAATAGCTTCTGTGCCTTAGTGAGCACCTTCTGTGGGCCAGGCACTGTGCAAGACTCAGAGAATACAATGATGAATAAGACAGAGTTCCTGCCATCCAGGAGCTTCCAGTCTAATGAGGGAGATGGAAAAGTTAACACATGCAGTGAACACTGTGGTATTCAAGAATAAGCATCGGGCTTTATAGGAACACAAAAAAGGCACCAAACTCAGCAGAGAGTGACCAATCAGTGAAAGTTCTCTTGAGGAGATGATATTTAAACTAAAATAAGTTCGTGCATGCTAAACTTCTGTGAAAACTTATTCAGAAGGTATATTTAAACTTTATTTTAGCCACCCAATGTTAGGCTCTGTATCTACATGGTATCACAGTAGTTTAAAAAAAAAAAAAAGGAAATGAAAACATATCCATTAGCTATTAAAATCTGGGTACAATTCAAAATCTAAGGATGACTGTGACAATGAGTTTGCCGTAAACCATCATCTTGGAATTCTTTCTAAAGCGCTTCTAGACTTACCTAGGTACTCAAGTAGAAGAATGTAATAGCTGGAAGAGGGGGTGAAAACAAAAAGGAACAAACGGAAAAAATCAGAAATAGAACAGTATGAGAAGACAAGAAGTGGCAAGTGTTGTTTACCTGTCAGCTGAAAAACAAGAAACAAACGGAAAAATCAGAAATAGAGAAGACGTACGAGAAGATGAGAAGTGGTAAGTATGTTTACCTGTCAGCTGACATCGATTAATCTTGTGTTCTGTGATGTCGCTCAGTGACTCAAACACCTGGAAGCAGCTGTCACAGCTGTGCACGGCTTCGTCTTCCAGCTCCTCCCCATCTTCCGGCCTCTTCTTACAGTCCCCTGCCTCTCCATCTTCAGTCTTGTCTTCAAGTTCACAGTTGGGGTCTGAAAAAAGAAATCAAGACTGTAAGTATGGTGTTTAAAGACAGGTTCTTTTAAAGTAGCGCTTCACCTTGCTACGAAAACCAGAAACACCTTTTTCCTTGAAGCTGCACTAGGAGGGCTTTATTGTAGATTTTATTACAGAAGCATCAAAAGTGAGACTTCCCTAAAATTTGTCAGTTCGTGATGACTGGAGTTTTTCCTTTTCTCCTCCAACATGTAGCCCTTTTCCCAGCTCCTCTTTCAAATAATTTGCCACACTTAAGGTTAACTTTGACTTTTTTTTACAGCCTTTGTTTGCTTACAAGAGAGAGATAAATCACTTTTAAAATTAAACAGTCTCCAATGCAAAGGGAAAAACCACTGTGCTTGAGAATGAATTCCTTTTCTGCTAAATATACTCTTTCACAGGAAATTACCAGAATTAGTCTAGAGTAAGCTAAGCTAATTACCATAGGCACAAAATTGACCTTTACTTATAAACTGGTCAAAACACACAGTTACCCCATTATTTGTTAGACAGCAATAGCAAAGTAAGTTCTACCACATAGCAAAACATTCTTGCAAGCACCAATTCAAGTGTAAATGTACCGGTATGTCTCTTGTTTTCAAAATCATCAAAAAATAAAATAAAATATACAAAGAGCAATTGCAAATTATAATCAAGTCAACAACTTGAACCGGCATTATCAGTTTCAAAAAGCTAAATAGAGGGAAAACTAAAAACAGTGCCACTGTAACCCTAAGAATGATACACAAAGAGCGAGGGGGAATAAGAGAGCAAAACACATGCAATATTTTCACTTAGAGCTCAATAAATACGTTGTGATTTTCTTTATGCTGTCTTTTGCCTCATTTTAGCGAAGTATCCCCAAACATTCTAGAGTCACTGCTCCTCTTTGCAGGAAAGCACAGAGGGACAGAAGACGCCTCTTTAGGGAAAATTAGGATAATACAATCTGTGACTTAACTTACGGGACATTCATTTCTAATAGCAAAAAGTCCTCCAAAGTCAGAAATAAATTATGTCTCAAAATAGAGTTTTCAATGAACAGTTACAAAAGAACTGTATCCAGATACCTAAGAAATATGTAATGTGTTATCTGTAGTCAATTTTTTTAGATATGGGAGGATAAATATTTGCAATGTTATGATACAGAATTCCCAGAATCAAACTAGCCCAGACTTCTTAGAAAAGTCAGTAAGTGCCACCATACCACTGTCCGCTGTCGGAAAGTGCTTCCTGCTACCTTGCATGTCACGTGCTTCTACGAACCTATTTCCACAAGTCACGATGCTCCCCTTTGTTTTTTTTTTTTGTTTTTTTTTTTCCGGTACGCGGGCCGCTCACTGCCGTGGCCTCTCCCGTTGCGGAGCACAGGCTCCGCACGCGCAGGCCCAGCGGCCATGGCTCACGGGCCCAGCCGCTCCGCGGCATGTGGGATCCTCCCGGACCGGGGCACGAACCCGTGTCTCCTGCATCGGCAGGCGGACTCTCAACCACTGCGCCACCGGGGAAGCCCGACGATGCTCCCCTTTGGCTGGCAGTTGTTCCAAAGCCTTTCTTCACATCTACAATAAACTTAACTATATCACCACCCTTCAAATGATTCACGTATACCAAAATCAACTTATCAACATTTCACATATATAATAATCTCTTGGGTTTGTAAAACAAAAGCAGAATTCCCAAATCAAAGAGCAAGTAGTTTTGTTTATTTTCAAAAAAAAAAAAAAAAAACGTGTTTAAGTAAATTGGTAATTTGAGTTGATTTGCCGTCTGGAAAATTATCTCAACACTCTACACAGTACCCATTTCAACATACTGGGGTTTAGACTGCTCGTCCCTGGGGGAGTGATCACAGGATCTTTTTCGTTTGTCTTGTACTTTGCCCGGCATAGCACGGTGTCCAGGTGAGTGTTTAGTAAATATTATTTGAGGACGACAAGAAGGGAGGGGAGGGAGTAAAAAAAGAGTACACTAAAAAGTCCTTTACTGGTATTTCTTCTGTAAACAGGAACAGACCAGTCATCTCCAAATTCAGAAGCACCTACATGCCTGCATTTTCCAAAACTGACACTGTATAATCCATCACATTTGCCTCTGCTGGTTTCAAATGTTTCATCTAGAGCTACAGACGCAAGAAACAGGTCATGTTCAAAGAGCTCCAACAAGCTAAAACTAAGTGGTAAAATACTGCCAAATTAGAGTAATTCAGGAAAACAAATAACTGTCCCAATTATGGTGAACTGGCCCGCACACCGTTAAAACACTTGGTGGAAGGCAGCAGGCTCACACTGAACACTCAGTTGTTTAGCATGAGTTTCCAGTTTCTCATAAAACTGACAGCACTCAGAGAAATGTGGCTGCTAGGTCTGAATGTTAATACGATTATTTAAATGCTATGCATCAAGTTTGCAGGCCTGTTTGTTTTTAAATAAGCAGACACTCTGAATACTTTAAGTAGTATGCAGCGAAAATGATAAGAACTTGCTTCCCTTATTATTCAAGGATATGGACACTTTACACGAATCCAAATCAAAAATATCAAACAAATAGGAAAGCCTGCATGATGCTTTAGCTCTTAACAACTAAAGAATGACCCCAGTCCATGCTTCTGACACTGTGGCTAGTTATTAAAATGAGGGTCATTTTAAGACTAATAAAAAATGGTTTTGCTTCCACTTCTGCATTTACAGATAGAATCCTTCAGGGGCTGAAGTCAGTCAAGCTTATTCACTTCTGCTGCAACTTCAGGATGCAAGCTCCAGCCAACTGGCGAATTGTTTTTTAGGTCACCACTTAAGAGGGACCCTCTGGGGGGTGGGTGCGATTACAGCCTATGATGCTTTGGTGTAGCACAATGAGTCCTGGAAACCCAGACTCTCTCCCTAAGAGTAGATATTTTTTTTTGCCAACCTCCACATCCAGGAGGAATTCTTTCTCGCCCATTCGAAAGATGGGTTTAGGGCTTTCCTGGCGGCGCAGTGGTTAAGAATCCGCCTGCCAAGGCAGGGGACACGGGTTCCAGCCCTGGTCCGGGAAGACCCCACATGCCGCGGAGCAACTAAGCCCGTGCTCGACAACTACTGAGCCCAGGAGCCACAACTACTGAGCCCACGTGCCACAACTACTGAAGCTTCCACGCCTAGAGCCCATGCTCCGCAGCAAGAGAAGCCACCGCAATGAGAAGCCCGCGCACCGCAACGCAGAGTAGCCCCCGCTCACCGCAGCTAGAAAAAGCCCGCGCGCAGCAACGGAGGCCCAACGCAGCCAAAAAAAAAAAAGCAAAACAAAATAAAAGATGCAAGATGCGTTCATTTGCGTTAGGAGTTTCCATTCCTAATGGCAGTTGAGGTAGGAAGATTCTAGAAAGCTGACACTGTCAACCATTTCTTTCCCACAGGCGGCTACACTTCAATAATTGCATATGGCCTTAGTTATGTAGTTTTTATAAAGCCCTTTGAGAGTCAGTCATAAGAAATAACTGTACTGCTCTGCTAGCCATTCAGACCTCTGACTTCGGCCCAAGGAGTTATAAATACAAGTTCCGTCCCTGTAAGCACTGCTCCAACCCGAACACCACTGCAGGATGGACAGCTGTTATTCCAACTCGACTGTTGCACTACAAACCCACCCAAAGGGCAATATTTTAAGATATCCGCACACCCCCCTGCACTGCCACCACAAACCCCATCATAGCCACAGGCACCACTCTGTCCTCTGCCCTAGAGGAGGTCACCCAGATTCGTTTCATCCATCACAAATGACCTCTGCCCAACCAACCTGCAGGCTCATCCCTTCAAAAGGGTCCCTATGATGCACTGGACTGAAAGTGTTCAGACTCGGATAAAAGACACAACTATTACTGTAAAAATAAATGGCAGCTCTCTGTTTCCGATTTTGTTAACGTTACTTGTAAATGGAAATTTAAAAGAAGTGTAATTTTTCCCCTTATTATGTTCCCTGGCGGGTGGTTCCTTCTTTCTTCTCATCTTATTGCTACAACTTGGTTTAATAAAATTACAACTTTGGGGAAAATGAAAAACTGCACTGGCTTAAAAGTGTTGGAGGCCATAAACCCATGGACTTCAATTAATTTCAAGTGTGGGATCAGTTTAAGGCCAACCAGCAGAAATTCTGTTCTGTCCATGTAAAAATGAGGTTTCACCACATTTACTCTTTATAACCTATATAACAGTCAAGTAAAAGTAATGAATATCTAAAACCCATCTCAGTGGACTGGCAAAGACTATCTGTATTCTTGAAACTCACCCTACATATTTCTCTCTGTGCAACAAGGATTCCATGCCTGATCAAAGTTAAAATGTCAAACCACTGAGAAAACAGCCCAATTTCCAATCCATTTCACTGCCTAGGAATGGACCTCCTTCCAAGCCACTTTTGCATGGAAAAGCACTGGCAAAAGAAAGAAAAACTAAGAGATCATGTGGTTATAATTATTACCAGGCAAGGAATATTTCTGCAGCTCAGTGGTAAAGTAAAACTCTGTTGCTCTCTGCGCCCAATAGTGTCCATCGCAAAACAACTGCCTCATTAAATCTCTGCAGTAAGATTAATATGCCGTAGCTGCACTACATTTATAACCTGGTACTCTATAAAAAGCACATTTAATGGTAAGAGCCAGAGCCTAGATACAAAGTATTACTATAAAAACTTCTGGCAGTGAGTATGCAGTCCAGGCCCTCTGTCCTTCTTGCTGGAGATATAAATGAGGCTTTTCCTGGTTGACTCTAAGCATGAGGCTCTACCTTACAAACCAGTACATTTTTATAAGAGTGGCAGAAACACAGGGTTCTGAGGATGATGTAAATATGAACCTAAGAAGACACTTAACAACTAAGATTGGCAAGAGATGAATGAACCCAAAATACTCAAACACAAACACAAACTTAAAACTGGACCATTTCCTTATAGTTTGTTCTCTGGTCATAGCCAGCTTTTCACCAAATTAAACAACCATGTCATGAATTACTCAGTCTTAAAGCAACCCACATAGTGCCAGTAAGTTCAAAAATAACAGCTAAAATATGCATACTGCCTTAAAAAAAGAACATGTGATGACCATGACCTCCTGGAACTTAATTACCTAAAACTATAAAAAAAAAATAGATGTTCAAGAAAAAGTGGCCTCAACACTACATTACTAGTGGACTGGTAAAAAGATGTTTTTGTTATTTTGGAAAGCTGCCTAAGTTTTTTCTTCCAAGGATATCTTCTGAAAATAAAAAGAGCACGAAAACCCAGGTGAATAAGTAAACAAATAACTTAAACATATGCATTCCACACTCAAATGTCCCCACATCACTACAAATGATGCACCTCAAGTTAACATAATCTTGTGCAAATAATAATGAACCGTCTGATGTTGTTGGGTTTTTTTAACATCTTTATTGGAGTATAATTGCTTTACATTGGTGTGTTAGTTTCTGCTGTATCACAAAGTGAATCAGCTATACATACACATATATCCCCATATCTCCTCCCTCTTGCGTCTCCCTCCCACCCTCCCTATCCCACCCCTCTAGGGAGTCACAAAGCACCGAGCTGATCTTCCTGTGCTATGTGGCTGCTTCCCACTAGCTCTCTATTTTACATTTGGCAGTGTCTATCTGTCCATGCCACTCTCTCACTTCGTCCCAGCTTACCCTTCCCCCTCACATGTGGTCACAACAACTGGCCTTCGAGGGTTTACTGACATCTTTAGAAGTCCCACACCTAAAAAGAAAACCAGATACTACTCCTATATAGAGCAAACCATGTCTGAAAGCACTCCTCCCCTCCAAGTATGTTCAAACCCCATCAACTGGTGTATCTTGATAACCTTCTAAGAACAGAGGAAAAGTGACCTTCGGTTTACCAAGAGTTAACAAGGAGCCTCCCTCCTTTTCAAAAACCAAAGGGTGGGATCATTATTTTGTGCTTTCTGGGCTCTACATGTGCATTCTCACTGGAAATCCCATAAGATGAAAACAGATTTAGGGAAAATAAATCGTCCACTGTTTTATAAAATCGAGAGCAGGCTCTAATGAAGGAATGCGCCATCTGGCCCACACCCACCTGCTACTCTGCTACCTCACTTTTTTCTACTCTCAAGAAAAGGTAAACAAACAAAAGGAAACAAAAACAAAAGCCATCAGTGAGGTGGCCAAGCATGAGCATTCCTGGAACTTTGGCTTCAGGACAGGGACGGCCCTCCCAGGCTGAGACCTGGCTGATGCCAACAGGTCCAAAGAGCTCAAGTGGTCAAGGATAAAAACGTGCTCTTTTTACTTTTCCTGCAATGTTTATTTTCTAACCACTCTAATCTCTGCAAGTTATTAAATTATTTTACAGAAAAAAAGGAAAAAGCAAAACAAAAAAACAAAAAACCTTTTCATGTACTGTTCTCTCCTTTGTCTCTAAAACCTTCTCAGACAAAAAGAATTATCTCTATGGTAAACAAAATCACACAGTTGAAGTTTAGAATTTCTGTGGTTTTGCTTGATTGTTCTACAGGTCTATCACGATCCTTGAAGACCAAAGAGAAATATCACAGATGCACTATTATGAAGGAGCACATGCCAAACATGAATTTATTGCCGCTCTTCTTTCTACAATGAAATTCCTTGTAGGAGGATGCTGAGTGGGAGGAAATTAGCCTTGGGAGAGGTTAAAACACACACACACACAAACACAAAATAACAAAAAATATACATGCACATTTTGGAACCAAATAAAACGTTTCTTGGCTTCCAATCAGAATCTTACTCAAATTTCCTTCCTCTTCTTCATCCCTCTTTAACATGAAATTTAGAAGAAAGCCATCTTAGCACTCCAACTTTCATGCAGAGTATTTATAAACACATCCCTGCCTTAGTCATTTAACCTTCAATTTGAGTGACTGTGGCTGCTTTGTCACACCTTCAGTAAACAAACATTTTCTGAGCACCCACACAGTAATAGGCATTTGGCTAAGGCCCTCGAGATGCAAAGTCTAAGACCTGGTCCTTGTCCCAAGGAGCTTGCAATCTGCTGCAGAGCTTCCCAACCAGGGGGTCAAAAGCGGGTTCAGGGGCTTCCCTGGTGGCGCAGTGGCTGAGAATCTGCCTGCCGATGCAGCGGACACGGGTTCGTGCCCCGGTCCGGGAAGATCCCACATGCCGCGGAGCGGCTGGGCCCGTGAGCCATGGCCGCTGAGCCTGCGCGTCCGGAGCCTGTGCTCCGCAAAGGGAGAGGCCACAGCAGTGAGAGGCCCACGTACCCAAAAAAAAAAAAAAAAAAAAGGGTTCAGGTGTTCAAGGATATTGATCATTTCCGCCCTCGAAGTGGCCACGTACAGCTTGAGATAACTGGAAACTGCAGGCCAGTTGCCTCTCCATTTATCCAAGTGTTTCCTTCAAAACTTATCATTTTTCTGCGTGTGCCATGACACGAGAAGGGCTGGCAAGCACTGGGGAAGGGGCAGAGAGAGATGAGTAAACCAATGACTACAGAAGGAGGGATAACTGCTTGGATGGAGGAGCCCACAGACTTTTAAAAGCCCACAGGCTTTTTTTAAAATATAAATTTATTTATTTTTATTAATTTTTGGCTGCGTTGTGTCTTTGTTGCTGTGCACAGGCTTTCTCCAGTTGCGGCGAGCAGGGACTACTCTTCGTTGCAATGCATGGGCTTCTCATTGTGGTGGCTTCTCTTGTTGTGGAGCACAGGCTCCAGGCACACGGGCTTCAGTAGTTGTATCACGCGGGCTCAGTAGTTGTGGCTTGCAGGCTCTAGAGCACAGGCTCAGTAGTTGTGGCACACGGGCTTAGTTGCTCCGCAGCATGTGGGATCTTCCTGGACCAGGGCTTGAACCCGTGTCCCCTGCCTTGGCAGGCGGATTCTTAACCACTATGCCACCAGGGAAGCCCAGCCCACAGGCTTTTAAATCAGATGGTGCAGAGCAGGAAAATGTTACCCAATGAGTAGCAAAATTGGGCTAAGTTTTAAATAGGTAGCACTGAGGGCAAGTAGAAGATGGCTCTCCAAAAAGAGGAAACATATGTAAAGGCAGAGATTCAAAACATGATGCTTTCCAGGAAGCGCAAGCTCTTCTGTGCTACTCAAATGAAGGGCTCTGGATAGAGAGGAAAGAAAGGGGAGCAGTGACAGGGACAAGGCTAGAAAATTGGGCAGATCACGAAGGAACTACTGTGAACTAAATGTTCAAATGTTAACCTTGGTGCTATGAGAAATCATTGAAGGATTTTAAGGAGAGTGACTGATCGCATTTACATTTTAGAGAGATGCCCCGCTGGTGATTAAGAAGACGGTTTGAGGGGCTTCCCTGGTGGCGCAGTGGTTGCAAGTCCACCTGCCTATGCAGGGGACACGGGTTCGTGCCCCGGTCCGGGAGGATCCCACATGCCGCGGAGCGGCTGGGCCCGTGAGCCATGGCCACTGAGCCTGCGCGTCCGGAGCCTGTGCTCCGCAATGGGAGAGGCCACAACAGTGAGAGGCCCACGTACCGCAAAAAAAAAAAAAAAAAAAAAGAAGAAGATGGTTTGGAAAGAGACCAAACCTGGAAGCAGGGAGACCAGTATGGAGGGTCTGACATAATGCAGGGAAGAAGTCCAAGAGTGCAAGCTAAATCAATAGCAGAAAGGAGGTCATGGGAGGCATCCCAGAAACAGGATTCAGAGGACTTAGAACTGACTGTGACCCTAAAAAAATGGGGAGCTGTCTCAGTGACAGCCAGGCATCGGGCATGGTGGAGCCAGTCCTAGAGATGAACTTGCTATCTTGGCTTTAAAATAGGTGTATCAACCAAGGCTAATGACTTGCTTTCTTCACTATCTTCACACCCAGATTTTGCCTTTTATCCACAATCCCAATAAAGCCAAAGCTGGAGACAGACTGGACAGAAATATCACAATCACACCAGCTAACTTTTTAATCTAGTGTGAGAGATTTGCAAAGGCCCCAGTGACACCTCCTGGGACTTAAGAGGTTTTTGGTGAGATTCCTTTTACTTTCATCTTATTTCAAACACACACAAAGCCAAGGAAACATAAATGCAAAATTTGACTAAGAACAAAAACAGGTACTGATTCTAATAACTCTCTTTTATTCCATCTTTTAGGAAAAAAAAATTAACCCTTAGTTTAAGTTAACATGATTCCACATGTAGTTCATGATCCTTTTTGAAAGACAAAGTAATAACACTAGACCACTACTGTCAATAATATAAACCCAAATGAAAACATTAGAACTTTCACATTAAAAGGCTTAGCCTTCATGTGGAAGAAAATAGTGCGAGAAACCACAAAAAATGATAACAAGTCAACCGGGCAAATATGAGATGGAAACACTAAAATGGGGACACAAACTCAAAATTATCTAACCTAATAGAAAAAAAAAATTACCCTGCAAAGGTTTTGTTTTGTTTTTCCCCTAGATGAAGGGTTTCCAGTGAACTCTCCAGTCTTTTTATTGTTGTTTTTGTTTTGTTTGGTGAGGCTTCTTGGCATACACCTTTCTTCTCGCCAGATTTGAGACTCTTGATTCTTCCAGTTACCCTGATACCTTCATGCTCAACATCGCTGGCTCACTGAGAAGGGGCTGTTGATAACATCTGAGTATAGTCCCTAACTCCCTACAAAAACAAACAAAACCAACTTCTACATCCTTATGCTCAATATTAAACCAAGGGCTTCCCTGGTGGCGCAGTGGTTGAGTGTCCGCCTGCCGATGCAGGGACGCAGGTTCGTGCCCCGGTCCGGGAGTATCCCACATGCCGCGGAGCGGCTGGGCCCGTGAGCCATGGCCGCTGGGCCTGCGCGTCCGGAGCCTGTGCTCCGCAACGGGAGAGGCCACAACAGTGAGAGGCCCGCGTACCGCAAAAAAAAAAAAAAAAAAAAAAAAAAAAAAATTAAACCAAGCCTCATGGACCCTTTCTTCCATTTTATATCAGAAAAAATATTACATAAAAATATTTTTAATATCCAGATATACAGGTCTAATTTGCTACAGCCGAGTGATTTTAAAACTGCTAAAAATCCACTCTGAAGGAAAACAAATTATTTTTAAAAGATTTATGCATAGTTTTTAGCACATAATGACCGGGTACCTTGAAAAATGCTTCCTAGGGCAACTACAACAATAAACGAAACACGTTTTGAAACTAGGATTCAGGCATTTGGATATCTGGGGAAAAGTCTAGTTATTTCTTCTTTAAATGTAACCAGTAAGCCTCAGGTATAGTAGCACAGCGAGGAAGCATTACTCCATCCCAGCCAAAGAAAATCTGGGAAGAAAAGTTTTATATTCCAGGCGTCATACTTTCTGATACTTCTACCAACTGTTCTTATGACTTCAGCTATTGTAGATAACACCAGTCCAATTGTAACACTATTTCTTAATTGGACACAAGGTTACCTACATCAACACTTACTGAAACACTAGCTTAGGGAGAAAGTTTTGTTTTGAACAAGAAATATCCATTTGCTTCAATGTAACAATGCTCATCTTTAAATTTTGAGATGATAAACTCCAATCTCATTCACAAAAATGATTCAAATATTACCACTCCATTCTCTTTATTAGTGACTTTGTTTTTGTTTTTGCTTTTGTTTTAATTTGGGAAGTTTCTCTTCTTAATTGCAATGATATATTTGAAAGACGGGACAACTGGTTTTGCCTAAACGTTGTGAATTAAACACAAGATCTGGATGGAGCATTATTATCCCACTAAATGGAACCACATAGCTCAGGAACGTGAAAAACTTTGCTTATTTTTTTCCTTTTTCCCCTTCCGAAGCTCCAACTGGTTCTCAAACAAACTGGGGATCAAACTGTCACTAAAATAAAGTGGAAAATAATTTTAAAACAACATTTTTTTAAGATTTTTTTTTCTTTCCTTTCGAGCTGGCACACAAGTAAGTGTACAGCCCACATTTCTAAGAAATGATCCCATTCAGGAAGATAAGAAAGTCGTTTCTAAACAACTTATTTGGTAACATGATGGCCCAGTGAAAAAGAAAGAAGGAAAGAGAAAAATCCTATAAAATAAGGTACATGTTTGTATAATGAAAGATCAGAACAAAAAGTGAGGCTGTGATTTATGACTTATGAGCTATTACATAATACAAGAAAATTTATGTACAATTGGAAAAAATTCATTTTGTTCTCCTCTAGTTGGGCAATAAATTTTAAAATATAGGCAACCCTAAATGTCTAAGGTTCCTTCAGCCTGATAAACAAAACAAAAAAGGCCACACAACCAAAAATAAACTATAAAAATAGATCATTATTGATTTAGTACCATTTCTGAAACACTTTCCTTAAGGAATTTGAAACAAAGGGAATAAAAGAGCATCATTTTTTAACTTTTTAACTGCACTTTTCATTTCCTAGAACACAAGAACTGCTTATGTTTCCATGAGTTTAATGTTTTTCTTTAGTTCTAATGCAATATCTCCAAAAACCAGATTTTAATAAGGCACCTTTTCCTACAGAATGACAACCTTAAATGTGCATTCCATCTGCATGTATCTGCAGACAAGTAATAAAGACACCAGTGCCATTAGCATAATCAATACACAATTTACAGAGCTACCCAGATAGAACTGAAAGAGAACGTGTATGCCATTATCTTAGTAACTATAAATTAATAGTCGTTTGTGGAAATATATTCCCACTTACATTGTTTCAATCCTGACTTGTCAAGATAATGAGCATAGATATAGATATAGATATAAATAGTATATATTACACATAAACGTTTTAAATGATGATTTATTATCAGATAATCCCCAAACATGCATAAAGTAAAATCAACTAAATCAATCACACATAGGGCAGAATGGCTGATAAATAACCATATTTAACCATCTTAGTTTTTTACCATGTGCTTTAATAAGCAGAAAATATATATATAAATATACACACATATATATAACATTCAGAAACATAATTTTCACTGGAGAAGGAACATGTTCTCAAATGGTGAGCCAGGAGATCTCACCCTATGTTCTTAGAAGAATAATAAGGACACTAATCTGGTCAATTCTACTACTTGCAATTTTTAAAAATCCAACCCTTTTGAAAGTCTGTATTTAGCCAACACTATAAAAAAAAATTATGTGCCATCTCTGAGCTCTCATCTCTAAGACATCAGAATTGGCGTCATTTCTTCAGGGATGGTGACGGGTCGTGCCCGATTCCCTCCATAGATGGCATCGATGTCCCACCAGTCCTCGGGACAGCCCACATCCAACACGTGTGTCCATCTTGTCACAACAACAAAGCAAATTTGCATGGAAAAGTGGCATATTTCAAATGAAAGAAAGCAGACATTGCTTCAGGATGGTAACCTGCCAGTGGGAAATGTGACTTGGTTTCTCCCCTAGCTTCTCCACACAGTGGATTTAAAACACCCAACGTGACATTACCAGGAACTATTCAGCCCAAAGTCAGCTGCATTGCGCCAATGTTCCAGGCACAGTCATTGGTCACTTCTCCTGTCACTCAAACTGGTGGAGGGCTCGACCTAAGCAAATCTCCTGACCTTTCAGTGACAGCAACCAGAAGAACACCTTTGAAAGTCCACTCAACCTCTATAAGTATTTCTGCTGAGAGCTCACCAGCAATGGGAAAACACTCCTGGGTCCCTCACTCCAGCACCGCACCCCACCCCGACCTTCTCTAAAATACCTCCCAGATCAGCTTTCTGAGGCATGCGATTCTTTTATCTGAAGCCAAAGCCTTTAATCACACAATTAGGGATTTGTCAGGTTTCCACTGCTTTCAATTCTCTCTCAGGTGTAACTGACTAATATCACATTTTTTTTTCTTGTAGAAGTAACTTTTGGGGGTTGGGGGTGGAATAGTAGAGGGAACTGAGATCAAAATGCTTAAAGCAGAAGGAACACAAGAGGGGAGGATGTGGTGGCCAAAGGATTCATTATTTCCTCCTCTTGATTTGGCTTAAGATTGGCCTTGGCTTCTTCTATTAGAAAATTCTGAGACTCAAGCCTGCCTCTTTTCAAGTCAGGAAATCTACATTCTTTTTCTGCTTCAGCTGTGCTAATGGGATGAGATCTGTGTCGGTGCCTCAGTTTCCTCATCTATAAAACTGAGACAATGATAACTGACAAGATTCACTTAAGATCAAATGAAATAGATACACAGTGTCTTTAGAAACATTAAAGAGGTGCCC
The DNA here is from genome assembly GCF_002837175.3 of Physeter macrocephalus. NCBI lineage: Eukaryota > Metazoa > Chordata > Mammalia > Artiodactyla > Physeteridae > Physeter > Physeter macrocephalus. The sequence goes on from NC_041232.1 coordinate 39,208,418, forward strand.
AAATACGAAGTATTGGCCATAAAGAGTGAACTCACCTCTCCTCCAGCTCCATTACCCCCCTTTCATTGTAGAGAATGGTTACTAAAAGTTGAATATAAAAACTTACACCATTCCTCTTAGGCTTTCTCCAGAGGGGGGGAATAGTTTCTGCTCTACACAAAGAAACAAGGCAGCCACAGACTGTGCCATGCACGCCTCAGGACTTTGCAGAAGAGGGAAAGATGAAGAGGAAGAACTGTGTCTGCTTCCTCAGCTTCCCCGTGAACTTCACCCATAATCAAAAGCTGGTACTACTTACAAACTTTCTAAGAGGCTGCTAAGATACCTGTTAGGCATCTTACATGTGTTACCTAATACAACAGCCCTGTGAAATAGATTCTTACCATTTTATTGGTAAGAAAACTGAGGCTTAGTAGGTTTCATAACATGCAGGATTCAAAACCAGGTCATCAGGCATGGTATCCCCCAGGTCAGCTCATTGGGACACACTGATAGGGGACAAACGCCTGAGACCTTGACAGCTAACACTAGACTAAGGAAGGTGACTCTCACAGGGCAGGAGGTCTAGGATTCTGGCTTTTGTTGAGAGGCTGAGTGAGAGGGATGGGGAAAGTCACTTTACCTTCTACAGCCTAGAATGTGTACAGCCGTGAGAGGCAATTCCTAGAATCAGAAATCAAGAGACTGAGCCTCTTCCTTATTCTATCACAAAGTCCTGGTGTGACTTGGGATGGGGCACAGAAGCTCTTCCGGTCTTGGAGACGTCAGGGTAGATGGGTGCTCCAGCATCCTTGCCCCACTCGGGCCACTGCACTTCCCTGGCCTCTCACCTCTTCTCTAACAAGACATCCAGCCCCAGCCAGGGCCGACCTGTTAGGAAACTGAAAGTCCACCCCAGCCCTTTCTAAAGAGTCTTCTAGGATATCTATTTCAAATTATCTCAAAGTGGAATTTCCTTTGTCACCTACTATCATTTAAGGATATTCCACTCATTAAAAGTGGCCTCGCACAATCCTCCTGACTCTCTCCACCCCGATTTTCAATTACTATTTCTTTCACTTCATTTAGCATTAAGGTTGAAGGAAAAAGTATAAATGGATATTTGAAAGTCATCTGATTGGATGTATTAAGGTTTTAGGCTTTGTCCGTACAGAAAGACAACTTTATGACAGTTATAATTTAGTTAAAAAGACATGGTAGTGTCTGCCCAGACAAATGAGTGCTGAGGTCAACCAGCGGGCAACGGCACAGGCTAGGTTTCTAAAGCCCCAAGGGACAGTCGGAGCCCAGCAATCTGGGAGTGGGGACTGGGTGATTTCATGAACTAAACACAGAGAGGACTGGTGACTAAATGAGCAAGGGAAGGCAAGGGGAAATAAAAATAAAGCAAACCGAACAGTTAGGACTTACCGCAGAAGAGAATGAAGAAGAAATGAAGAGCAGTGAAAATTCAGACAATCTGCCCCAAAATAAGGTTTCACATAAAATTAAAGCAGCGGCTAGACACAGCCAGGCACGGACTGGTAGGTAACAGCCAGTCAGCAAGACACATTCCATCTTTACACCCTCTACTCATACCACTTCTAGACAACACAGAATTCCTCTCTGAAGCCTAGAAGCAAATGCTTCTAGATCAATTTACTGATGGGTATGGTGATGTAGAAAATCATCCCCTTGTTCGGCTAATTCCTTTGTAAACTCAAGTCCAGATTTACTTTTTTTTTTTAACCTTTTTAATTTAAGGATTATTAATCAATCGACTATGATTAAACCTTCATAATGATATGTGAATTATTTGTCTCTACCTCCTCTCCCAAGAACGATTAGCCCACCTTTGCAAATCAGCATTTAGTGACGGCCCTTTTGCAAAGAACCACAAAGACCTGACTTACGAAGAAGATGGCAGAGGCTCTAAAATTAATGAGCTCCACTTTATGTTTCCATTATCTTTTAATTGGAATTTCTGCAGGATTTTTTCCTTCACGACTCTCTCTACATTGGCAAAGCAAAGTGGAGCCTGGAATCAAGGGCTGCTTTGGCCAGTGGGAAGGGACTGGCCATGGTAGACTGAACCCAGCAAAGACGTCCACAAGGGACCCATCCAAGGCAGGCCTCTGAAAGCTGTGTCCAGCCACACGGGTACCTAGAAATCCACAGAAAAGACTTGTAGCCCATGGGATGAAGGGTTTCCCCACAAAAGGGGGAAGACCTTTGAGAGTGAGAGTAAGAAACATTTACTAGGTATTTCTTATCTGACAGAGACTATTCTAAGAGCTTACATGAATTAACTCTGAATTCTCACAACAACCCTATGAATTAGGTACTATCATTACCCTCACTTACACATACAGAAACTGTAGTTCCAAGTGATTTCATAATTTGCCCAAGGTCCACAGACTGAAATTTCAACCCAGGGAGTCTGACTTAACACCCATGCTCTTAACCACCATACTTTATTGACCCATGTACTAAATGTTTGCTAAGCACCTATTATATTTCCACAGATATGCTTGGGTGCTGGACCTAGAAGGGTGAAGGGGGGCAGACAAGGCTCTGAAGCCACTGTAATGAGAAGACAGAACTAGAAGAATGATCAGAAAAAAGAAAAAACCTTTCTATGTCAGACACAAACTCTATTAGTTACAAGGGAAAGCCTGACAAAACTGAAAATTAAAACATTTAAACTTCTGTATGGCAGAAGAAAAAAAATTACCACCCACAAAGTCAAAAGAAAAACTGAGGGAAAAATTTGCAACATGTAAGTCAGGAAAAGGACTAATTTTCTTATTACATGAGCTGCTCTTTCAAACCAAAAGATAAAAGAGTCAAGGAAATAAAAAGGCAATTCACAGAAAAATAAATACAAATGGTTGTGTAAACATATGAAAAGATGCTCATAATTACAGAAATGCTAATTAAAATGTCAATGAAATACCATTTTGTTTATTTCACAAGCCACATCAGTAAAGATAAAGTATTTAAACACAGGCACTCTCTAATCCTGTAGCTAACAGCAGTGTGAACTGGCATTACCTCTGTGGAGGGCACATTTGCAATATCTATCAAAATGTTAAATGGGTGTTCCCTTTATCCAGCAATTCCATTTTTAGAAATTTACACCATATATATATAATCACACGTGTTAGCAAGGATGTGTGTATGCTCACTGAAGCAACATTTGTAACTAGTAAAATAAACAAGTAAAAAAATAGAAATAAATGATAGAACATCATACAATGGATACAGTTGTTAGAATAAAGGGAAAGGTCTTAAGTGTTGATATGGAGGGATTTCTAGGAAATATACTTAGGGAAGACAACATAGAGAGCTCCCACTTTTGTTTGGGAATAAAAGATACCCAAGATACCCACATATATGCATTGCCATCTAAGAATGGTCCAGTTCACTGCCGAAGACATTACCACTAGAATCCTCCTCCTCTAAATCACCTATTTAAAGAACAGTTGGTAGGGACAACACATCACCAATATCCCCAGCTTTCTGAAAGTTCGCTTTCCGCCACTTTGATTTTATGAAAGATCTACATTAGTACCTGCTTTCTCTAACTGAAAGAAATCCGAAGAGGATTTTCGATTTTAGAAAAGAAGGTGGAAAGCAAGAATAGCATTCGTGAGTGTTCTGCAGCAAGTCCAGCCGTTATAGAGGCAGCGCTCACCCCCCAGCAGCAAGAGTGGCACCACCAACTCCTTCCCCAGGAACTACACTGGGCATCGCAGCAACAAGCCACCAGAGCTTTGAACTGTGTCTGTGAGCATCTGTGCTTTATCTCGATTTATTTTGTGCATCTGTTAGCAAGATGTGTCCTAAGGTAATTGCTTCCTTGCTATACACCAGTTCCTATACAAAAGGTTTCATAGGAACGCTCTACTTTCAGATAGACTGGGGGTAGGGGGGACACTATTAGCCTGTCCAGGGTATGGATGCATCTCACTAAGACTTGGCTTAGAGAATTATGTGGATGGTGATAAGGGTTGTAGCTTCAAACATCCTGTCATAGACTGTCTTTTGGGACTTTGTGAATAATATCATCGTGAATAGAGACAACAGAAAGTGTTTAAAAAATGTGAGCTGAAAAGTGAAAAAAAAAAAAGAAGAGCGTTGGTAGGTAGATTACTCTGTTTTTTATCATCTTTCCGCAGTTTTTCTACGTAAGTTTTCAATTACAGAATATGCTCATGAATTGTTGATGCACTGTCACATTCTAGTATTTGCTCCTGGATGTGGAAAATGTGCTAAGAATTTGTAAAGATCATAAGCAGAAATATATTACATGATTCGTATATATTTTCCTAATTATCTATGAGGTTAAATGGAGAGGAGAGTTGTTAAATTCTCTTATGATGCCAAAATGAGTGAGTTTATCCCATATTTAGACAGCATTATAAGAATTATTAAAAAAAATTCAGATATTTGGAAGAATAAATAGATCTAAGTGATGAAAAACTCAAGAAATATAGTTAGGGTAGTTTACTTAGAGTGGAAAAACCAGGCCCATGTACAAACGATGGCCAGAACTTGTACACAAGTTAGTCATGTGCAAATAATAGGTACCATTTGTATGAACTGAATGTATACCATTGTTGCAAAACTAAGTACAGTTTGGAGTTAAACAACATTAAGAGGGACACAAAGAGTCATCTAAATATGTCTTCATAGACTGTTAGCTCTGTGAAACCCATGACTGGGCAACTGCGTCTGACTTTTTCCTTACTGTATCCTTAGCACCTGACACATAATTGGTACTCAATAAGAATTCCTGTAGCATGCATGAGCATGCTCAATGGTTTCCATTCAAAAACATATTAAACCTCAGATTTGGTTTGAAAGTGCTTCCTTTTTAATTTAAGGATTATTAATCAATCGACTATGATTAAACCTTCATGTTAGTCATGTGCAAATAATAGGTACCATTTGTATGAACTGAATGTATACCATTGTTGCAAAACTAAGTACAGTTTGGAGTTAAACAACATTAAGAGGGACACAAAGAGTCATCTAAATATGTCTTCATAGACTGTTAGCTCTGTGAAACCCATGACTGGGCAACTGCGTCTGACTTTTTCCTTACTGTATCCTTAGCACCTGACACATAATTGGTACTCAATAAGAATTCCTGTAGCATGCATGAGCATGCTCAATGGTTTCCATTCAAAAACATATTAAACCTCAGATTTGGTTTGAAAGTGCTTCCTCCAGGATCCCTCCCTGACCTCACTCATATCTCTGGGAAATGTTCTCATAACACCAGGGCTTTCCCTTCACCTAATTATAAATTACTAGCATCTACTGAATTGTTCATTTAATGTATTTCCACTGCTTGGCTGTGACTCCACAAGAGCATAGACCCTACCTGTCTCCTTCATAGCATCCCCAACTCCTAGCACTCCAGGACTGGTAAATGATGGATGTGCAGTAAATATTTGTTGATTAAACACATGAGTGTATTAATGCATTTGTTTGTGCATTTGTATGCTTGTTTGTTTACCACCTAATTTTAGGCTATGGGGATTCAAAGAAAAGACACACAGAACTCTGCTCTCAAAAAGCTTATCGACAAACCAGAAAACCAAGGTATTGTCATAGTTCCTATGACATATGAGATATGGAAGGGATAAGAAAGAGAGGAGTCATTTTAACTCGGGTGGGTCAGAAAAAGCCCCACAGAAGATGTGAGATGAATCTTAAGAAATGAAAACAATATTCAAGCCTTTGTTGTCGTACAAAACCAACCTGAGAATCTACAATCTAAGCCTGGAGGAGTGAAGCGAGGAAAATCATTAAAGGTTTGGGAAATGTTGCTTTACGAAAATGGTACCAGCATTTGGGCAAATGGATGGACACGAATTGAAGAGGAGGCGCCAGCGTAAATGAAACTAAATTAAAATGCTGTCCTTAAAGCAACACACTTTGACCTTGCACAGCTGCAGATTCACACCTATTCCCACTGCCAAAACCCACCCGAGACCCAGGCAAACATAGAGTTGGTGAGTCACTCACACACACAGACAAACTCTAGTTCAAAGTAGCTGCTGCTATTAGGGCTGCTCCCAGTTGAGACATGACAAACCCCTAGTGGGGTGAATTGGTCACTGGCCCAAGGTTCTCATCTAGAAGCTGAAAGCTGCTCTATGAAAATTCCAGAGTTTGAACAGAGTCAGAATCCTTATAAAGGCCCCGAGAATGGTTCAGTGTGTAATTCATGTTTCTTTCTGTGTTAGTTCCCTAAATAGGGGGTCTGGACGGGAAATCACAGTGAAAAGTAAGACCTTCTAAGCTCTGCTGTTTGATTTTGTTCTCAGCTACAACCCAATCAAGTTCACAATTTTAAAAGCATCCCTGCCCCATTTAATATGAATTACTGATCAACTTGCAAGAATTACAATTTTTCAAAATGAGAATTCTATGGTGTTAGAGAGAGAAGGGAACTCAGAAGTCATCAACATATTCCTTTGGTAAAAAAATAATAACAATAAAGTGATTTTGGTTCCACAGAAGTTTACTGAGCTCTTAGTATGAGCCAGGCACCTGGCTGACCTTCTCCTGGCCTGAGGGACCCAGAGGCAAAGACAGAGCTAGGCAGCCATTCCAGGGGTCTGCCAGACCATCACACTCATATTGGATTTTAAATATGCAAATCAGCAAGTATAAAAAAAAACAGTTACAATTAACGGGAGCTACAAAATGCTGTTATTATTTTGTAATGCTTTTATTTTGAAGATTAAAAATTTGCTATAGTGATGCAATACTTATGAAAATGACATATATGATTTTGGAGGAAGCAAAAGGGATTTCATGTGATCGTCTTTTTCTCCGGTCAGTTACACTCCACCATCACCGCTGATTCTGCACTCACGTCTTTGAACATGAAGACCATCAAGACAACCAATATCATTATCCCTAAGGTGTCTTATGCTTAAGATCCATGATTCTGTAAAAGTTTATTTCAAGGCATTCACCTATTTCCCTGGGGAAAAATAATTAAACCTGTGCTATGGACGTTTCATTACTAACTTGTGTCATTCTTTAGTGTTCTATTCCTGAATATTTAATGGAATGAATTCCTCATGACTTGTTTCACCTCGATTTTATATAGCAATTAGGGACTCTTAATTGAGGTTTAGTTTTGCTGTTTCTTAATATCATACACATTCTCCAAGCGCCTCCAATTATTTCAAGGATGCCACAAATTCTTTGAAATTTTAAAAAATTTACTTTAGTATCACACAATTAGCTTTTAGAAACATTATCTAGATCTTTTAGGAGGGCTAAAAGATATGGCAAAGTCAATGACCTAAATCCAAAATGAGTTGGAAATAGATATTCTATTGTATTTAGTGGTTTCAGTTCAAGTGAGCGTATCTACCTTTTAATCATAAGAGAAAACAAAGCTCACCATTCTCAAAAAGTATAACTCACCAAACTTTCGGTGCCAAAAGTGTTTTTGAAACTCATTTTATCTAACTTTTTTAACTGACCCAACTTGCTGAAAAGTGAATATACCATATACACATATCTCCCACCACTTGCATTGCTTTCTTCCCCCAAATTAAAAAGCAATGCAAAGTATTTAACATCTCATCCGATTTTCTAAACTCTAAGCTTCATAAGAGCAAAGCTTATGTCTGGTTCACAACTGAATATTTGGAACTAGCACAGTGCGTGGGACAAAATAAGCACTAGAAAAAACAAACAAAAAACAACTTGTTGAATGATGAAATGAGCCCCCTCAGTCTACGGAGAGGAAATCCGAATCCTGGAGAACAGAGGGTAAGGTGACTTGTCAAAAAGTGCAGACAGCAAATCAGAGCTCGCCCCCTGTGCCCTTTCCACTCCACAGCCATCTCCTTACTGGCACTAATATCCAAGTCATAATACTTATGACCATAACTAATTTTTTTCTGTTTTTATTCTCAACTCTTTCCAGGAATTAATATGCATTCCCTTGAGTCCACAGTTCTTTTTCACCTCTTGCCTCATGTCCGCAAAAAGTACATCTAACTTTGTATATTACACACTGACAGCCCCAAACCACCCTCCACAGAGCAATCTCAGATTCTCCGTACAACAGCTAATGAACAAAACATTCACTGGAACTCATGACGGCATCACCTTCCCAACCAAAAGTTCTCTTTTGGCTTCACTGGTACTTGGTAGAGTGGTGTTTGCGAATACTTAACTGCCTTAAATGTATAAAAATAAGAAAAGACAAAAGTGTGATACTAGTGATAGAAAGCATATGTCTAATACACTTCTAACAATTGAGACACGCTAAATCATTAGGAATGCTGAAAGCAATTACTATTAAGTCATATTCATGCACTTACTAGACCTAATCTGGTTCTATTGTAAAGGAAAAGAATAACATTAAGAAACACATTTGAAATGCTAGAAATTGTTTCTAAGAGTCAACATATTGTTTAAAAAATTGTAATATTTTTTAGAGTCCTGGTCGGTCACAGCACCCCTTCAGTACAGGAATTTATCGTTCACCTTATTGACCCTTCAGCTCTTCATAGGTTTTCACAAATGTATTCCGTATGAATATATGCGACTGTCTAGACTTGAGAATGAGAACCACGTATCTCCTTCGTTCCCGTCAGGTAAATAACTTTCCATCTTGATACATCTCTCATAGTGCACTGATGGGATAAGAAATTTGGGGAAAAGCCAATCTTGAGAAAGAAAGGAGAAATAATTTCAGTGAAATAATGAACCTCAATGGTACAATGATTTAATTTCTAAGAAAAATTCTATTCTTTACAATGATACCAATTTGTATTAAGCAAAATCCAATTCAATCCATATTTTTCCTTAAAAAGTGATTAACACTTATGAATTCGCTAACCAAAGTATATTTTAAATAGAAGGTCAGAGTATGTTTGTATGTGTGTACATATTGCTTAGGTATATATCTCATACAGAGTTGTGATAACTGAAACCTTTTGATTTCACACATATAAAACTTTTTATTGAAACCTAAACACCAAAACATAATTCCTACAGAATTATGAAAATGAATATTCTGAATGTCAGTCACTTGACCACATTCAGTGGGAGACAGCTATGCTCATGCATGAACAGTATATGCTTTCCAAACCAAATCATCTTCATTTGAAAACAAGACTTTAAATGCTCAACACATGTTCAACATATGCACATGCAACTGACAAATTGACATATATATTTTTCTTTTCAGAATTTTTCAAAGCATTTACTATCCCATGAAATTAAAATTGGTGTCCAATTTAAAATAATAATTTTTAAATATAAGCATTTATCCTTTTTCGGGAGGGGTTTCTAAAAAAGGGGAATTTCTAGACAGTAATATTTAAATCTGCATTTTTTTTAATGACCAAATTATGAACCTCTGCAATCAGACATCTAGAATAGAAATGCCAATGGTAGTGTGTGCTGCCATAATAATGATACCCCCAAGATCAGCCCAGTGCCTGTAGCTGTGGCAGGGTCCCCAGGCAGCTGGGTAACTGCTACTTGATCATTATGCCTGCTAAAACTGAAGCTACTGAAGTTTTAAAGAATTCATGTCTTACTGAATTTCTTTCATCTCTAATAATTACTAAACTGGCATAATTACTTATACTAGAGGTGGAATGTGATGCATGCTAAAAGCCCAAGCTGCCTAAAATTAAAGTTAAAAAAAAAAGCCACAATTCTTAGTTTTCAAAGATTTATCTTGTGTTGGGCTTTTATGCCAAGAGTTGCATAATTATTTAAACCATTTAAAAGCGTTCCTTACACTATTTGATTAATACTATAACAGGGCTATTTAAATTTACTAATGTTAACTTTAAGTTTTAATTGCTTTGTAATAATATTGTTGCAGAACGTATTTTAAATCAGACAAGTACACTTTCATTACAGCAAACAAGGTATATGCAATCCTAGCTAGTGTACCATGTAATCCCCAAACAAAAAACGGGAACATATTTCAGATTTAATTGAAATGGGATTAGAAACTTGCATGCATCCCCCCCACAGAACTAACTTTAACCTTTGACAGCACAATGGGAGTCAGTGGAGAAAAAAATTAAATACATCTGGGAAAATACTCAGCCAGCATATCAGCCTTTGTATCAAAATTTCATTCAATTCAAGAGCATTCTTTAACATATTACTTAATGACAACATTTACATTTTAAACAATCCATAAGGCTTCTAAAATATGTTGCAAGTCTTAAAATTATTTTCTCTAAGAAATAACTAAAAACTCAACATGGTATTCATTAAATCCAGCCATGAAGAATGTATTCTATAGCAACAGAATTAGTGACATTAAACCAGCAATGTGAATTCTGTCAGATGAATTAATAAAGCACAGTAATAGGAAAAACACACCTTTCATAAAATTCTTAATTGATCTTGGTAGAATTGCTCTTTTCTACTATCAAAACCTCTTTCTCCTCATTGCATGGTTTTACATCAAAATGAAAACTCAAGCAAGTATATTTGATATTATGTTTCGATTTACGTCAACAAGTATTTCACTAGAATTTACCAGACTAGCCAATTCTCAAAAACTGACTTCCTTTAAAAATAAAAGGAAGGGAGCAAAAATGTTCCTGTAAGTTGAAAAGAAATATCCTACAAATATGCTACAAGACTTGCAATGACCCAAACAAGCAAGCAAAAAGAACTAAGTATAATTACTGAAAGCAAAAAGTTGAAAAATTCTGTCATCACTATTAGACATCACTGCTGTCAATAACTACAATGGATTTTAAAGGATATGGGAATACTCTGGCAAAACAAAAAAGAAAAATTATTAACAGCTTGCTTTATAAAAAGCTGCTAATCTCAAATCCCTTTGTAATTTCATTTTTACATGTACGCTTTTATGTTCAATATCCTATTTTTCACCCTTTTTTGACTAGATGAATAAAAGCCAACAATCCACTCATGCATCAAACAGATGTTTTTGTTTTTAAGGCCAAGTGGAATCTTATGAATTTTTGTTCCCTCCCTTTAGGAAGATGCTGCCAGAACTGCTGAAATTGTGAAACCAGCATTTTGGAAAAGACTCACTGGACCATCAGTCCTGGAAGTTTGACTAGCACTCATGGGATTCGTGCCAGCTGTAATTGCTGTTTTTGTTTATGTAGGATTGTCTACTGATTGGACTATAATCAATTTAATGACTTCAACATCTAGTCAGTATAATTTAGAGGTGGTAGAGGGAAGAAACAGTCCCTGCTTGATAGATGCATAAAAGTCCAACTGCAACTGTTTGTGAAGGTGGTACAAACACTGAGCTTCTGCAGTGTTTCCAATAATCAGGCTTTTTAGCATCTAAATCCAAAAGTAAATGCATATATTGCTGTGTGCTGCAGAATTAGTAGAGTATTTTGCCCCCACAATTATGAGAAAGAATATATGTAGATATTTTCTCAATATTTTTTTAAAAACTTACCTTAGCTTAAATCTAGTTATTAAAAAAGGGAGTCATGCTTCATTTATCTAAAAATAATTCTGAGCAAAAATCTATATTGCAGGTTTTAATTAAAAGCAAACTATTACTGTCTTAATGCAATAGTTTCCTTACTATGGCATCATTTCCAAAACCAAAACTGAACCTCTAGTGATAAGGAGTTGTTTTTGTTTTTTAAGAAATAAAACACAGAGTACAAGAGAACCACTTTTTTTTTTCTTTTTTAGTTATACTTCACCTGTCTACCTATAAGGAAATACATTTTTGACTTTGAAAAAAAATGTGTTTAAATAAGGATTGGAGAGTTTAATGTTTCTATTAAAGTTAGGAGCTAGTACAAGCTCCCTGCAGTGGCTTTTTTAACACCTACAATTTCAAGAGCTTTTCCACCAGAGAATACAGCCTAGTAGATAGGTTTTCTGACTTTTGAAAGGTTATGGACTTAAAACCCATTGCCTTTTCTTTCAAATTCTATAGTTTACATTTCTTCTTTAAACTGAGAGCTGAATTTTTGCCACCTCATTATATTTTTGCCATCTCTAAATAAATTATTTCTCCTTAAAAAAAAAACACTTTGTAAGTACAAAAGAAGGTAAATGGGAAAAAGGAAAAAGGTCAATTCTAAGTGTGATAACTTCAAAATGTTCCAAGTTACAAAGGGCTAGCTACTGTGACAGCCAAGTTAAACAAGGTATTTTGGGGCTTTCTCCCTGGTTCCCACCATTTCTCTCTAGAGACCCCTGGTATGGGTTTATGAACATGTGAGGGTCCAGATATCCTAACTGTGTCTTGTGTTTAACTTGGCCATTTACATGTCTAAGTGCTCCCCTCTCTCCTCACCAGCTTTATAACTTGGCTCTTACTGAATATATCACACCTTTATGAAGTGGACCACTTTTTCCTTCTTACAAGTGCTTTTTGGAGTAAATTTCCCCCCAAATTGTTTTTATCAGGTAAAATGGCAGAGGCACTTCCATCAGAGAAGCACCACAAGAAACAGAATAAAGAGCCAGCAAGAAAAAACAGAAGTAGGTCACAACTGACCAATTTGATGCCACTGATTTGCTACCTCAGAAAACAAGCGGATAGCAGGACTATTTTCAGGCAGGTAATCTATTCAAATCTCGTGGTTACTCTCAGGAATTGAGATAAATAGCCAAATAATGCAAATGGGGTAGAGGGTAACTCATTTAATTGTCTGACCATCCATGCCTCTAAATACTGGCTTTAACTCTCTGTTTCATTAGACAGAAAGGGTTTTTCTGAAGATTCGCAGCATAAGGACAGAATAAGTTTCTTGACTTTGTGCGTGGACTGAGAATTTTGATGCTAGGGCTCTGAGAGGAGAAGGGGTAAAACAGTTCCATGTTTCAAAATATAGTTCGCAGCTTTCACAAATAGAAAAGTGAATCTCTTTGGTGTTTAACAGTTTTAATGCACTTTGGAGGACGTAAGGAGACCAAGCAGGGCACGCTCCACTGCAGCCAGAAACCTGGCAGCCACTCCCAGGAGGCAGGTTATTAGGACAATTACCCAAAAGTTTGCTATGAACAAAAAATCGTGCAAAATTTAAAGTAGATATTCATTCAAAATGCTAAATGTATGAGTACCCAAAATAAATTCAACTATTAATAGAATTTTTGGTAGTCCTTATTTTTAAGGATTTGGTTGGAAACAGAAACTCCAAACTTAACTGTCATTTTGTTTGAATGTTTGTACCTGCCTTATGTAAACTACTCCCCTGAGACACGAGTTTCAAATTATGATATCAGAAGTGACAGCCATATCAGAAATATCTTTTGAACCTTGTTTGTTAAAGAAATAGTGTGGATGTAGGAGACAAGTTGGAGATTGAATGCAGAACTTCATGTTTTATTTAGAAGGGCCCATTGCATTTTCATGGTTTCCAATGCCTCCTTCAAACTGGTGAAAAGTAATCTGCAAGGTTTTGAAATACTGTCACTCCTCTAACCAAATCACCATTTTTATCTCTTAATTGCAAAACTACTAATCAATTCTTCATGAAAGAAACAAATCAAAGCTGCCTTGCTATGCCTGCTGATAGCAAAGTGTTGCTCATTGCTTACTATTATTATTATTACTAGGCCAGAATATTTGTCATAATAATACCTCTCTGGCTTTTCTAGGATCCAAGTGTGACCTTCCAAACAATATAATGGACAGAACACTCCTCGAACACATTTTGGAAAATGGAGACCCTTCCTGGAAGACACAGGGGAAGGAAAATAGTGAAGAAAAGGCTAGGGATTTAACAGGAGCCACCTAGAATGCCAATTCTACTGCTCCAAAACCGCTACTAACATCACAATTACTCATCTGACATAGCTCATCTAAATATGTGTTTTTCCAGGTAAATGAAGAAAAACAAATCCACTCTTCAGTGAGGACTGTACTATTTTTATTCCTGTCTTCAGCTTCTCACCCCAAAGCTCAGCCAGCCCACCTGAGGCCATTCGCTCTTCTGGGAGCCTTCCAAGCATCTGACAGAGGAGACCACCACTGTGTTCCGTGCCCACCCAGAAAATGGAAGCTAAATCTTTGTTTTTAACGTAAATATTTTATTTAGAACTTGGCAGTTGAAACACAGATGCTGTGTCTTCATGGAGAAGATACCGGAATATTTTTGCGATATGACAATATAACAAAAGAATAAAATGCCCTCTACTCATTTTCACTTGCCATTTTTTTGCTTATTAACTTAAGGACTGCACAGGTCTCCGTCCCAGTTATTCTGCAATCCGACTTGTCAAAGACTGCCCTGCGAATACCGCCAACTGACAGCTTCACTGACCGCCCATAAAATCCTACGTGCATGAGAATAAATCTTGAGGAAGCCCGGGGTAGCACATGCACCACAATCAACAGAACTTTCACCGTGAATTCATTCCAAAGGCAGGCGAGCTGAATGCCCAGAAACTGCAGATGAGCAAAACTACCGACTGTGCAAACTTCAATAAACTTTTTAAAAATAAAAAGCCCCCAGCAGCCCTTAAAACCGGGCTGACACCAAGCGCTCCCCTATCAAACTCGGAAAGTTCTTTCCGAGTGACGAGGAAGAGGTTCGTCCTGGTACTCCGCTCAGCGTGACTTTTAAGGAAGCTGAGAGGCTCACGGCAAGTTCCCCCAGCGCGAGCGTCGTCCGCCGTTACCCTGACACCCGCGCACGCCCGTGGCGTTTATTTTTTCACTCTCCACGCTTGCATCTTTAAGGCCCTTGTCTAGGTTTTCCCAGAAAATGTGTGGCTCACGTGAATGGAAATGACCACAAAAACTGTGTCAAGACACACGTCAATGATTCATCTCGTTTTCAAACTAAAACTTCTGTGCTTCAAGAAAAACAGAAAGCGTTCCAGTCTGCGAGGCCCTCCCCCACCCCGTCCCTTCCCTGGAGAAGAAAGGGCTTTGTGTGTGCGGTGAGGGCTCCGTTAATCGAGTTCATAAATACACATCGGCGGGGGCCGGGGCCGGGGCCGGGGCCGGGGCCGGGAGCGTGAGGCGCCCGGCTCTGCCCACCCCTCCCCCGACCAGCGGCCGAGTCGGGAGTCCGGGTGGCAGTAACAAGGGCGACTGGGCGCCGGGGCCCGGGCCGCTGAGGAGGAAGAGGATGCTGCGCCGTCGCCGGGGACCAGAGGGCGGGGCCGGGCCGCGCGGACCTCAGCGGGACCCCGCGGGCCCCGGCGGGCGCACAAGCCGCCCTTTGTCCTCCGCCTTTGGGGTCGCGGGGCCCTCAGCCGCCGACCGCCGTAGCCCCCGTGCCCTCGCCCCGATTCCACGCCCCGCGGGCCCGCACCTCCTCCGGTCCTCGCGCTCCGCGGCTCGCCCTCCCCGCTCTCGGCCTCTGAGCGCCAGACCTCCCGGCTTCCAGCGGCCGGCCGCCCCCAGTTTCCCCAGGAGGAGGCTCGGGAAGGTAGACGAGGAGGAGGAGGAGGAGGCCGAAGAGGAGGAGGAGGAGGAGGCCGCCACGTGACTCTCCTCGCCACATTCCACCACAGCCACCAGATCAATATCAATAACTTCTGGTTCCCAGGAGGAGGCTCGGGAAGGTAGACGAGGAGGAGGAGGAGGAGGCCGAAGAGGAGGAGGAGGAGGAGGCCACCACGTGACTCTCCTCGCCACATTCCACCACAGCCACCAGATCAATAACTTCTGGTTCCCCCGCCCCCAACCACGCCGCTGCAGCCAGCCAGCGCGCCCCCGCCAAAATCCCCCCACAGGCAACCCGCAAACTTCCCTCTCTACCGGGGACGACGGGAAGCTGGACCCCACCACGCAAAAGACCAAAGGGGTCGGCGGGAAGAGCAGGGGC
>NC_041232.1:39226956-39234357 GCF_002837175.3 Physeter macrocephalus
GCCCGCCCCGCCTGCCCGCGCCCGCGCCCGCGCCGCCGCCCGTCGCGCCGGTCCGCCCGCCAGCTCGCTCGCACACACCCGTGCCGCCACCGCAGCCGAAATGTTATTAGAGCTCCACGGCGGATCTCGGGGCTCTTCTGCTCGCTTTATTTCTCTCCTGAAATTAAAGCAGAGGAGCATCTGAAAGTGGAAAGGTCCCCCTTCTGGTAGGATGGATGTAAAAGGAGGCAACAATTTGTTCTTGAGGGGGCAAAAAGGGGAAGGAACGCCTTGCCAGGCTGTGCCTGGTCGGACTTTTAAAATAAAGTGTGGCTGTGCTTGTTGCCCACACTCGGCGCATCTTTTCTAGGGCAACCAAAGACCTGCCAAGTCTCTCTTATTGGAATCTTTTTAAAGGCAAGTTGCTTGGACTCTTCTCTCTCTCCTTTTTTTTTTTTTTGTTTTTTCCTTTTCCTTTAGTGAAAGTGACGCTGAAGAAATGTCATAATGTGATTCAAAACGAGACAGCTTTCATTTCACTCCTATAAATAATACTCTTACGTTGACATAGATCTCTGGCTGAAAAATAAAGCTTCCTCTTAGTTAAAAAAAAAAAGAGAGAGAGAGCCAGAGGTAAGAAAATATGCACGCAAGAATATGTGAACAAGATGATGATTTCTAAAACATATTGGAATGTTTGCAGGTTGGTGGGATTTTTGTTTGTTTTCAGAGTTTTGCTTTCTAACTTTTCACCTGCTCCCATCCCCAAACAAGAAACCGTCACGTATTAACTTCTTCTACCTTGTCCTAGGAAAAATATTTTTATTTATTTATTTATTGCTATTTATTGATTAAATCGGACGCTTGTCAAGTCATGAATGCTAGACTGGACTCTGGAAATAGAGCTTAGGTTCACAAGTCTTTGTGGAAATTAAGAGATTCAGAATAGAGTTTGTTAATTACACAAATAGGCAGAATTTAGTACAAGGGCTATTCTTAAAACATTCTCCATTATGTAAAATTAAGATACATCTATCTGTTAAGAGCCCACCCAAAGACCTCAAAGCTTTATGGAAGTTGTGCTTTTTCCCAATCTAACCTTTAAACTGCTTTGACCCTGACGTAGATACAGTAAGTGTTTTCCTCAATATCTTCATTATAATTAGATGAGTTTTCAGTTCATCTACAGTAATTCCTAAAGTAAAATCATAATTGCAGTCAAATAAATATAATTTTGCATGGCTGTGAAATAATAAAGCATACAACTTTAGTTGCAGAATCTACGTTCAGGATTCTAGATTTTATACCTAACTTTATAAACATTCAATTTCACAGAAAGCCTTCAGAAAGTGAAAAAATGTATAAACTCCAGTTTTCCTTTCATGTGGTAGCCATATGTGTGTAGGATGCTATGATGCCAGGTGTGTGTGGTCCCAAGTTATGAGTGATGCTATCTAAAATATTGATAGCATCTATACCTGTTTTTACTGGAATGTGAAATACTGTTAACATGTTACTATAGCATAGTCTAATTTGTTAAAGCTGTCTCCTATGTGAGTTGATATTTTTTCTTCTTCCTCAGTATACTACTTTGTCTATTTGTCTGTGATGGCTCTTTTACCTCCTAATGTTAATATTTCTCTTGCCATCCGCTATAAAAAGCAGAATAAAGCCCTTAGAGAATGTAGATCTGTTGCAAGAGTCACAGATTCCAGTTTGGGATAGTGCTGCATAGTATTTTCAGGAGGAGTTAAAGTGCCAACCCCCTAAAAGACAAAAATAACTATTTTTACCTAAATCTCACATATTAACCTACACAATAGTGAGAAATGTTTTTGAAATACTTCTTTAAATACTTAAGTTCCATATCAAATTGCAAGGGCGGGAGTGACTGATTATGTCTCTAAATATAAACTCCAAAATCCACATAAACCCAAAGCCACCATCTCAAAATTCTGAGTAAAAAGCATCAACTTTGTAAATACTCGAGTGTCCTTGGTAATGGAGTAATAAATAAAGGAATGGGTAGAAAGAATTTTACAAAAGATGGGACAGTTGTTTTCCTAGGACTCATTAAGACGTCTGGAAGCCCAAGGCAAACACATCCATCCCACCTTTTGGAGGGTCTAGTATTACTAGACCTGATAGACAAAACTCCCACTGATCTCAGCATCCCTTACCATTTTATTCCATGTGAATTAATCAATTATGTGGAATTGGTGAGCACTTGGCTTTCATTAAGCACTGCTGAGTAGACTCACAATTACTTTCCATGCTTCATAAATAAAGACATCAAAAACATACAAACTGTTCAATACATATTATGAAGGCAACACAGATGTTAAAGAAGGAAGACTGTCTTTTGTAAAGAGAACATAAATAGCAACTGCAAATATGTAAACAAGTCTAATTAGTAAACATTTTTCTTGCATAATAAACTTTATTTTGGGTATAGTGAACCACTGTATGCTCAGTTACTTATCTCTCAACTTTTAGATGTATTCTTCTCATTCTTAAATCAAAAGTAGAAATTAAGCTACAATCACAATGTCATACATTAAGCAATTTACTGAACACCATTATCCATCAAGTTGTGCTATCCACCAAGTAATCTATGCAACATTTCATGAATAAATAGAAAAGACAAACATAAGGCTTATAAATTTCAATTATGTACAGATAACCTGAATAATTTAAAATGAAACAGTTCCTCCATTACTCAGCCCCTTCATTAAGACCTTAAGCATATATATAATTAAACTTTCCATTTCTTATTAATGCATGATTTGTTTAACTTCCAGCTTTTTTTTTTTTTCTTACACTGGCTTCATAGCATCCACTTTTAAAATATTTTGCACTTTTAAGAAAGTCTTGCATTGGTGAAAGAAATAATGCCTGGAACGGAGAACCTCATTTGAAAAAGATTAGCTTTCTTTTTTCAACTGCTAATTCCAACAATAAATATATTGCTAAAGAAGAGATTAATGTTAAAGGAATTCTGTGTCTATGAAACCTGACCTGAAAGGAATTAATTACAGAAAACATATTAGGTACCAGTACAAGTCAATCTTCAATTTAAAATGTCAGTGGCAAAACATAAATCTCTTTGATAAGTTTTAAGTCATAGTGTCAAAGTTGCAATCTGGAGTCTAAACCAATTACAAAGAAAATACTCTATTCAGGATTTTATATAACCATCCTTAACATGTTTTACTTTCCTTTACTTATCCATACTCTGTAAAAATTTCATGTTAACATTTTGAGATTTTTTTTCTACAGACTATTTCCAGATTTCTTTAGGTACTGCAAGTTTACTTCAAATCTAAGTGTTATATCTGCCTGAGTAATATGCTGTGTTATTTCCCAGAAGCTTTCTTTTAAGGAAGATCATTTAGAAGGACCTTTTTAAAGATATATGAAGGGGTGAAGTTCCATCAGAAGCTATCTGAATCTAGTGTGTAAGTGTATGTATGTATGTGTGTATGTTTAAAATATCAATGTTTTTATATATAAAACAATATATATGTTATATACACACATATATACATACTAACATATTAACATATTAAAGTTAGAACAATATATGAGGCTTTTAAATTAGCATTTGTTGACAGATTTATGTTTATCAACATTTGTGCAAAATGTCACTGATACGTATGGGGAGGAGTGTCTTTATCACACAAAAACTATCATCTGGGCTTCCCTGGTGGCGCAGTGGTTGAGAGTCCGCCTGCCGATGCAGGGGATGCGGGTTCGTGCCCCGGTCCGGGAAGATCCCACATGCCGCGGAGCGGCTGGGCCCGTGAGCCATGGCCGCTGAGCCTGTGCGTCCGGAGCCTGTGCTCCGCAACGGGAGAGGCCACAACAGTGAGAGGCCCGCGTACCGCAAAAAAAAAAAAAACAACAAAAAAAAACAACAAAAAACTATCATCTGTTCCCACTCAATAAGCTACTTGATATCTGTCCCACATACTCATAACCAACCCCTACCTCTTTTCTTAATCTATGAAATGGGTAGTAATATTTGACTACAAAATCATTTAAGAACTTCACGTGAAACAGTTTGTGCTAAATATACAAATATAGCAGATGTATTTTGCCATTATAAACAATAAAGTCTGTTTTCAATCTTTTTTTTTAACTAAGTCTCATTAACTTGACTTTTTTCTTTCATATAATGTGAGTCATTAAAATCCCCTTTTAAAATTTCTGATATACATGCATAAGTTCTCTTCTATTTTGTGGTGAACTATATCAAGAAAGAAATGTTTTAAAAGTACACAGTATACAACATTTGCGTTGTACTGCACAAATGTAATTCAGTGAAATTTTTAAAATTTAATTACAACATGTATAGAAACATTTAAAGCTCAGTGTTTGTCACTGTCATCTTTTCTCTCTGAGGCTTTTATACCCACCCCAAAGGTCCTTGTTGATCCACTAAAACAATAAAAATCGTGGAAAGATCCTTTCTTTACTATAGAAGATGTGAAAAGAAAAGAGAGAGCTGACACTAGAATGATATTTGCAAGTAACAAAAGGTACTTTTGAAAATATCTTTAAAAGGTGAGGCATCATCTCAAGAAAACAGATTGCAGCATATTAGAAAAACCAGATGGTATTCATTTGAGAATTCTAAACAATTTAAGGATATAGGTAAGTGATCTAGTAACAAAAAATGAGCATGTACCATTGAAAGAGACCATAAGGGATAAAAACAACTGATAAAAATTCAATCCATCTTTTTAAGTGTTGCTACGTGTGCCAATAGAACTTATTGGCACAAGCTAAAATAATCACTGTAATCAGAGCTATAAGATTTATATATAATGAAATAAAGAAGGAATAATAACATTTCTTATAATAGCAAATTATATTTCTTCCATTTAAAAAATGTATAATAAACAAAACTTTTATGATATATGTATCTAGATAATGATGTCTATGGATATGTATTTTTAAAGTTTTAGATACTACACACAAGTGAATTAATTTTACACATTTGAAATAGAACATGTAATTTGTTTTATACCTCAAAATTTTGTATTTAATTTTTTGTACAAATGAGCACAAATAGATTTTTTTGGTTGGCATAATTTAACAATTATCATTACATTTTAATTATTATTAAAATACCAGAATATCTGGTTAACACTAAAGTTTGCAAAAACCGAAATACTGGTCATTAAAATCTGGAGATAATTAAAAGAAACCCTATACCAATCAGTGGTAACTACAGTTAATAAAAAGAATAAAATTTATATTGAGAAGTTAGAAGCTATACATAACAAAGGAAAAATGTAACCATCTGTGAGCACCCACTCTTTGGAAGTTAATTTTTTAAATTATGTAGATACTCCTTTGATGTGATATAATGGCGGGAGAATAAACAAATGCATAAAATTCCTCTTCTTTAAAAGAAATGATGATCTATATCATGCCTTTGTTGAATCTTATTTTCAAAGAATGCAAACACCATACTCTCATTTGATCTCAAATAATTTTTCAGAATTTTTTTGTCTTTAGAATTCTATGAAAATACAGCAGTGGTTCTTATAAAGCTGGGATTTCAGAAAAAGAGAGCTGCTCATACTATAGACTTTTTAATGTTACAGTAAGAGATATATTGTACACTAATGGCATGATGTAAAAACAGAATTTTTAGGTGTAAGGATTTTTTTTTTAATTTTATTTATTTTTTATTTATTTATTTTTGGCCGTGTTGGGTCTTTGTTGCTAAGTGCAGCCTTTCTCTAGTTGAGGCGAGCAGGGACTACTCTTCATTGCGGTGCATGGGCTTCTCATTGTGGTGGCTTCTCTTGTGGAGCATGGGCTCTAGGCGCGTGGGCTTCAGTAGTTGTATCACGCGGGCTCAGTAGTTGTGGCTCGCAGGCTCTAGAGCACAGGCTCAGTAGTTGTGGTGCACGGGCTTAGTTGCTCTGTGGCATGTGGGATCTTCCCAGACCAGCGCTCAAACACGTGTTCCCTGCATTGGCAGGTGGATTTTCAACGACTGTGCCACCTATGGGTAAACACTTTTCAAAGAATTTTGAATACAATAAACTCACTTATCTGTGAAGTTTTACCAAATAGCCCCTAAACTGTATTTGATGATTCAGAAGGAACTTCATAAAATTTTGGTACTTTGAATTAATATTTATAAACCTTCATTACCACAATACTTAAGACATGCAGAGGTATCAATTAATAGAGAATTCTGATGAGAGAATGTCATATCAACCAAGCTTTAACTGCGTATAGACACTTCATTCTTGTCTGCCTACAGTACCAATATTACTATTTTTAATTTTTATAACATCTTTATTGGAGTATAATTGCTTCACAATGGTGTGTCAGTTTCTGCTGTATAACAAAGTGAATCAGCTATACATATACATATATTCCCATATTTCCTGCCTCTTGCATCTACCTCCCACCCTCCCTATCCTACCCCTCTAGGTGGACACAAAGCACCGAGCTGATCCCCCTGTGCTATGTGGCTGCTTCCCACTAGCTATCTGTTTTACATTTGGTAGTGTATATATGTCCATGCCACACTCTTACTTCGTCCCAGCTTCCCCTTCCCCTTCCCTGAGTCCTCAAGTCCATTCTCTATGTCTACATCATTATTCCTGTCCCACCCCTAGGTTCTTCAGAACAATTTTCTTTCTTTTTTTTTTTTTTAGATTCCATATATATGTATTAGCATACGGTACTTGTTTTTCTCTTTCTGACTTACTTCACTCTGTATGACAGTCTCTAGGTCCCTCCACCTCACTGCAAATAACTGAATTTCGTCTCTTTTTATGGCTGAGTAATATTCCATTGTATATATACGCTACATCTTCTTTATCCATTCATCTGTCGATGGACACTTAGGTTGGTTCCATTTCCTGGCTATTGTAAATAGAGCTGCAATGAACATTGTGGTACATGACTCTTTTTGAACTATGGTTTTCTCAGGGTATATGCCCAGTAGTGGGATTGCTGGGTCATATGGTAGTTCTATTTTTAGTTTTTTAAGGAACCTCCATACTGTTATCATGTGTTTGTTGGCAATCTGTATATCTTCTTTGGAGAAATGTCTATTTATGTCTTCTGCCCATTTTTGGATTGGGTTGTTTGATTTTTTGATATTGAGCTGCATGAGTTGCTTGTATATTTTGGAGCTTATTCCTTTGTCGCTTGCTTCATTTGCAAATATTTTCTCCCATTCTGAGGGTTGTCTTTTTGTCTTGTTTATGGTTTCCTTTGCTGTGCAAAAGCTTTTAAGTTTCATTAGGTCCCATTTCTTTATTTTTGATTTTATTTCCATTTCTCTAGGAGGTGGGTCAAAAAGGATCTTGCTGTGATTTATGTCATGGAGTGTTCTGCCTATGTTTTCCTCTAAGAGTTTTATAGTGTCTGGCCTTACATTTAGGT
>NC_041232.1:39234667-39236819 GCF_002837175.3 Physeter macrocephalus
GTGTTTCCATACAAATTGTGAAATTTTTTTGTTCTAGTTCTGTGAAAAATGCCATTGGTAGCTTGATAGGGATTGCACTGAATCTGTAGATTGCTTTGGGTAGTATAGTCATTTTCACAATGTTGATTCTTCCAATCCAAGAACATGGTATATCTCTCCATCTGTTTCTATCATCTTTAATTTCATTCATCAGTATCTTATAGTTTTCTGCATACAGGTCTTTTGTCTCCTTAGGTAGGCTGATTCTTAGGTATTTTATTCTTTTTGTTGCAGTGGTAAATGGGAGTGTTTCCTTAATTTCTCTTTCAGATTTTTCATCATTAGTGTATACGAAAGCAAGAGATTTCTGTGCATTAATTTTTTATCCTGCTACTTTACCAAATTCATGGATTAGTTCTAGTAGTTTTCTGGTAGCATCTTTAGGATTCTCTTTGTATAGTATCATGTCATCTGCAAACAGTGACACTTTTAGTTCTTCTTTTCCTATTTGGATTCCTTTTATTTCTTTTTCCTCTCTGGCTTGCTGTGGCTAAACTTCCAAAACTATGTTGAATAATAGTGGTGAGAGTGGGCAACCTTGTCTTGTTCCTGATCTTATAAGAAATGGTTTCAGTTTTTCACCATTGAGAACGATGTTGGCTGTGGGTTTGTCATATATGGCTGTTATTATGTTGAGGTAAGTTCCCTCTATGCCTGCTTTCGCGAGGGTTTTTATCATCAATGGGTGTTGAATTTTGTCGAAAGTGTTTTCTGCATCTATTTAGATGATCATATGGATTTTCTCCTTCAATTTTTTAATATGGTTTATCACGTTGATTGATTTGCATATATTGAAAAATCCTTGCATCCCTGGGATAAACCCCACTTGATCATGGTGTATGATCCTTTTAATGTGCTGCTGGATTCTGTTTGCTAGTATTTTGTTGAGGATTTTTTTGCATCTATGTTCATCAGTGATATTGGCCTGTAGGCTACTTTTTTTGTGGCATCTTTGGTTTTGGTATCAGGGTGATGGTGGCCTCCTAGAATGAGTTTGGGGGTGTTCCTCCTTCTGCTATATTTTGGGAGAGTTTGAGAAGGATAGGTGTCAGTTCTTCTTTGTGCTTTTCTAAGAATTTGTCCATTTCTTCCAGGTTGTCCATTTTATGGCATATAGTTGCTTGTAGTAATCTCTCATGATCCTTTGTATTTCTGCAGGGCATTTGTTACTTCTCCTTTTTCATTTCTAATTCTATTGATTTGAGTAGTCTCCCTTTTTTTTGTAGTGAGTCTGACTAATGGTTCATCAATTTTGTTTATCTTCTCAAAGAACCAGCTTCTAGTTTTATTGATCTTTGCTATCATTTCCTTCATTTCTTTTTCATTTATTTCTGATCGAGAAGAAAGTGTAATCTGCTGTTTTTGGATGGAATGTCCTATAAATATCAATTAAGTCCATCTTGTTTAATGTATCCTTTAAAGCTTGTGTTTCCTTATTTATTTTTATTTTGAATGATCTGTCCATTGGTGAAAGTGGTGTGTTCAAGTCCCCTACTATGATTGTCTTACTGTCGATTTCCCCTTATATGGCTCTTAGCCTTTGCCTTATGTATTGAGGTGCTCCTATGTTGGGTGCATAAATATTTACAATTTTTATATCTTCTTCTTGGATGATCCCTTAATCATTATGTAGTATCCTTCTTTGTCTCTTCTAGTAGTCTTTATTTTAAAGTATATTTTGTCTGATATGAGAATTGCTACTCCAGCTTTCTTTTGATTTCCATTTGCATGGAATATCTTTTTCCATCCCGTCACTTTCAGTCTGTATGTGTCCCTAGGTCTGAAGTGGGTCTCTTGTAGACAGCATATATAAGGGTCTTGTTTTTGTACCCATTCAGCCCGTCTGTGTCTTTTTGGTTGGAGCATTTAATCCATTTACATTTAAGGTAGTTATCGATATGTATGTTCCTATTACCATTTTCTTTATTGTTTGGGGTTTGTTATTGTAAGTCTTTTCCTTCTCTTGAGTTTCCTGCCTAGGGAAGTTCCTTTAGCATTTGTTGTAAAGCTGGTTTGGTGGTGCTGAATTCTCTTAGCTTTTGCTTGTCTGTAAAGGTTTTACTTTCTCCATCGAATCTGAATGAGATCCTTGCTGGATAGAGTAATCTTGGTT
>NC_041232.1:39236842-39247297 GCF_002837175.3 Physeter macrocephalus
TGGCTTGCAGAGTTTCTGCTGAAAGATCAGCTGTTAACCTTATGGGGATTCCCTTCTATGTCATTTGTTGCTTTTCCCTTGGTGCTTTTATTATTTTTTATTTGTATTTAATTTTTGATAGTTTGATTAATATGTGTCTTGGCATGTTTCTCCTTCAATTTATCCTGTATGGGACTCTCTGTGCTTCTTGGACTTCATTAACTATTTCCTTTCCCATATTAGGGAAGTTTTCAACTATAATCTCTTCAAATATTTTCTCAGTCCCTTTCTTTTTCTCTTCTTCTTCTGGGACCCCTATAATTCGAATGTTGGTGCTTTGAATGTTGGCCCAGAGGCCTCTGAGAATGTCGTCAATTCTCTTCATTCTTTTTTCTTTATTCTGCTCTGTGGTAGTTATTTCTACTATTTTATATTCCAGGTCACTTATCTGTTTTTCTGCCTCACTCATTCTCCTATTGATTCCTTGTAGAGAATTTTCAATTTCATTTATTGTGTTGTTCATCATTGTTTGTTTGCTCTTTAGTGCTTCTACGTCCTTGTTAAATGTTTCTTGTATTTTCTCCATTCTATTTGCACAATATTGGATCATCTTTACTATCATTACTCTGAATTCTTTTTCAGGTAGACTTCCTATTTCCTCTTTGCTTGTTCAGTCTGGTGGGTTTTTACCTTGCTCCTTTATCTGCTGTGTTTTTCTCTGTCTTCTCATTTAGCTTAACTTACTGTGTTCGGGGTCTGCTTTTCACAGGCTGCAGGGTTGTAGTTCCCGTTGTTTTTGGTGTCTGCCCCCAGTGGGTTAAGTTGGTTCAGTGGGTTGTGTAGGCTTCCTGGTGGGGGGGACTGGTGCCTGTGTTCTGCTGGACAAGGTTGGATCTTGTCTTTCTTGGTGGCAGGACCGCATTCGGTGGTGTGTTTTGGGGTGTCTGTGAACTTATTATGATTTTTGGCAGCCACTCTGCTAATGGGTGGGGTTGTGTTCCTGTCTTGCTAGTTGTTTGCCATGAGGTGTCCAGCAGTGTAGCTTGCTGGTTGTTGAGTGGAGCTGGGTCTTAGTGTTGAGATGGAGAACTCTGGGAGAGCTCTCGCCGATTGATATTACGAAAGGCCGGGAGGTCTCTGGTGGACCAATGTCCTGAACTCGGCTTTCACACTTCAGAGGCACAGTCCTGACACCCGGCCAGAGCACCAAGACCCTGTCAGCCACACAGCTCAGAAGAAAAGGGAGGAAAAAAAAGAAAGAAAGAAAACATAAATAAAATAAAATAAAATGAAATAAAGTTATTAAAATAGAAAAAAATTATTAAAAATAAAAATGTAATTAAAAACAGAGAGAAAGAAAGAAGAGAGCTACCAAACCAAAAAACAAATCCACCAATGATAACAAGCGCTGAAAACTATACTAAAAAAAAAAAAAAAAAAAAAGACAGCAGAACCCTAGGACAAATGGCAAAAGCAAAGCTATATGGACAAAATCACACAAAGAGGCATACACATACACTCTCACAAAAAGAGAAAAAGGAAAAAATACATATATATATATTTTTTAAAAAAAGGAAGAGAGCAACCAAATCAATAAACAAATCTACCAATGATAATAAGGTCTAAATGCTAAACTAATATAAACATAAAACCAGAAACAAATTAGATGCAGAAAGCAAACCCCAAGTCTACAGTTGCTCCCAAAGTCCACTGCCTCAATTTTGGGATGATTCATTGTCTCTTCAGGTATTCCACAGATGCAGGGTACATCAAGTTGATTGTGGAGATTTAATCCGCTGCTCCTGAGGCTGATGGGAGAGATTCCCCTTTCTCTTCTTTGTTCGCACAGCTCCTGGGGTTCAGCTTTGGATTTGGCCCCGCCTCTACATGTAAGTTGCCTGAGGGTGTCTCTTCCCCACCCAGACAGGAAGGGGTTAAAGTAGCAGCTGACTAGGGGGCTCTGGCTCACTCAGGCCAGGGGGAGGGAGGCATACGGATGCAGGGCGAGCCTGCAGTGGCAGAGGCCAGTGTGACGTTGCACCAGCCTGAGGCGCGCCATGTGTTCTCCTGGGGAAGTTGTCCCTGGATCACGGGACCCTGGCAGTGGTGGACTGCACAGGCTCCCAGGAGGGGAAGTGTGGATAGTGACCTGTGCTTGCACACAGGCTTCTTGGTGGCTGCAGCAGCAGCCTTAGCATCTCACGCCCGTCTCTGGGCTCCACACTGATAGCGCGGCTTGCGCCCGTCTCTGGAGCTCGTTTAGGTGGTGCTCTGAATCCCCTCTCCTCGCGCACATGGAAACAATGGTCTCTTGCCTCTTCGGCAGCTCCAGACTTTTCCGCGGACTCCCTCCCGGCTAGCTGTGGCGCACTAGCCCCCTTCAGGCTGTGCTCACACAGCCAACCCCAGTCCTCTCCCTGTGGTCTGACCTCCGAAGCCCAAGCCTCAGCTCCCAGCCCCCACCCACCCCAGCAGGTGAGCAGACAAGCCTCTCAGGCTGGTGAGTGCTGGTTGGCAGTGATCCTTTGTGCAGGAATCTCTCTGCTTTGCCCTCTGCACCCCTGTTGCTGTGCTCTCCTCTGTGGCTCTGAAGCTTCCCCCCCATCCACCCCCCGTCTCCACCCGTGAAGGGGCTTCCTCGTGGTGGAAACTTTTCCTCCTTCACAGTTCCCTCCCAGAGGTGCAGGTCCTGTCACTATTCTTTTGTCTCTGTTTTTTCTTTTTTCTTTTGCCCTACCCAGGTACGTGGGGAGTTTCTTGCCTTTTGGGAAGTCTGAGGTCTTCTGCCAGTGTTCAGCAGGCGTTCTGTAAGAGTTGTTCCACGTGTAGATGTAGTTGTTGGTGTATTTGTGGGGAGGAGGGTGATATCCACGTCTTACTCCTCTGCCATCTTGAAGGTGCCATTCACTCTTTTTAATTTTGATAGATTCATTCTCATAAATACAAAATTCCCAAATTCAAAAGTAAGTAAATTTCTTTGAATATAATTTTTCCTAGCTCGGTTTTTCCCTATTTTTATTTATTAGACCATATGAGGTCCTCTCAGTGTTCATAGTCATAACTCCATTCTTGGTAATTTCCAAAGAAATTCATCAGGTTGATAAAATATAAATGGAGAAGTTAGTGGATACCAATATGAAGGAGAGAAAGAGTTATCATTCTTTGTCTCACCTTTGACACTATGTAGACATATACCACTGACGTTATTTGACCCTCAACACTGGGCCCCTCACAGGTTCAATTCATAGTGGGTGAGTGTCAGTATTCTTTCAAAGGAAAAATCCCAACCATACAGTTCCTATCAGAGTTTTCAATCTTTTTATATATAGTTCTTTGGTCCTTATTCATGGATTGTCCCTTCCTTAAAAAAAGATATCTTATTTCCTTTGGCCAGTGGGTTTCCAAACCCACATTTGTTCTTTTTGACTGATATTATCAGACCAGTGCAAACCCTAGAAACTCCATATATTTGAAAAATACATCAATTTTTATTTCATGTCATTTTTTCCTATAACATTCAAATTTTACATTATTTAAACAGTTTTCTCTTAGGTTATCTATATAGTGTTATCCAGTTGGGGTATTCAAATCCCTCCTCTTTATGCTCCACATGAAAATTTTTGTATTGTTATTTTGTTGTTTTCATATCCTGCCCTTTTCTAAGAGATCACTTTTCTTTTCCTTTTAAAGGGCACTGAACCCTCCTGATATCATTCAAAGCAAGGAACGTGAAGCCTAAAATATTTTTTCCAATCTTCTTCCTCCTTTTCTTTATTTTTTATTAAAATTGTAACATAAAAATGTCACTCTGAAGAAAAGCCTTGGGTTCATCATTCCCAGCTCCCCTTCCCTGGGAAGAGAATGCATTGCCTTTTAATCATGTTGGCCTTCCTTTTCCATAAGGCAATAAAAAAACAGTCTCAACAGAGGTTGCCAGTTATAACTTATGTATAAAATATGGAATTAAAAACATTTGATGAGGCAGAATCAGTTCCATAGGGACCCCACGCCCCATATTTCCCAGGTTTTTATTTTCTCCTTGCCTTCCTCTAGTCTCTCTTCTTAATTTTGTCTTGAATGATTCTTTCTCCCAAACATACCCTTAGGATCTTAAAGGGGACTCCTTGCCTAATTTCCCCATTTGTTTCTTCTTTCTTACCAGCATGCTTCTGCATTTATTTTCTATTGACTCTGTACTCTAACCCTCTACAAATATTCATTATAGTTAGAAGTCTCAGTCTACCTTCTCCTCTGATGCATCAACTGCATATGAACTGAGTTCTTGTGAGATTATTTCCTCTTTCTTATTGACTAGATATATGGACTCTTTTTCGGTTCACCATGTGGTTTTCCAAATGGATTTATATTGCTGGTACAGAAACATGCCTACATCATCAATCTTATCTTTCTTCTTTAATGATTTTTACCTGCCTTCAAATTGGCCAGTTCCTCCAATCACATTTCTGTCTCCATCTCATGCATTTGGATGTTAAACCCTATACTTCCATGGTTTAACACTGAATCAGTCCCATGTTATGGGACTACCTTCCCCTGGGTATTCCCTAGAAACTCTATACTTATGTCCCTTCTGGTGAATATAGTAAGTACCTTTCCCCTATCTCCTGTTTATTGCAGGCTGAGTGTTGTGTCAGCTATTAATGCACATTACTTGCAATCTGGCAGTGTAAATTCTGGCAGAAGATTTGACAGGATGTAACCTGTTGGCTTAAGGGGTTCGAATTTCTTGCATCCTTCTCTTGTTTATTCTTAAGGAACATTTTCAGTAACCCATTTTGCATGGACTCCATTAAAGTTTTACTTTTTCCTGAAAGCCTTCCTTGATTCCTTACCCCCTTTTTCCTGCTTCCTGCCCTTACCTGGATCTCCACCATTAGCTTCCATGTGCCTGAAGTACCCACGGAAGTGGTGCATGTTTATCATGGTGTGGTGGGCAGCTTCCAAAATAGCTCCCAGTGACCCTGCCTTCTGGTATTCACAGTTGTCATCCCAACCCCTGAGTGTAAGCTGCACCTACTGAATGGCTTTGAACAAATACCATATGGCAAAAATGATGGGATGCTACTTCTGAGTTTAGATAACAAAAATTGCCCCTCTCTCTGGCTTTTCTTGCTTGCTCAGTCTAAGAGAAGTCACCTGCCATATTGTGAACTGTTCTGTGCAGAGGCTAACACAACAGGAAAATGAGGGAAGCCTCTGAACAACAGTCAGCAAGAAACTGGGGCCCTCAGGCAAATAGCCCATGAGAAACCGAACACTGCCAAAAACAATGTGAGTGAGCTTGGAAATGGCTTCTTTTCCAGTCAGGCCTTTAGCTGAGACTTCCTTGCAACCTTGTGAGAAACCCATAGCCAGAAGACCCAGCTAAGCTGCTCTCAGATCCTGACTCACAGAAAGTATGAGATAATAAATGTTTGCTATTTATGTCACTAAGTTTGGGGGTAATT
This sequence comes from Physeter macrocephalus, assembly GCF_002837175.3. Classification (NCBI taxonomy): domain Eukaryota; kingdom Metazoa; phylum Chordata; class Mammalia; order Artiodactyla; family Physeteridae; genus Physeter; species Physeter macrocephalus. The sequence continues at coordinate 39,242,287 of NC_041232.1, forward strand.
TGTTACACATCAAGAGATAACTAATATACATGGTATTATAAATAGGGCTTATATATCTGACTCTTTCATTAGCCTGTATAAGTGGTGACAGTGTTCTAATGAAGTAGTCAGCTCTATTTCCTCAGGACCATAATATAATATAATATAATATAATATAATATAATATAATATAATATTAGTATAATAATGCCTGAACCATAGTACTTGCTCAAAAAATATTTATTGAATAAATGATCTAATGAGAACTTCCCATTTCTCTAAAACTTTTTAAATCACTACTGCCAGTAAGTTGCTGTATCAGTTGAGTTCTGTCTTAGTCTGTTCAGGCTTCTGTAACAGAATACCATAGACTGGGTGACTTAAAAACAACAGAAACTTATTTCTTACAGCTCTGGAGCCTGGAAGTCTAAAATCAGGGTGCAGGCAGATTCAGTGTCCAGTGAGGGCTGCTTCCTAGTACACAGATAGCCATCTTCTTGCTGTGTCCTCACGTGGTTAAAGGGCTGGGGATCTCCCTGGGGCCTCTTTTATAAGGGCACTAATCTCACTCATGAGGGAGCCACCATCATGACCTAATCACCTCCCAAAGGCCCCACCTCCAAATACCATCACTCTGGGCATTAAGATTTAACATATGAATTTGGGGTCGGTGGGACACAAAAATTCAGTCTATGGCAGGTTTCTTGGTAACTAATTTAAGCAAACTTAAGCAGGAAAGCAATCTATTGAAAGGGTAACAGGTAGCTCAGAGACCCGAGGCAGGCTAGAGAAGGATGTTTAGAGGAGGCACAAGCGCCAGGAGAGGCTAAAATAGGTCAAAGCCCTTGGGGACATTGGTCAGGACATATTGCAAGGTACTTGGGCACTGCTGGACTTTGGATTCCACTGCTGCCACTGTGCATTTTTATGTCCTTTCCTAAAGACCTCAAGTTCAGAGCAGGGTATTGGTTGGCTGAGCTGTGCCCCCTGTCAGTGCACAGCGGAAAGGACTGTCTGCCCACCTGTTGGTCGATGGAGGTGAGTTCCTACCTCTCTCCAGAATCACCAAAGTGGTATTTCCCTAAAGAGGGAGGGAATCAGATGATGGGGGCCAAAAAATGACAAATGGTCATGCCATCGAACAAACTAATTCTTTTCAAACTCAGTAGGAAACCCCCACCCCGCTCCATTAGAGGAACAGCTCTTTCCTTAGAGGCTTTAGTATTCTCTTTTAGGTAATTTTGTTTTTCTTTTTAAACTTTCTTACCATATGGATTCCCTTTTAGCACAAATCCTCTAAAATAATAGTCCATGCATAAATGTTAACCCCGGTTCCTTTCTTGCCCCCAACTTGACATCTATTATAGTTCATTTTCTAGTCAGATGTGTGAAGAAGTAAAAGAGCATGTTTATATGTTTTCTTTTCTCAGGTATGAAAAGGCCTAGACTAATGCTTTTAGTCTAAAGAAATAAATGTACAAAGCAGCTAGTGCTAGACCTGGTACCCACTGTAAAGCCAATGAATAGCACTTCCCTTTCTGTCACATGTATTTTCCAAGAGTAATTTGAGCTTTTCCTCCTATGAAGTTTTATAAATGGTACCTCTATACTTGTGGAACTAACTATTGTGAATATTCATTTTCTCTGCTCTTACTTATATTCTTTAATTATTTATTTTCAGCCCCAACAAAAACTCACCAAAATCTATATTTTTTCTTTATTTATCACTTGCAATTTTCCTGGGCCTCACTTCTTTCTTGTTTCTCGTATTTTTCCAACCTTGTGATGGGGACAGAACATCCCACTAATGACCCCCTTTGCTTGTTTTCTGGGATTTTTTTTTTGAGCTCCTCCTTCTAAGCCCCGTCTTTCCTTGTGTTCCAAATATCTCTACCTTTCAAGTTGCTGGTTTCTCCATTTTTCTTTCCTTCTTCACATTCTCTCTCTCTTTGGACCTGCTTTATTCTTTCTGCCCAACCATCTTAAAAGTTCTTTCTCTGAGTCTTCTCCTATTGAACCTCATATTTGCACCTCTATCTTAACTGAAGAACTCTCTAAGGTTGTTTTTCTTTTTTCTCTTTTTCTGCCTATTTTGCTTTCTATCAACTATAATTTTAGCCATTCAACACTTAATTATTTACGTATTTATTCTGTGACTATAACTGCATGAGGTGCCAAGGAGGCGAAAAAGAACAAACCGAAATTCTGCACCAAGGAGTTCAAGACCCAGCAAAGAAGGAAAACTTAAAAAACCAAAAATTTAGTACAATGTGGAGAGATTGATCCTGCTTGGGAAGATTGAAGCAGGCTTCACAGAAGAGGGAACATTCACCTGAGTTCAAGAAGGGTCAGTAGGGTTTTTCCAGACAGAAATGGGGGAACATTATTTCAAGCACGTAGCTGAGTAAAGTCAAAGATTTTGTGGGCTGTTCACTAGAGGATGCATGAGGGCTGAGATGCAGCCCGTGTTGTGCTTGTGACTGCTGGTACCTGGGCGCAGGGGCTGTATCAGCCCAGAGGAAGGAGCACAAAGAAATCACATGGGCTGGTGGCATGAAAGTGCATCGTTTATAAGAAGCAAATACGATGCAGCTTATTCTTTTTGCCCTTTTACCCTTATTCTGTGTACTTGAAACCCCTAATCATGAGCTTTTCCAAATTTAAATTCTTCTTAGGTTAATATATTAATACATAGTACATGTGTGGCCAACCTCAGAACCTGCAGTGCTTCCAGATAAATGGGTTATTCCATTCTTTTCTTTCTCGCATTTATGTTTCTCAGTACACCTAACGGCGCAGTATCTCCTTAGCCAGACAAATCTCTCTTCTCCAGCTACTGTTTTCAAATAAATGTTTATTTCCTTGACTTAATTAAAGCTAGCAGTACAAAATTCGGTCTCAAGTTCTTTCTTTTTTCTTCTTTTCTTACTTTCTATATTGTTCTCCCAAAAGAAACTTTTGGAAAAGTGGCCCACTTCTAAAACACACACACACACACACACACACACACACACTCACCCAGATTTTCTAGAATTTTAATAAATCAACTATCATTTTATACCTGAGAGAGATCTAGAGGCATGAGAACTAACCTTATGCCTCTTACTCACTGATACAGAAAGAAAATCTCAGATGGTAAGGGATTTGCTCCAAGTCATGGAGTTAGTTAACAGAAGAGTCATTTCCAATTATTTTTCAAAAGATGTGTATAACATACTTCCAACTGGGGCCATTATTGGTGTTTCCATATTGTTGATGAATCATTCAGTATTCCTCATATCAGAAACTTAACATGGGATACATTTTTCCTTTGCTAACTTTTTTATTTTTAATTTTGGAAACTTTGCAGACCTAGGGAATGAATACACATTCCAACAAGTTGCCCTTTCTTGCGTTTTCTCTTTCAGATATTAAACTTCTCTACTACCAGTTTTCCACACTTAGAGAGGACTTGGTCCTCTCTTTTTGTGATGCCTTATGATTTTCTCCCTGGTTGTTTTGCCAATGCCATGTTTAAAACTTTCTCAGCCTCCTCCAGAATGATCCTGATCTTCTGCCTGGGCTGAGGTCCCCATGTTCCATCATTCATCCACTTGCTGGCACCCTGCCCACCTTCTTGCTGCTCCGCTGACCCCCATAGAGAGCAGGAGAGAAAGGGTCTCCTATAAGACAGAAATCCACCCCCCCTTAACTTTAGCCCTGCTCTTCTTTCTTAGAATCCGTATTCATCTCTTTAGACAGATCCCCACAAAGTTTTTGTTTTTAGAAACGATTTGAGGATAGCATATAAATATAGCACTAATGAATGTACAACTTAAAATATATACACAGATGCCTTTATCATAATAACATTTTAATATTTATCCCTTTATCTCTCCAGTCCGAGAACTTCACCTTTATAAAATCCACTTCAGGTGGCCAGAGCAGTCTTTCAAAAATACAATTCGGGTCATGTCACTTCTTGTTTAAATTTCTCCACTGCTTTCCCATTGCAATTAGACCAAAATCCAGGCATCTTACCACAGCATGTATGGCCCTGCAGGAAATGGCCCCTGCACCTCTCTGACTTCCTGCCTTCCCCCCGCCTCTCACCCCCCTGAGCCCACGCCACACTGACCTTTTCATTTCTCAAACATGCCAAGCTCCTTCTCACCCCAGGGCCTTTGCACTTACTGTGCTCTCTGCCTGGAAGAATCAGCCCCCAGAGCTTTGCCTGGTTGCTCCTTGCTAGCATTCGGTATCCTCTGCACTGACTCTCCACTCCATCACTTCTGTTCTGTTTTCTTCATTGTACTTGCCACTACCTGAAATTACCTTGTTCATTTATTTGTTTGTTTGTTATTGTTGGTCTCCTCCCTCTAGAATAGCACCTGTCCAGGGAAACTTTCTGCAATTATGGAAAAGTTCTCTAAGCAGCCCAGTGCGGTAGCCAGTAGTTACATGTGGCTATTAAGCACTTGAAATGTAGTTAGTGAGACACAAGTATGTTTTGTGTGGCTTCACCCAATAAGTCAACAAAATACTAGACAATATCAGCAAACCCTTATATGAAATCATAGGGTGTCTATGGCTGAAGTATTGCTGTAATTCCGGTTACTCCACTTTAATAAACACCTAACATAGCAGAGACAGGTCAGGGGAAAGGCAAATAAAATAATGATGGAGGGGTTTCTGCGAGGCAGCATTAGCCCATCTGCCTTGATGTGAATTAGATGGGAGAAGGGGGGTCCTCTTTGGTAGACACAGCCCCCTGGCCTCGGCCCCCTCCTTGGGGAGGAGAGCGCCAGCTGGATTAGAGCCAGCACTCTCCAGGTCCAGTCTGAAAAACGGTAAGGTTGGCCCAGTGTTTCTGCAAATGGTTAAAATTATTTATATTCTTCAGCAGTCTACAACGGTCTAAGTGGTGGGCAACTAGTCACCTGATAACATTTTATGAAACTGTAAAGGAGGGCTTCCCTGGTGGCGCAGTGGTTGAGAGTCCACCTGCCGATGCAGGGGACACGGGTTCGTGCCCCGGTCCGGGAAGATCCCA
>NC_041232.1:39247548-39249235 GCF_002837175.3 Physeter macrocephalus
CCCGTGAGCCATGGCCGCTGAGCCTGCGCGTCCGGAGCCTGTGCTCCGCAACGGGAGAGGCCACAGCAGAGGGAGGCCCGCGTACAGCAAAAAAATAAATAAATAAATAAAAATAACTGTAAAGTATAGCTATATGGTGAAATATATATATATTAAGATAGAGATTGAGAGGGAGAGAGAGGTGAATAAACGGAGAGTTTATCAACTTTGGAAAACTGGAGGTTAGGAGCACACTTTGAAACTGAATCTACAGTGTTATGACGAAAAAAATTTTTTAAAGCAACTTGCACTCCTAGATTACAGACTTAAATGTATATCTTTTTCAAAATTAATTAATTAATCTACCTATTTATTTATTTTTGGCTGCACTGGGTCTTCTTTGCTGTGCGCGGGCTTTCTCTAGTTGTGGCGAGCAGGGCCTACTCTTCGTTGTGGTGCGCGGGCTTCTCATTGTAGTGGCCTCTCTTGTTGTGGAGCACGGGCTCTCGATGCTCAGGCTTCGGTAGCTGTGGCGCACGGGCTTAGCTGCTCTGTGGCATGTGGGATCTTCCCCGACCAGGGCTCGAACCGGTGTCCCCTGCATTGGCAGGTGGATTCTTAACCACTGCGCCACCAGGGAAGTCCCCTTAAATGTATATCTTTTAAAGAAGAGTTCTAATAGAGTTCTAATAGACAACTATGGATTAAAAATAATTCACCATTTTTAAATAATTTAATATTTCAAAGTTCAGATCTGCATGATCTTAAGCCAGATCTTAAGATATATTCCAGATATATTCCAGAATTCTGATGATACCTTTCTATCTCATGCCCATGACAACCTCTCTAGGACTCTGTTCTTGGGAGGTTATCAACGACCCCTATCTTTCCAGAATCATCTGTTTTTCTCTGCCTTCTCCCTCCTTGACTCATCTGTGACATTCAGGTCTGATGACCACCCACTCCTTGGAATTCAAAAAACATTTTATAGAGGGCTTATTATGTGCCAGACACTGTGTAAAATCACGAGGAAATAAAAATCCTTTCCCTCAAGGAGTTCATAGTTTTTTGGGGGAGGCAGGCACATAAATTAGTAGTTTCACTACAGCATGATGAGTGCAAAGGAGGTGAATGCGCTAGATCCTTAAGAAGCATAGAGAATGGAATGATTTACACCATGTAGAGAAGAGAAAGAACCCAAGTTTAAAGGATGGCCCGCTAGCCAGATAATGTGGAAGGCCTGGCATTCCAAACAGAGGAGGGACCATACACAAAGGATGGAAATGTGATCAGAGAACTAGAAATAGCCTGAAGTAAGTCAGAAGGAGAAAAACAAATACCGCATGCTAACACATATATATGGAATCTAAGAAAAAAAAAATGTCATGAAGAGATTAGTGGTAGGTCGGGAATAAAACACAGACCTACTAGAGCATGGACCTGAGGATATGGGGAGGGGGAAGGGTAAACTGTGACGAAGTGAGAGAGTGGCATGGACATATGTACACTACCAAATGTAAAATAGATAGCTAGTGGGAAGCAGCCGCATAGCACAGGGAGATCAGCTCTGTGCTTTGTGACCACCTAGAGGGGTGGGATAGGGAGGGTGGGAGGGAGGGAGATGCAAGAGGGAAGAGATATGGGAACATATGTATATGTATAACTGATTCACTTTGTTGTAAAGCAGAAACTAACACACCATTGTAAA
>NC_041232.1:39255076-39256493 GCF_002837175.3 Physeter macrocephalus
GCGTACAGCAAAAAAATAAATAAATAAATAAAAATAACTGTAAAGTATAGCTATATGGTGAAATATATATATATTAAGATAGAGATTGAGAGGGAGAGAGAGGTGAATAAACGGAGAGTTTATCAACTTTGGAAAACTGGAGGTTAGGAGCACACTTTGAAACTGAATCTACAGTGTTATGACGAAAAAAATTTTTTAAAGCAACTTGCACTCCTAGATTACAGACTTAAATGTATATCTTTTTCAAAATTAATTAATTAATCTACCTATTTATTTATTTTTGGCTGCACTGGGTCTTCTTTGCTGTGCGCGGGCTTTCTCTAGTTGTGGCGAGCAGGGCCTACTCTTCGTTGTGGTGCGCGGGCTTCTCATTGTAGTGGCCTCTCTTGTTGTGGAGCACGGGCTCTCGATGCTCAGGCTTCGGTAGTTGTGGCTCACGGGCTTAGCTGCTCTGTGGCATGTGGGATCTTCCCCGACCAGGGCTCGAACCGGTGTCCCCTGCATTGGCAGGTGGATTCTTAACCACTGCGCCACCAGGGAAGTCCCCTTAAATGTATATCTTTTAAAGAAGAGTTCTAATAGAGTTCTAATAGACAACTATGGATTAAAAATAATTCACCATTTTTAAATAATTTAATATTTCAAAGTTCAGATCTGCATGATCTTAAGCCAGATCTTAAGATATATTCCAGATATATTCCAGAATTCTGATGATACCTTTCTATCTCATGCCCATGACAACCTCTCTAGGACTCTGTTCTTGGGAGGTTATCAACGACCCCTATCTTTCCAGAATCATCTGTTTTTCTCTGCCTTCTCCCTCCTTGACTCATCTGTGACATTCAGGTCTGATGACCACCCACTCCTTGGAATTCAAAAAACATTTTATAGAGGGCTTATTATGTGCCAGACACTGTGTAAAATCACGAGGAAATAAAAATCCTTTCCCTCAAGGAGTTCATAGTTTTTTGGGGGAGGCAGGCACATAAATTAGTAGTTTCACTACAGCATGATGAGTGCAAAGGAGGTGAATGCGCTAGATCCTTAAGAAGCATAGAGAATGGAATGATTTACACCATGTAGAGAAGAGAAAGAACCCAAGTTTAAAGGATGGCCCGCTAGCCAGATAATGTGGAAGGCCTGGCATTCCAAACAGAGGAGGGACCATACACAAAGGATGGAAATGTGATCAGAGAACTAGAAATAGCCTGAAGTAAGTCAGAAGGAGAAAAACAAATACCGCATGCTAACACATATATATGGAATCTAAGAAAAAAAAAATGTCATGAAGAGATTAGTGGTAGGTCGGGAATAAAACACAGACCTACTAGAGCATGGACCTGAGGATATGGGGAGGGGGAAGGGTAAACTGTGACGAAGTGAGAGAGTGGCATGGACATATGTACACTACCAAATG
>NC_041232.1:39256602-39361237 GCF_002837175.3 Physeter macrocephalus
GTGTATGTATAACTGATTCACTTTGTTGTAAAGCAGAAACTGACACACCATTGTAAAACAGTTATACTCCAATAAAGATGTTAAAAAAAAATAAAAATATATAGCTAAAAAAAAAAAAAAAAGAAATAGCCTGGAGCTGCTCGGGTGAAAAGTGTGAAGGGAGGGTAGTGTTAAGGCGGTACTTGGGGGCAAGACGGGCTGGAGCCCGGAGCCCTGAAGGCTTTAAGCAGAGGGATAATAGGGTCAGGAAGGATCGCTATGGTGAGGCATAGGGGAGGGGGCAAGAGAAAGGGCAGAGACCAGTTAGGGACGGTCACAGTGAGCCAGGCATGTGAGCGTCCGAACTGGAGTTACGTGCATTGCCAGTAGGGATAAGAGTTGTAGATCATTCGGGGGTGATCGGTAGATTGAACCTAAGCCTTGGTGATTGGTTAGATGAGAAATGAAGGAAGAAATGAGGACTCCCAGATCTCTGGCTTGGGTAAATCAGGGAATAGAAATGTCATCAACCAAATCAGGAAGGAGCAAAGGCAGAACAAGTGTTGACAAAGAGACAGTAAGCTTGGTCTCGGACTTGCTAATTTGACCCATGTCAGATGCTGGACAAGGATAGAAGAAGGTAAAACAATCTCAGCTTTGCCACTTAATTACTTCACTTACCCTAAGCAAATTATATAAGATTTCTGGGTTTCAGTTTCCTGAGCGGTAAAGCAGTCGGCACAGTGCCTGGCATAGGATATTTCCATATGATCAGATTTCCTCAACAACCCTGTAAGGTGGAAAAGGTATATTCTCAAGAAATTGAAGCCCCAAATAACTTGCAGAAATTATAATGGTATATGTAAAAACACTTTGTAAAATTGTATTGCTTATTTGCTATTGTTGTTTCTTGTTGCTGTACGCATAGTCAGTACTACAACAACGCACATATAATTGGCCTTTAATTGTCCCATGATGATAACAGTTTTCATAGTTTCATGATAGGCTGAGGACTAAGACTGGCCCTGGCTATCATTTACGCAGAATGCTAAGAACACAGCACATTCTCAGTCTGTGCTTATGAGGCGTGAGCCTACGGAAATCCACTCACTGAGAGGCTGGAGCTTTTTGGTAGTTTGTTCTATCTTCAGCTGCCTCTGAATGGTGTTTACCCCAAGGGGGAAAAATAGAATTCTCTGGGCAATATAGTACCTTAAGTACTAGAGAATCTGTGCATAGGTTGTGCTATACATTTGCAGAAATAAAAATGTACCGTGTTGCCAAAATGGAACATTATAATGCTAAAAATTAAGAAATATTCATTTTAATTTCTGTTGGCAGTAAAACTGAGTAATACGATCATGTAGAAAATGTCCTGGGTCTGTTGCAGAATAAAAAGTTGTTTTTAAAAAACTAACAACTTTGAGAACAAGGCAGTTTCTGTTTTCACTTCACCCTCCAGAACTCATTGCACCCGTGAGTCTGAACCCATGAGAGTAATAAAATAATTATAGTTTTATTTTACTGTATTCTGACACTGAATATGATCCACTAAGTCTGCATATTTCAGGTAGGGGAAAAAAACCGAAACTGGCTAGATAAAGCTGATATTTTTTCATAATCTTAGATTTTCTCTGAAGAGACTTTTGTCATCTTTTACATATTTCTTCCTAAAAATTTCCTTGTCAATGATCTTCTCACTCTGAGCACACCAGTGAATCCAGCTGTCACACATAGACACAAATCCCAAGCAATATTTTAAAAGAATTTATCAGTTAACCAAGCAGTGCTTTGTTCTGAATCTTTTGCCTCTGAGTGCAGACCCTAGGAAAGAATATTATAAGAGTGATGCAAATAGCATTTGTTTTGGGACTCCTCTATCACAGTGATTGGTGATTTTTTTTGAAAGAAATATAAAGATTGGCAAGGAGAACTTTAAGCCTGTCCACTGCACAGCAATTTCGTTTTGAAATGCACCCAGTTCAAGGGTTAAATGAAAGCAAAGAAGTCACTTCAACCATGTTTTTGAAGAAAATGAAACAGCTTGATGTAAGTTAAATGAAGGGAGTCTATGACTTAAAAGAAATGGACAGATAGAGAAAAAGGTCACAAGATTAAATTTTCCCTGAGGGGAAAGTCCTTCTTTGGAATCATTAACCTCCTTCTAGGTCACTCCTGGAAAAACAGCGGGAAATCCCCTTGTGCCTGGAAAGATGGGTGCATCCCAGCAGCCCACTGACCTGGTGACTGAGAGACAGACCCGATTGTGCCCCCAGTTCCCCTTCGGGCATGCTTGATTTTAGACCTCTGTTTTAAAGAAACAAGATCTCTTCTTTTTGAACTCTGAAATAACAAAATATAAAATATGTTTTTAACGTGAAAAGTCTAATGTTCTTTCCCGTAGAACAAAGGAAATACATAAAAAGTGATGGCAGTTGTCCCTGAATTGCAGTGATTTTGTGAGGTTTTTCCCCCATTTTCCACTCTTTCTATAAAATTTTCTGATAGTTTCTAAATTTAAAAAAAGTTACTTGTCTTTGCTTTAAAAATATGTAATTATTCTATATCCATATAGATTTGTGAGTGTTAACTAGTGTTAAGGGGATGTTCTTGAGTGGAAGAGGCAAACTTTTCTCTCATGTGCATTAACCACTTTTTCAACATATTTTCTGCAATTTCTGTTTACTTATATACTGATGAATGAAAAGGGGACATAAGTATATTAATAAAATCTTTTGAGACTAAAACGAAATTTAAAAACAAAAAAGTATACATACATCCTGGCAAAATTACTTTTACAAATCTCTCTTCAATTTATTTTTCCATCACCAAATTAAGAGTAAGTATGATTATCCATGTATGGTTGCTAAACAACTTTGGTTAAAATAAATCTGATTTCTAAACTTCAAAGTAATAGTAATTCCATTCTGCATCCCAAGTCTTCCTAACATAATGCACCATAAAGTAAAACTCCATGTTAAAAATGGAATTTGACTATCACAAAGCATGAAACAGAAAAATAAGCCAAAGTTAAGACAAAACTAAAAGCCCTGAAGAGTGCAAGAGCCCAATGGGAGGTTTTTTTCCTTGCCTCTTTGAAGTATTTAAATTGATATTAAAGAAAAGGGACAAAATCTTTTAGAGTTGCAAGGAAAAGAAAGCTGCATAAACCACTCACTGCTGTATAGAGGAACATGAAGAGAAAAGTACTCTGTTCAGGTTTTGCCAGTGGTTTGTATATTCTTTTCCAAATTGGTTCTAAAGCAAGAGAGAATGTTAAAGATTTTAAAAGACAATGAGACAATTTCACCGTCCCTAGAGAATAAAGACAAACTGGAGCATCAAGGAGACATAAAAGGAAAATGCACTTTGTGAATCCGAACACAGCCTGGGTGTAGGGACGGGCATCTGCTAAGCTCACATGCCTCACTCATTATCTTTTGCTCGTGTTCACACACTGATCGAATAACCAAAAGGAGTAAGAATCTTAGATTGCATGCAGGTAACTTATTATGTAATATAAATTGGGTACAAAGGTAACAATTTCCTGGCTGTGGTACGGTAAGAAAGAATTGTATGCCTCACTGTTTTCTAGTCAAAATGCATTTCTGAAGCAGGAAATCAAAAACACATCATAAACCCTACAACTAGACTAAACACATTAAATCTGCTGATATTAGTAACTGTCACAAGGCTGCCAGGCTCAGGGGGCAGCACCTACTGACAACTACCCACTCCCTACCTCTGAACACACTTTTCTCAGATACTTTGCTGAAGAAAAGTGAACAAATATTTCATTGTTGCTGCAGTTTATTAAATGGTCCCTTGGAATTCCCTGCAGACGCTGCTTAAACAAAAATAACGAATGGGACCTGCATATGATGCACAACGCAGACCTGAACTGAGAAGCGAAATAAAAGGTTTCAAGTGACATAGGCCAGAACGTGTCTGAGCCCCCTCCCCCAGATAAATCACTAAAATGTCCATTCTCTACATTGCCTTTGTTTTCATGTACTTCAAAATACATCTTCTTAACTCTACACTCATTTTACCTTAATTTCACCTTTAAATAGCAAAATAATATTTAAAAATTTTGAGGATCTGAAAAATTCCCAGCTTCCCCCCAAAACGTATTTATATATATATATATATATATATATATACATACATATGGTTCTGTTTCAGATGGACTTCTACTTACTACAATGCCTGCTTATTGCTGAGGCTTCACAAGGTTTTATAGTTCTCTGGCATTTCAAAATAAGGCTTATATTTCTTTCCTTCAGTTTCAGTTGAAGGGCAGATATCTTTCTAGCATCAGTTAATTGTTGGCATAGCATCTGATCCATTTATTCACATGGCCAGACTTACTCCTTTTAAGCTGACTCCTTTGTTTACAGTCATTTCTTTTCCACCGCTCACCAACCCACAGCCCATTTTTCTTTCTGGTACAAGACGAAGGAAGGAGAGGGTAGGAACCTATCTGATGAGAGGACATGCTGTACTCTCAGGCAGGTACACCTGGTGCCCCCTTTTCTCAGGAAACCACCTTCAAGAAAAATGCCATGTGGAGCTGAAACAATTATAAAGGTGCCAATTATCACCTCCTGAAACACCTTAAGCATTTAAAACTAAATGTTATATACCTCACATGGTACCTTTCCCTTGTTCCCATCCCCTCCTCCTCAAACCACCCCCTCCCCCCCAAAAAACAGCCTTCTGTTTTCATTTATCTTGAAGATTTATAAAGTAATTGATATTAAGGAAGTGATCATGAATAATTTTCTTACAGTATGAAATTGATGATGATTGCCAAGTCTTTCTATTTTATAGAAATTATAGTTTCAAAATGAAAAGATTTGATGGTTCTAGTCTGAAATAAAATTTCAAAAATGAGTCAGCTACTGTGAAGGAAAGACAAAGGAAAAGAAAAAAAAAAAAACCCACAAAAACCCAACAGAAAACCTGCAAGTAAAATGTTTTATTTCCATTTGTTTCCAGTGCCTTGCTGATGTGAGGGGCTAGGAGGAAACTAATACATCTCGCTTTAGCAGTACTAATTGTTTGCATTATCACAATAATCAAATGCAGCCATATTAATCTCTCTGGTTATTAACTTGATTTTTACACATTAAGATTTAGATTTAATCCCCTGGGATCATCTATTAATGCTTTTAAAGTTGAAGGGTTTCAACAGTTTTAAGTTCTTTCCCTTCTTTTAGCTTCAGGCAGTAGAATTTGAACGTGTGCGGAGTTTTGTATTTTGCATTCCTGGGGGATTTTCAGACACAGTGCTGTCAAGGACCATGAATCATGTTAAAACATAGCAACCTCTACAGCTATTAAAATGTCTGCAATAATGTGATTATTGTAAAATAGAAAAACTAATACCACATGTGTTACTTAAAGATCAACTCTTAAAGTCACAGAGAGAATGCTTTTGGAAAAAAAAAAAAAAAATGAAGTTGTTTTTTCGCACGCAGCCAAAATGTGAAATGTCTCATCTACTGAGAAAGAAAAGTTTCAGCTCCTTTTACAAAACACATCCTTACCGAGCTTCAGGTCAACAGAGCATAAAAATGGCAAAAAGTCCAAGATCAATAAGCATGAAAAGCTGTTTTATTTCTGTTTGAGCAAGTTGTAGCGACTATGACCTGCTGGAACAGTCTCCAGTTTTATGCTTTCATAGTCACAGAACGATGACATCCAAGCAGAAAACGGAGCTTGGCCTGTTCTGATGAGCTGTCAGTGTGGACCCTGCATTACAACTTGCCTTCCACTGGCTTGGGGCTCAGTCCTTAGAAATTTATTAAAGTTATTATATAGACTCATGCACAGATAAACATTATCCAGGAAATTATTTGGAGCATTCATATCCTAAGACATAGAACACAAGAAGAATAAAAGCATTTTTTTTTTCATTGCGTGAAGGGATTTAAATCATCTTAGCTTCCTGGTTTCTCTGTTGATTTTCAAAAATTAAGGATGTGAGTTAATGTATGCTTGTCACAGTTACCTCATTCAGTCAACAAATCATACAAGAGCCCAGGAATAATTTACCCCATAAGCTATCAATATTTCTGAGGTTTGCATGGTATTTTTTGTCTTATTTCTGAAATATCTCTCAGTAAAAGAAGCAGAGCCTGCATCATGTTATTATGTATATTACCTATTAGTAAGGATATTTTATAATGTTTTTATTCTATAATTTCTTATCTGAGAATAAAAAACAAAATATCAGTTCTGGTATTTGAACATATCAAAGAACATAAGGTGTTAAATATATGACAATTTTCACAAGAAAAGGCACCAAGATTAAAGAATTTCAAATGATCCCAAGCCTTGGAGTACATGGCCTGTTTGGACATTTCCTTGAAGCATTTGGGCACATTCTGAAAGATAGGATCAGGTACTCTTTTGCTTCTTCTTATTGGGCAAAAGCTTTCCACACTTCCCATGCGCTTTCAGGGGACTGATGACTTTGGCCCACGTTAATTGTCCAGTGGACAAAAAAATGCTGAATCCTGTCCAATTTCTGTTACCTAAGGATCAGTGCATATACAGCTTGTCTGGAATTAAAGTCGGGCTATAGGGTAGCAGAGGAACTGACTTTAGTGCCCTTGGAATAACTAGTAGCCATTACTAATACCCAACTGGGTGTACTGTTTACCACTCTTAACATTAGCCTGAATCCTAATCAGTCCTTTAGAAATGATCCCACTAGCATAACATTCATGGAAGTAAATTTTCTAGATTTTCTAGTCCTTTTGGAATCTTAGAACAATATCGACAGTAGGGTAAGCAAGGATGAAGGATGTTCTCCTTTGTTTCGTCAACTACCTTGAGACATGTACACAAAGAATCTTACAGGAATGAAAATGTAACCACTCTCCAAATAGTTTAGTGTAATTTCGAACTGTGACTGGGCTGGAAACTTCCTTCAGTGTATAGTCCATTCCTTTTAGGGGAGGTTCAGGAGAAGCCAGAGCAGAAGTTTCTGTATGAACCTGGTGAAGGTAAGAGGAATCCATCCTTTGCTCAGTCAGATTCTGCACAGATATGATCTCAGGTGTCCTCGCCCCAACTCTGCAGGACTGTCTGCCATTTTGCAGGTGAGAAAAAGGACTGGAGAGGTTCAACACTCGCCCAAAGTCACACAACTTGTAAGTGATGAAATGGGGACTCAACTCTAGATACGTCACATCCCCAAACTCATTCCCTTTCTAGTAAATCATGCTGTCTCCCACCTGGGGCTGAGGTCAGTGACAAGTGTTTTTTACTCTTTTAACAGATAGCTGAAGATCAGCGCAGGAACACGCACAGGCTTTGGATGGGCAGGACATCTAGAGTCTAAAGAAACTTTGGTCTAAATCACAGCTCTCATCCTTATTGCATGACCTTTGGCAAGTTTGTAATAATAGAAGAAGGAGAAGGAGAAGGAGAGGAAGAAGAGGACGACACAGAAGGATGATAGCTACTATTACCTGAGTGTGGACAGGAAGCTGGAGAAGGGGCTAGACATTTATGAAAGAGCTAATGTCACAACAACACTTCAAGGTAAACTTTGTGTTCTCAATTGTCAGATAAAGAAATGGAAACACAGAAGAGTAAGACACTGGGATATATTTCTTAACTTTGCTTCCAGAGAAGCTATTAGAGGCTTCTGTTCCAGGTCTGGGCTCCTCTGACTTCCTATAAATTTGGAACATCTTAGAATCTCCACATCTTTCAGATGGATTCATGAGGTTGTTGTGCTTAGTAAATAAGATAACATATCCCAGTGTCATTCTAGATGAATCATAGATGATCAGGAAAGTTTGATTTTTCCATCTCCCCCAAGAAAATAAAAGTGTATGATCCTCAAACACTCCATTAACTCCTTGCCAATGGCTAAGGCTGTTCTTTCTACCCCTACTTCTCTGCAGAACTTCCGGTCTTCCTTCAAGCCTCCCCTCAAAATCGAATGTCCCCTCCTCCTGCCAGGCACGTGGCATTTTACACGTTTCTATTATGTGTTGTCTCCTCCATGACATTGGGCTGTTCCAAGGCAGGGACAATACTTTACTTCTACTTGCCCCCAGTGCTTATAACTCTTCCTGAAACTGAGTAGTTGTTCATCAAATACTACCAGAATGGTAACGTTCATACATGTTTATTGAGCACCCATGTGGAAGCATCTCTCTACTAGGTCCAATAAGTGACTGACCGAGGGCTTTAGGAAATTTCCAGAGGTAAGTGCATTGTCATAGAGATGAGGCTGCTTAACCGACCTCACTCCCCGCTTCCCCACCACCCGACCCTGGGTAGCCTGACCTCTCACACTTTGATGATCACTGCACATCCAGCTTCTATCTCAGTTTGGGCCCTGAACCTGGGCCTTGTGTTTGCATATGTGTGAGTGATGATAAAAAGCATTGGTCTAGAGTTTCCTTTGTTCCTATGTCTATTGGTTAAAGTGAATTAATATCATTTGTAAGTGATGTTCCCCGATCTCATTTTCAATGGGTGAGTGAAACAGAAACGGCCAAGCAAATATCTAAAATCAGTGTTAGCAAAGTTTATTTTTGTGTATTAGTCAGGGTTCTCCAGAGA
The DNA here is from genome assembly GCF_002837175.3 of Physeter macrocephalus. NCBI lineage: Eukaryota > Metazoa > Chordata > Mammalia > Artiodactyla > Physeteridae > Physeter > Physeter macrocephalus. Next base: position 39,265,174 of record NC_041232.1, read on the forward strand.
AAGAGAACCAGTGGGATCTTAATTATAGGAATTGGTTGAGGCAGTTACGGAGGCCAAGAAGTTCCACCATCTGGAGTCTGCAGGCTGAAGAACCAGGAAAGCCTGTGATATAATTCAGTCCAAGTCCAAAAGTTGGAGAACCAGAAGCACCAGCTGCCCAGGGCAGGAAAAGTCAGACGCTCCAGCTCAAGAAGAGAGAATTTGCACTTGCTTTGCTTTTTTGTTCCATTTGGGCCCCCAGTGGATTGGATGATGCCCGCCCACATTGCTTCAGGGTGCTTCTCTTTACTCGGTCTACTGAATCGAATGCTGATCTCTTCCAGAAACACCTTCACAGACACACTCAGAAATAATTTTTATCAGCTCTCTCTTAGGCAGTCAGGTTGATTCATAAAATGAACCATCACACCCTATTGTAAAATAAATGTAATAATTAATAATGCACCCTATTCTCTTGGGCTGGGAGCCAGACCGTGCAATCTCGTGGAGGAGAGCAGGCACCCAGGATGATTCCTTAAACTTCAACCAGCCCTTCTCTAATGCTCAGGAACCACTTAAATACCCGTGTAGGTTCCCAGCACACATCCACTCTTTTGATTTCTGGGCCTTCCCCACTCTCTTGAGGAGTCCTTCCCAACGAGGGAAACAATTTTACCTTTCCTGATATCAACACGTTAAAAACAACCAACCAAAGGAGAACAAGAGGACCCGGGTGAGCGTCCACATCTTTTCTCTTCAGCCCTTCCTCTGGCTCAGTATTCATCTTCTCTGTTCTCTTCTTTCTCAGATGGACGGATCTTAGTACTAATTTTTAAGCTGACGTCATCAACCGAAACTTTTCTATCCTCTCCCACCACCTCTGCTCTCTCAGATCCACCCCCACCCCAGCATCTGTAGTTCATTTCTCTATCTTGACTCACTTCATTCTGCTTTTCAAACAAGCAAACATTCCACTTTTTAAAACTGTGGTTCTCAAAGTGAGGTCTCCAGACCAGCAGTATCGCATCCTTGGAACTTGTTAGAAATGCAAATTCTTGAGCCCACCCCAGACCTTTGATTCAGAAGTTCATGGGTGGAGTCCTGCAGTCCTATTTATTACCAGTCCTCCAGGTGGTTTTGGTGAGCTAATGTTTGAGGACCGCTGTCTTTCATTAAAGCCTCCTCAGGTCCCTTTGTTCTGGAGCTATATTCAAATTCTCTCTCTCCTTTAACTGTCAAAGGTCTTTATCAAGCTCTCTTCACTTACTCTTTTCTCACTTCTAATTTTTTATAGACTCACTTGAAATCCTGGTTTTACAGACCACCACATTACTGATATTATATGAGCGATATGGTGGAAGGTACACTGGAATTGGAGATAGAAAACCCAACTTTGAATGGTCATTCACTGCTTTTTATCTATGTGACTTGGGCAAATTCCTGAAACTCTCTAAGCCTCAGTGTCTCCCCCTGCAAAGTGGGAATAATAATAGCATCTTTACTGGATTATGGTAGAGATTAAATGAGACAACCATGGGAAAGTGTTACACACAGTGTGTAGTAGAAGCTTAATAAATGTTTGCTAAAATCAAATTAAAATGGTACACAGACTTGGTGTGGACTTTAGGAACAAAAAATTTCAGTGATTTCATGGGCTGTGTGGTGAAAAATGTGTTTTTAAAAAATCTTATTAAATGTTCATTTATGTGACCCATTTTAATGACTTCAGAAGAACCATAGTTTTCACTGGATCAATTAACCATAATTTAAAACTTGCTAAATATGTTTTTATATGACTCCTTTGTACTCTTTTCCACACAGTGATAATTTGTACTCTTTTCTACACAGGATTTTTATCCTCTTTTTTGGCCTCAATATTGTTTGAGTGTTGTTATCTTTTACCCTACAGAAGATTAGCAGAAACAAGCAAAGAAGCCTTGCTTCGTATTGCTTTTTTCATCTTCATGGAGCTGAAACCAAATGAAATAGATTACAACAGAGATTCAGGGTGTGTGGAAGAATAATCTCTCTAACCCCTTTAATCTCCTTAAATCTGGCCTCCACATTTATCAGTACACCATATAAGGTGCCTTTGCTATTGTTGTCATTCACTAATGCAAAGAAACCTGGAGATCTTTAAGAACGCTCATCTTCTCAACCTCTCTGTTGCATTTAGTGTGTTAGTTGCCCCTTCCTGGAATGGATGGCAGGATAATATTTTTGAAAAAGTAGCCAGTGTTTTATTTTGTTTTTCCTCCAAGTTCCCCCTTTCCCTTCCCAGACTGCCCTCATACCACAATCCAGTAGGTTAATGGCCTGAGTTCATGGTCTCAGAGGAAGGGTATGACAGGGTATAAAACAGAAAGAAGACTCTGTGTCTCTGGCTTTTTTTTTTTCTTTTTAAATTCCAAAAGCCAAAACTCTTGGAGAATTTAGAGAATTGGGACAGAGGTAAAGCATCAGATTCAGAAAAACAGGTATTTTCCTTTGGGTTGAGAAAAAGAGTCCCTTAGTCTGGGGAGGGGAGCGGAGAGCTCAGTGGCTATCAAAGAGAGGGGCTCTTCAAGTGTGGATGCCACTGGGGCAGAGAAACTCCTCACCCTCCTTCCTGGCAAAGCCCCTTCCCCCTGGACACAGCAAGACCCCAGAGAGGGAGCGGTTGCCTGCCAGCTCTAGGTTGGTGGGGCCGTAAAGAGCCCTGAGGAGATTCTTGTGCTCTGCCATTAAGCAGGAAATCCGTGGTGGAAGCTGGCTGGCTGGAAGAGGGGCTGCCAGCAGTAATGGGGATGTGATAGTGATGACCACCGTGGTGCAGTGCTCATAATCAAATGAGAAAGGGGACAAGTCTCTCAAGGGTCACATGAGCCCGTCCCCACGAGCCCCTTGGAGCTTAGTAAACTCCGGAAAGTAGGTGAGAACCCCAGGCTGGGAAAAAATAAGTTTCTGCTTCCTCTTGCAAAAAGGAGTTGAACCTCTGGAAGTTAATTTGAATTATGCAATAAAATTACACCCCTTTTCAACTTGCTGGTGGACTACAGTTAACATCTAGTCTATACTGTAGTCTCCTAGTGCTGGGCAGTCCTTTTGTGCTCAGACTTTTCCTCATCCAGAGTGACTGTGGACCCCAAGGCACTCAACGAAGGTCCGTCCAGCTCACAGATAGTCTCAAGAATAGTTTTTGATGGAACATTTTCTACAGCACTTGCATATAGATTCTAGCAGATTTCTTCCCCAAGTCTTTTCAGCTTCCTTTGATCCTCGCCCCATCTCCACTGTTCTCACTTGATGGTCCATGTTCTAGGATGTGTGTGTGCCTGATAATGTGCTGAGCATGAAGAATGCAGCAACCCACAGGACAGATGTGCCGCTTGGAGACTGTGGTCTGGTGAGGAGACAGATATTGTAAAAGGTAATTGCATGAACGTTATACCGTATACGCATTCAGTGCAATGACTATGCACTATTAAGTACAATGAGAATATATAACAAGGAGAACCTAATTAGACTAGGTGTCCAGAGAAGTCCTCCCTGAAGAAGCGGCATTTAGGGTGAAATAGGGAGAATGAGTCGAAGGTAGGCAGCTAAGACTGAATAGGTGTGAGCGGAGTCGGGGGAAGAGGTTAGTGTTCTAGGCACAGAAAACACCAGGAGCAAAGACCCCAGAGGGTAAAAGATCATGTCCTCCAACTCACATAGAGGAGGGTGTCCAGAATGGAGAGTACTGGTGGGAAAGCAGATGGAATGACCCTGGAGCTCTAAGCAGTCACGTAGCTGCACACAGGTCACATTAAAACAGCAAACCTGGGCACTGAGAGCAAAGGAAAAGTATCCATGAAGTCAGTACAGGGAAGTGACGCGAGCAGATGTGAAAGTACTTAAAATGAGTACAACTGTAGTAAGATACAATTTTCATCTAAAATATTGAGAAAAATTAAACAATATGATGATATCCAGGGTTGGTAAGATGGTGGCAAATAAACACCTTCCTGCACTGCCGGAGTGAATATAAATTGATGCCTCCCTTTGAAGAGCAATTTAGAAATATATATTAAAAATTGAAATGACCAAGCAGTTCCACCATAAGGATTTACACTATGACTATGTTCTCAAAATATAACTAGTTTTCCAGCAAGACCCAACAAAGCATCTTCTTTAATATTAAAAGTTTTAGCAACAAAAACTGGACATAATCTAAATGTCCATTATAGGGGATTGGCTAAATAAATCATGACTAAATCATATGATGAAATGTTATGACACATTAACAATATATTGCATATCTGTTTGGATTAATATGGAAGATCTCAGAGACATTTAAGCCTGTGTAGTATGATTTCACTTATATACATACTTAATGGCAGTTGCATATGTATGGGGATTATAAATTAAGTTTTAATATATTATATAAAAATTTTTATTATATAAATTTATTATATAAATTAAGATTTTTAATGGAAGGATAGATACACAAGAAAGTGCTAAGTTGGCTACCTTTGGGGAAAGGAACCACTGGTGATAGCTGGGAGAATTTTCCTTTGATTTTGTTTGGTTTGATTTCTTTCTTACTGTACTTGTGTAGCAGGCATAGTTTGTTGCCTTTCCTCCGTCATTTCCCACATCATGTTAACAGAAGCCTGAGGTTTTTGAGTTACCATCTCTCAGCTTTGGTGACCCAATCCCCAACGCAGGGGTAAATTGTGTGTAATCCTAGAGTCTCAAGGTAATCTCAGTCTGAGGGTAGGCTGCGACCCCAGTCTCACCTATGAGGTGATCTTCTGGGAGCCTCAGGGAGAGCTTGCCTCACTCTTAAGAAGACACTAGAAGACTCTGGTCCTTTTCTTGACTCCAGGCTGCTACAGCCATTTTACGACAATGCAGAAAATTAATTTTAGGGTCATGTCAAAGCTGAGGATATCAGAGGGAAGAGCTTTATGAGAGAGTAGAACCTGTAACACTGGTGAATTTGTTGAGCTTTCAATTATGCCAGCCATGGAGCCCCTTTCTGGCCAGACCTCTTGCTATGTGAGATAGTAAATTTTATTATTGTTTAAACCATTGCATTAGGGTCATCACTATTTGGAATCACTTATCCTATTTCATATGGTGTTTTCAAGGAATCAATCTCCCAAAGGTACAGCCCATGGAGTAAGAATTGGGAGGAGCAGGCAGGACCCCGGGGGGCAGGAGGTGACAGCAGTACCTGCAACCATGGGGGCGACTCCAAGACGAAAACAAGGGCATGGGGAGGAAATCTAAGCTCTTTCCACTTCCTGCCTTCCAATTTCCACTTTTCTAAATTAATTCCTTTATACTCTCAAGTATTTGCCCTATCCCCACCCCCTGGATTTGAAACGACTTAAGACCAAAACGAAGGGGCAATAAACCCAATTATTCACTACAGGGTAAAAGCAGAAACCAAGACATACAAGGCAAGACAAAAATTATATTTAAAAAAATCCTCATTGGCATAAACTGTAGCAATTGAGAATCTATCTCAGCTGTGGGGTAAAAACTTATCCATATAGTCACCCATTCACACTTCCTTCCATCCTTTTAAGGAGGAAGGCAAATCCTTAATCCTTCACACAGCTATCATCTCTATCTGTAGTCTTGGTATAAATCCTGAAGTTTCAACAGAGCTCTGAATGCAACTAAAAGAGAAGACAGAGCTGGTTACATTAGTGAGATTGGGGAAGTTCCTAACTTCTAAAGTAGGAAGAATGAGAAATAAAAAGGACTGATTCTGTTCCAACAATAGCTGGTAAAGCCAAAGAAAAAAGTCACCAACTTCAAAATTACAGAACGATTCACTCTTTAAGAACCAGGACAAAACTGGCTTTTCTTATTTCCGTGGAAAGTAAAACTGCAGAGGAAAAAATCACGTCTCTCTTACTCTGCATTACCAAAGACAGGAAGGAATGTCATCTGGGCAAAGAAGAGGAAGGGGGTCTCTTAGTCTCCTACAACCCGCTCCTTGAGAACCATACTTGAAGTGCGTCTATACAAGCATACTAGCAGGAGCCTCAGAGTTTCATATTTTTTCAAGCTGCCTGTAAGAAAAGTGTGAGGAGGTAGGGAGGAGGAAGGAAAAGAAAACTGACTGATGGTCCCGGAGATTTTGTCCTTCCTCGTGTTACATTTGACAACTGCAGTGGCCATTTTGTGCTCCTCTTTGTATGAGACTATTTCTCTACAGGTGAAGGGAACAGACATCTTTGCACCACAGGCACTGCATGACAACCCCCTGGGACATATTTCAGTAGGACTTCAAGTGAGTAATAATACATGTCTATCCAACTCTTACCTAGCAGATCAAATTCTTTATCAGTGACCTACACTTGAAGCCCTCATTTTCCTCTATAAGCTTCCAAAAGACTTAACTGTGAGCTAGCTTATGTGGTGATTTCCTGGCTTTTTAGGATTTCCTTTCCTTTTCGGTAACATGGCTTTTTTTTTTTAACATCTTTATTGGAGTATAATTGACTTACAATGGTGTGTTAGTTTCTGCTGTATAACAAAGTGAGACAGCTATATGTATACATATATCCCCATATCCCCTCCCTCTTGCGTCTCCCTCCCACCCTCCCTATCCCACCCCTCTAGGTGGTCACAAAGCACCGAGCTGATCTCCCTGTGCTAAGCAGCTGCTTCCCACTAGCTATCTATTTTACATTTGGTAGTGCATGTATGTCCATGCCACTCTCTCACTTCGTCCCAGCTTACCCTTCCCCCTCCCCATGTCCTCAAGTCCATTCTCTACGTCTGCATCTTTATTTCTGTCCTGCCCCTGGGTTCTTCAGAACCATTTTTTTTTTTTTTTAGATTCCATATATATGCGTTAGCATAAGGTATTTGTTTTTCTCTTTCTGACTCACTTCACTCTGTATGACAGACTCTATGTCCATCCACCTCACTACAAATAACTCAATTTCATTTCTTTTTATGGCTGAGTAATATTCCATTGTATATATGTGCCACATCTTCTTTATCCATTCAACTGTCAGTGGACACTTAGGTTGGCTCCATGTCCTGGCTATTATAAATAGAGCTGCAATGAACATTGTGGTACATGACTCTTCTTGAATTATGGTTTTCTCAGGGTATATGCCCAGTGGTGGGATTGCTGGGTCGCAGGGTGACATGGCTTTTTTAAAATGAGTGCTCTCCATATGGAATTAATTATTACCTTGAAGTGTATATTCATAGAGTTCCACCAAGATGTCTTAAAAATTATCAAACTCTTGACAGACCCACTATGAAGCTTTAAAAAGTCGTGTAACATATGTGTGGATTTTTTTCCAACTTTATTGAATCAGAAAATTTTTATTTGGGATATAAGACATTCTCTCTGACTTGTCTTCTTCTTCTTCTCTCTCTGTCTCTTTCTCTCAAGCTCACTGGCTGCTAACATCCAGTGTGCGTGTGCCAGTGCACACGATTCATGACAGTTCTGTGTGAGAAGAAATCTCTGTCCTGGGAAGAGAGGAGCTCCATGGGTGTGCAGAGCCATCACTGCATGGATATTGGTTTTACAGAGAGGAGCTCATGATAGCCCACCTTGTTTGCAGTGTATAGAGCTTTTATTTTTTTATTTTATTTTTATTTTATTTTTTTGTGGTACGCGGGCCTCTCACTGTTGTGGCCTCTCCCGTTGCGGAGCACAGGCTCCAGGCGTGCAGGCTCTGCGGCCATGGCTCACGGGCCCAGCCGCTCCGCGGCATGTGGGATCCTCCCGGACCGGGGCACGAACCCGCGTCCCCTGCATCGGCAGGCGGATTCTCAACCACTGCGCCACCAGGGAAGCCCAATATAGAGCTTTTAGAAACGTGATAATCGTGCAGTACGTCATTGAGGGACAATGGCACTATTCCAGTTGCCATATTCACACGAGACAACATAGTTAAATGTTGGAAAGGTTGCAACTTCTAAAAGAGCAACAACTGCAGTCCTTATGGAGGCTACTTTCCATCTTTAACTCATAACAGATCAGGCCTTGTTGAGGTATGTATGGCATAAAATGCCATGAAGGCTAACACTGGGGACTTTGAATTGCATGGATGACAAGATTTAAGGAAGGAGCAACAGAGGCCCCATCCTCAGACTCTGCCACTTAAAGTTTGGGGTTGTGCAGATACATTTGGGAAGGGCTGGGAAGGAATCTCAACAGCCATTTTTGCTCTGAGATGAAAGGCAGTGTCGTGCAGTGTTGCCACGTGGGCTTGTTGAGAGGAGACGTCTTGGGGTGGAATCTGCAGGACATGGTTTACTAATGGTAGGGTTGCAGGCCAGCAGTGTAACCTCTGATTGTCAGTTTCCTCAACTATTAATATCTGGACTTTGTACCCTAAACTGGGCTTTAGCATTGGGGGTCACGATGCTGTGTTGGGGGGCTGGTCCCCTCCTCCCCAGACCTTTATTTGCATGAGTTAACCTCTATGAGGGAAAGGAGATCCGTAAGGAAGTAGTTTTATGGCTGAGAACCTGATATTAGAAGAATGGGAAATGGCGTAAGTTATCTTCTTTGGGCCACACAAGGTGAGAAAGGATACAGGCAGAAGCTAAGGGAGTTGTTTTCAAAACGGATTTTTTTTTACACTTGGAGAACAAGGCAGCGTAGTTCAGAGTATGAAGCACCAAATTCCTATTGAAAGTTGAGGAGAAAAATATTCTTTCCATTTCTGCAAGGGTGCAATGCATCTTCAGCAGAGTTGAAGACTGAAGGAAGCCTGCCTGGTATAATTTAGTAACATGGGGTATGTAACGTCAGAGCACCAGGAAAGGCACTTTAGACAGAGAAACCACATTCCCAAGAAAGGCCCTGACAGCAGAGCAGGGACACAGAGCCTTCCTCAGGTGGCTGGCTGGCAGAGGGTACCTCTTGGGATGCTGAAGCAGGAGTACGTGAGTTGACTAATCATGACCACGGAGAAGAGATGCCTCCAGAAATCCCCAGGGGCCAGTGTAAGAATGCCGAGGACTTCAAATAATGCAGGTGGAGCCTCTGAACCAACAACTTATAGGAATTAATATCACCATGATCTTATTCACACACCTATAGGTTAGTGGGATGTTGAGACATTCAGATGACCTGTAGTGATGGGGATGATACTACGGTTCCCTCTAACAGTCTTAATAAGCATTAATGAGACAACGTATGTGAAAATGTAGCACAGTGCCTGGTATGTAATAGTAAGCACTCTGCTAATTTCCTTTACAAGCTTCACCTTTATAAGAGACTTTTTAAAAGATCGATCTAGTATATTTATCCTTTCCATGATTCTATATCACAGAAGACAGTATGTACCTAATTTTTTCATGTTATAGAAAGATAAACAGAAATAAATGAATTCCTCTCTGCTTTAGAAGGTGCTTGTCATTTTACTTAGGCATCAAATAGCTTGGAAATAAATAAGTGAAACATCTGGGGCTTTAGTGGATCTTTCAGTTTATTAAGACAGTAATGTATGAGATAAATACTTCAGTGGTTCTGAAAATGCTTACTTTGCATGGGTTACTGTATGAGCCCTAAAGAAGATGGTTCAAAGGTAAAGTGGGAATGAAAAGGAATACTCTCTAAGGTCACACACACACTAAAGGATTGGTATAAAAGACCTCTATGGCATTATATTCTATTTATGATATTTCACTAGATTCTTGTTACACTTAGAAAAAGCAATCTCAACTTTTAATGTGATGCTATACAACAGCCCTGATTGGGCTGTTGCAAGGTCATTAACGAGTTTCAGTTGTCCCCCAAAGTCTTTTTTACACTTGATTTCTAGTGCTTGGAAATTTTCCAATAGAATAACACTTCTGCATTAAGGCAGGGATGGAAAATTTCTTACCTCCTATGTTTGTATGTGCAGACATCACTAATCAATCATTGTTCTTTTCTGCTGAGTCACCTTCTCAACACAGTGCTATAAGCAGCCACTTCCAATCAAAAGAGTTAAAATCAATTTTACCTATCTGCCTTAAAGCTTTGCTGTCTATGAAATGAAAATATTTGAAGAAGAGTGAAAATGTAAGTTATCAATCAATGACACCAAATGTTTAAAAAAAAATTGAAATCAGCACATGCTCTGGCCTTAGAGGAGAGAACTCAAGGGCTCTGGAAGAGGGGAAGGTAGGCAGGAGAATCTAGGAGCTCCTTGAAGATATGCTTTACCTACTTAACAATTTTGCCTAAGGCCAGTGTTGCCAAAAGGACCAGTTCTCTCCAGGGCATCTTTTTCAGCCGTTTACCATTAAATAAAACTTACAACTAGCATATGATTTCTTAGGCCAAGGGCATTTTACTTTTTGAAATTTTAAAGTACTTGTTAGGTAAACTACTTTAAAAATTCAAGAGCCATAAAAGAATCCCAGAAGCAGCAAGAACAGTGCAGAGGAAGGTGAGGGAGGTGTCGTTTATTATGGTAGGGGCTGTGTATCTGTATATTGTGCACACACAGGTGCTCTTGGGCATGCATACAGGAAGATTACTATGTACTTCCATAGTTACCAATCTGGAAGAGGGGAAGGTAGCACACTGGCAAGTCAACAGGTAAGGGAAGTCAAGATGAAGTACATTTAAAAAGGACTTGAGGGCTTCCCTGGTGGCGCAGTGGTTGAGAGTCCGCCTGCCGAGGCAGGGGACACGGGTTCGTGCCCCGGTCTGGGAGGATCCCACATGCCGCGGAGCGGCTGGGCCCGTGAGCCATGGCCGCTGAGCCTGCGCGTCCGGAGCCTGTGCTCTGCAACGGGAGAGGCCACAACGGTGAGAGGCCTGCGTACCGCAAAAAAAATAAAAAATAAAAAAATAAAGGACTTGAGCTTTTGGCCAAGAAGTAGTAATAGGGATTTACTTTCCCACCAGAAACCACAACAAAAATGAACAGAATATATGAAACAACAAATTGTGAGACACTGGGATATCAGGCAACAAAGGACAGTGATCCTGACGGATGGGAAATCAATGAGGTGAGCCTAAGTTCTCCCCAACTTACTGCCCTGAGCAAGTTTCTAAGCCTTGGTGCAGAGAGAGGGAACCCAGGCAGATCCAGAAGACTTCCTGCATTGAAGAGACGGACCTCAGAGTCCAGGGAGAATAAGGTAGCTAAAGTTTAGAAGATAGAGCACAGGAGAGGAGAGAGCTTCACAGAGGAGAACTCCAGAGATCTAAAGAGGGTCCCCCTTGTAGAACAGTGATTAGCACAGGCATGTGGAGTAACTCCAGGAGACTGAGAGTCACCTGAAAGGATTAGAACATGGTTTCTCAATCCCAGTACTATTGACATTTTTGGTTTCATAATTCTTTGTTGTGGGGGCTGTCCTGTATATTGTAGAATGTTTAGGAGCATCCCTGGCCTCTACCCACTACATCCGGTGACACTCATCATTCCCCCAGTTTCTAGTTGTGACAACCAAAAATGTCTCTATACATTGCCAAATGTCCCTGGTAAGGCAAAATTTCCCTAACTGAGAATTACTGGATTCAAGGAAACAGAGCCTAGTGCTCACACAGGGCTGGAAACAGAGCTTGATCTGACCAGCCAGTCTGGAAAACCTCAAGATCCTCAGGACATTGGACTGAGTACACAGAAGGGTCTTACCTCAGTAGTGAGGAATAATTAGCCTTAGACTGAGCACTGCTCCAGTCCCACCTAACAAAATCTTAAAAGCAAGAACCAACAGTATCAAACTATTGGCAAGCAATTTAGCTGCATTTCAGAACAATACTCGAGAATACTTTAGGAATGCAAAATATATAGCACTCAACAAGGCAAAATTTACAATGTCTGGAGTCAAGTGAAAAATTACCAGGCATGCAAAGCAGGAAAATATAATCTATAAATAATGAGGAAATCAGTCAATCAAAACTGACTCAGAACTGACACAGATATTTAGAATTAGTGGATAGGAATATTAAAATTGTTATTAAATGTGTATTCTATATGATCAAAAAGTTAAGTAGAGACATGCAAGATATAAAACTTCAAAAGATGGCTATTATAAAGTATAAGATATAAAACCGCAGTGGGTGAGGTTTGTGGCAGACATCAGAGAAGAAAAGATTAGTGAATTTGATGACATAATAATAAAAACAAAGGGAAAAACATTTTAAAAAATGAACAGAGCATCAGGGAGTTGTGGGAAAACTTCGAGTGGCTCCATATCATTAGAATCTCCAGAGGAGAGAAGAGAGTGGGGACTACAGAAAAATATTTGAAGATATAATTGTTGAAAGTTTTCCAAATTTCATGAAACCCATAAACCCACAGGTTCAAGAAGCCTCGTGAATCCTAAGCACAAGAAACACCGAGTTAAACACACAAAGGTACATCATAATAAAATTGCTCAAAGTAGTAATAGTACAAAAATCATACAGAGGAACAAATATGGATGAAAGCAGATTTCACATTAGAAATAATACAAATGAGAAGCTAATATAAACTCATATTGGAGCAGCACTTCTAATGTACTGAAAGAAAAAAAAAATGTCAACTTAGAATTCTATACCTAGAATATCTTCCAAAAGCAAAAGTAAAATAACATTTTCAGAAACACAAAAACTGTAAGAATCTGTTACCAGCACACCCACGTTATAAGAAATATTTAAAAGGTCTTTTAGGTAGAAGGAAATGTTGCTGTGCAGAAATATGAACGAACCTACACAATAAAATAAAGAACACTGGAAATGATGACTACTTGGTAAACATATATGATTTTTACTTATTATTAAATCTCTTTAAAAGATAAATGAATGTTGTGTTTTAAAATATATATAAAAGTAAAATGCAAAACATTAGTAGCATAAATGTCAGGAGGTAAGAAATAGAAAAATATTATTGTAAGTTTCTTATACCAGGAAACTTAGAGGAAGATAATATATGATAAACTTATCACTTAGAGGAAGATAATATATATGATAAACCCTAACTAACAAGCCAACAAAGGAGATATAATGGAATCATTCAAAATTCAATTATTACAAATGAAGCCAGAAAAAGAGTAAAAATGAACAAAGATGAAGTAGGATGAATAAAAAAACAAATAGCAAAATAATTGTGTCAATTATGGATTTACTGGTTCTCAATTTTAGAAATGGGCAAAAACACTGAACAGATTATTCAGCAAAGAAGATACACAACATGAATATATCTCAAAGTAATTATAATGATTGAAAGAAGCCAGACAATAGAGTATACTGTATGAATCCATTTATTTAAAATTCTAGACAATGAAAGCTAATCTTTAGTGACAGAAAGCAGATCGCTAATTGTTGGGAATTGAAGGTGCTAAGGGAGGTTTGGGAGGAAAGGGATTACAGGAGGAAATTTTGGGGGTATAATACGTTCATTATCTTGATTGTTGTTTATTGATCATGGGTATATAAGTATATTGAAACATATCAAATTGTACCTGTGTAGTTTTTTGTATACAATTTAGCTTCAACAAAGCTGTTAAAAATGGAAATTATAAGTAGAGTTTCTAGGGGACATCAAAAAGGATATACTTGACCTTGATACCAGAATGGAGATCAAAAGATCTGAGATCTAGTTCCTATTCTGCTTCACGTGTCTCAAATAAACTTGTTACAGGCACGTAAATTTCTTGGTCTCAATTCCTAATTTATAAAGTCAGATAGCCAATTTGGTGATCCCTAGTGTCCTTATAACTCCAAAATCTAATAACAGATAAAAGCTAATAGAAGGGAGGTTGAATGGTGAAGTGGAATCAGACCCACCTGGGCCTGAATTTCAGCTTTAACACTCATTACTTGTGTGACCTGAGATTAATTATTCAACACTTCTAAACTGTTAGAGAGCAAGTTCCATGAGGAGCGGACTGTTGGCTTGTTCCTTCTGTAACCCAGAGCCTGGTTTAGACATATATTGGCATACACACGAACGTTTTCTTTTTCTGCAAAATGAAAACAATAATAAGCTTACTTGTAGCAGGGGCTGTTGATGCTCCACCACACTTTCATATCCTTTTGTCCCAATTCTCCTTTTACTTCTGAAGATGGTGACAGCTTCTGGCATGCTTCCTACCTCAAACACTGGGAAGGCACCATAGGTAGGGAAACAGTGCCCTCAAGAAGGGCTCTGGTAGCAGGGACAGAGGTTGGCTGTGTCTGAGGGCTTTCTCAGGAGCCACTGGAGCTTTTTGGCCTCAGAGGAATTTGGTGCCCTGAGGGCCACCCTTAAACAATGAAGGTGGGAGTCTGGGGATAAATGTCCCAGCCTCTAGGCTTTCCAGCGGGATAATTTTGAAGTCTATTCCACACAGTTCCTCGGAGAGTCCCCAATGGGACTGAGCCCCAGATGCCCACAGTGGGACTCCGCTCACTCCATACCCTTCACTCGCTTTTCTCCTTTCCTTGAATTACTTTTCCAGTGCTTCACTGTGCATACTGGATCACTTCCTAAATGAACTTCTTGTGTCTACATCTAAGGCAGAATTAGTGTCTGTCTGCGGGGGAACTCAAACGAAGACACTCTCTGTGATGGTTAATTTTACGTGTCAACTTGATTGAGGGAAGGGATGCCCAGATAGCTGGTAAAACATTATTTCTGGGTGTGTCTGTGAGGGTGTTCTGAAGAGATTTGCTTTGAATCAGTAGATTGATGTGGCCCCAAATAGAACAAAAAGGCAGAGGAAGGGGTGACTTTCCACTCTGCTTGAGCTGGGATATCCATCTTCTCCTGTCCTTGGACATGGCGCTCCTGGTTCTTGGCCTTCAGACTCAGACTAGGACTTACAACATTGGCTGCCCTAGTTCTCAGGCTTTTGGGTTTGGACTGGATCTACACCACCAGCTTTCCTGGGCTTCCAGTTTGCTGACAGCAGATGTGGCACCTCTCCACCTCCATAGTACTGTGAGTCAATCCCTCATAATAAATTATCTATCTATCTATCTATCTATCTATCTATCTATCTGCTATCTATCTATCTACCTGCTATCTATCTATCTATCATCTACCTGCTATCTATCTATCTATCTAACTGCTATCTATCTGTAATCTATCTGCTATCTATCTATCTAACTGCCATCTATCTATCTATCTATCAATCTATCTACCTATCTACATTCTATTGGTTCTTTTCCTCTGGAGAACTCTGATTAATACACTACCTCTTGTGGATCGTGTAGGGATTAAATAGGACACATGAAGGGCTTTGCCTACTGCCTGGTGAGTTGCTGCTGTTTTAACACTGCTTCTTTCAGAGACCTGAGAGAAAGTGACTATGCTAATTTTGAGTTCATGAGTGAGGGGGGAAGGGAATTTTGTGTGAGGAAAGACATGTACCTGTGAATTTATAGAAGTAAAATGGAAACAATCCAGAAAAAAAGTAGATAATTGTCTCAAGAGCACAAAGGAAAGACCATGTGAGGACACAGAGAGAAGACGGCCATCTACAAGCCAGGAGGAGAGCTCTCACCAGAAACTGAATTTGCTGGCACCTTGATCATGGACTTCCAGCCTTCAGAACTGTGAGAAAATAAATGTTGTTAAGCCATTGAGTTTGTGCTGTTTTGTTATAGCAGCCTGAGCAGACTAATACTATAAGGTACCTTAAACACTATAAAGCAAAGTATAAACCCAACTCAAGAGGAATGGGAATTTTCCAAAGCTAAAATTTTGATTATATCACTGCAATTCAAGTGAATAAGGAAAGCTGAAACTATTTAAAACCGAAGCAAACAAATAAAACAGAATCAACATGCAAGGTTGTCAGATTTAGCAAATATATTACAGAATGCTCAGTTAATTTTGAATTTCAGGTAAACAATGATTTTTAGTATAAGTACATCCCCAGTATTGCATGGGACATATTTATACTAAAAATCATTTGCTGGTTATCTGAAATTCAAATGTAACTGGACATCCTGATTTTTATCTGACAAACTTATCAATGTGATTATATAGGAAGCTCTCTGAGAAGCTTAAGTTTTTATAAAAAGGTATGTATAAAAGATGAAAAAAATGAAGGACTGATTTTTAAAGAAAAGTGTCTCAAC
Source organism: Physeter macrocephalus (assembly GCF_002837175.3). NCBI lineage: Eukaryota > Metazoa > Chordata > Mammalia > Artiodactyla > Physeteridae > Physeter > Physeter macrocephalus. The sequence goes on from NC_041232.1 coordinate 39,281,162, forward strand.
ATGAGGGAATTTTACAAGGAAGGCTAAAACCCAGGCTGAGCTGAGGCTCACAAAACAAACTAAAGAAAAGAACAAATTCTTTAAAGCTCAAGAAAAACAGGGATAGTATTGGCCCACCACACAGGGAAGCTGGTATAAAGTTGACAGATGACAGAAGACAACTACTGAACTTTCCTTCTGCCTTGTATTATTCACCAAGGAAAATACCCTTTCCCCCCTTCCCCACTCCCCGCTTCCAGGGAAAATAAATCCCAGCCAACTGATGTTCTAGCAGGCTAGGAATTACAGATGATCTATCTCATCACCTTCAATGAGCTCAGAAGATTTATATCACAAATTACTAAAATAAAGTGAGGATGTGATCTTACTTTTTGCTCTGAGAAATCACAGACAATGAGACAGGTGCCAGAAAATTGAGCACAGGTCAATATTCTTATTTTCAGGAAGAGGAAACAAGTGGACACTACTGAGTACTGAGTGGAAAGTCCAATATCTAGAAAAATTTCTAAGGTGGGTTCCTACAGAACAAGTCAGGTCAAATGAACTTTATTTTCTTTCTGGGTAGGATTATGAGACTTATGCATCAGGAGAATACTATGGTGACAAAGCACCTAGATTTCAACAAGGCATTTGAGATGGCCTTAGACATCCAAGAGGTGTCATCCAGGCAGTAGGAGGATTATGGGAGGGTTCAGGATAGAATGGAGGTAGAGATATAAATGTAGGATTCATGCATGCCTAGATGATAGAGGAGCTCACCTAGGGAGGGGGAATCTAGAGAAGACAGAGGAGATCATAAACTGAACCCAGAGGCATTTGAGAAGATGCGAAAGAGAGGGAAGGAGAGTGAGAAGGTGCAGCCAGTGAAGTAAAAAAAAAGAACCATGATCAAGAGACCAAAGAGACCAAGGCAACAGTGATCAATTATGTCAAATGCATAAACTGCTTCATATGAGAACTAAGAAGTGATGTGGTCACATGATGAGGGAGAGGTAGAAGCAAAGGGATGCTATAGGCTTCTGTTGCATGTAGCTAAGAAAATAAATGAAAGCATAAGAATTCAAACTTATTTTGATAAATTGTAGTGTAAAGCTTAAATCATCAAGAAAACTTAAACATGATAAATGCTAGGTCCAGCATTTAGATTCAGACTAGAAACCATAAAATCGTACATACATTCATTCAAAAGATTGAAAGAGTATGTCCCAAAACATCAACAATTATTATCCATAATTGTTGGAACTAAAGATGATATTTGTTTTTCTTACTATTTTCATAATTTCAAAATTTTGTCTATAATAAATATGCATTACTTCAATTTTTAAAATTAAAAAAAAATTTTTTGGCCGCACCATGCTGCTTGTGGGGTCTTAGTTCCCCAGTCAGTGACTGAACCCACAGCGCCCTTGGCAGTGAAAGCAGGGAGTCCTAACCACCGGACCACCAGGGGATTCCCAAATATGCATTACTTTAGTAGTCAGAAAATATAAGTTAGAAAATATCAGTTGTGTATAAATAAGGATAGGAAGAACTTGTTTTGATTTATGCAAAAAAAATCCCAAAACATGTTGAACAAGATCTTGGGCTGCATTAATAAATGTGTAACATGCATTGCTGTATTACTGCCACTGGAAGTGGGAAAACTGAACAGACTCCCTGCCAGAAAGTACACAGATAAGGTCAGGATAGGAAGAGATCTGGAAAGAATGTCATGGGAAAAAGTTGAGGAAAATAGAAAAGTGAATCTTAGAAAATGTAAGCCAGAGGTGACATGTGATGAGTTGGTGTGTAGTGAAAAGAATCAGGTAGACTCAGCCCCACTTGTAACTCTGGGCAAGTCACTCAAGTTTTCTGACTCCCAGGATCCTCGTTGATAAAGTTGCAATAGCATCTTTTGAATAATATTGTGATTGGGTTACCCTCTCTTCTGGCTCCTGTGTCAGTTTCTCTGAATACAGACCTCAAAAGCCCCTCTCAGAATTGTGGAATTCCCCCCAAAAATCTACTCACACAGAAGCATTGGTGAGTTAAGTAGATTTCACTGGAGATTTGACCCAGTAGATGAAGGAGGAAGTTCACGCTGCACACCTCCCAGAGGAAGAAGTTGTAAGCCTCCTCCCTACACTGCTGTTCTCTGCAAAGACTTTACCACTGTGGGCAATAGGGGGGGGTGAGTAGGAATGTCGTGGGCGGGGCATAGCGGGGGTGGGTAATCCTTCCCCCATGCAGACTCACTGGCTTTTCTTCATCCTTCCGGGACATTGGGGTCTTCAAATTCCTCTCCCTTCTTCTATGAGAACAAGTCATCCTCTCCCAGTTCCTATATCCTTAATTTGAAAAACCAAACTTATAATACTCAAAACAAAGATCCACTCACGTCGCAGAATCCACCCTCCATAGCGAACATGTTTCCGTCCCAAGCGTGGCTTTGGGATCTCAGAATTCCGTCCCTATCTCCCCACCCCAAGTGCTATCAAGTTTTCCTTGCAAACACATTCAGTGCTCTTCCCATGAGGGGTTCAGCCATCCACTTACATACATAAACTATCTGGTACAGTACTGTCACTCAGTAGATGCTCAGGAAGTGATAATAGCTTTTGTTATTATTATCATGACTGTCTTTAAATATTTCAAAAGCCATGTGGCAGCTGAACATGGAGACATATTCTCTATAGTTTCCTATGACCCAATAGATTCTATTGATGTAGGTCACTGGGAGGCAGAATTTAGCTCCATATAAGGCAGACGTTTCCAGCAATTAGAACTCTCCCATAATAGGACAGAGCTTCTCTAGGTGGTGTGTGCTTTACTGCTTGAATGGTTTGGAGACAGAGGAGAACAGGAGACAATAGATGGGCATTTGAACTAGTTGACCAAAGCTCTCTCTTATGATGAATAATCTTGTGATGCTATGAAAAGGGCCTGAATGTTTCTGTTTCTTCCCAGTGTCACCAAAATCGAAGGTGATATTATACCACCATAAACCTGATCCCTTTTGGATCTGGCAGTGTTTAAAACACTCTGAGACAGAAAACTCCCTGGGAGGGAGTGGGGCCAGTAGAGCTGCCCATTTCCTGTCGCCACTTCAAAAGCCTTGGGGGAGGGGGAGGTTAATGCAGCTGCCCAGGCCACCAAAACTGTAGGATGCAGAGCTGTGCTGGGTCCTGGGGCCTCCTTGGCTGGAGCGATCAACTACAGGGAGGGGGAAATGGTAACCAGACTCCAGGACACCCAGGGGCTTTCAAGATACACTACATTTGCCATTTTCTAATCTCTTCAGGACACAGAATTAACACAAATTCCTCCACATGCCAGTGGGGCTTTGCCTATACTATAATCTTTTAAAAAGGTTAAGTTAGTCTTGACTTTTACTGTTGCAGCATTTCAACTTAATGGTGCTCCATGCACAATCTAATTGGATTTTTATAGGCCTTTATTTAAAGAAATTTGTTTAGTGACAATGACAATGTATTATAGGTAGGTCCCTTTTGCACAATATGGAATTGACAGTAGTAGAGACATTGCTAGACCATAACAGATTTCTACTAGGTGGTTATTATCTAAAGCCTACCTCAGTTAAAGCACAAACCATACAAGAATGTATGTGTTCCATGATGTTAAAACTGACACCGCAAAATTAGAGAAAAGGGGTAGGTAGCCTGAGATCATGCTAGCAGGAGGGTTCATACTATACAATGAATATGTCATGTGACTTCTACAGAAAATTCCACTCATTTCAAGGGTGAACTCGATACCAGGTTGAATTTTTTAAAGGCTATTTGTCCTAAGAGGTTGTGAATTTATACTGCCTCAGGTTGTATTCCATCATTATAAAAGTCCAGGAATCCTCCGTCAGTTTGTTTTACCAGCCAGAATTGGGAATTATATTTCTTGCAATAAATTCCTTCACTTTGACTGTTTGACATTTCAGAAGTAACCCCTGGCTTAACTGGCTGCAGGTAAAAATTAGAGGCGTAACTGGTTTTAATGTTGGTCTCTGGGTCTACTTATTCCCAAGCATTCAACAAATTACATCTTTCTTTATATAATATTTTTTTATATTCCATAAGGTACATTTCTACCTGTTTTTCTCAATTATTAAATGGTTTTGCTCACTTTTGTTTTAGCTTCAGTTTATAAAATGTAACTCAGGTCTTTCCTTAAGAATGTGGTAAACGGACATGTTACAGAAAACCTTGCTGATGTTTTTTGAACATTTGAGATCTGGGTTATCCTTTCATTCTGGAAGCCAAGAGAACTGCCCTGTGTGGGCATTTTGAGTTAAATATTTTTTCCCAGGTATTTTAAGTATTGTTAATATTTGTTTATCAAAATGGAGGAAGCATCAGTATTGTTCTGGGAACCCTAAGGATTAAGGTTTAACAGGAAAAGTTTGCAGGGTGTGGGACAAAGTAGAGGGAAAGCATAGTTAACGAAAACAGAAAGTGATGATGATTAAGTTTTAATTCTCCCTGATGGAGTGGGTATAGATCAATTCATAACTGTAAAAAGAAATGTAATGCACATTTAGAAAAGGGAACCATCTTTTCCAAGACAAAGAGCAGTGATGGTCAGGAGGGTCTGAAAGATATAACTGTTCAATATGCCACTGAAAATTCAACTTTTGCCAGCCTCTTAGAAGGCTTAGAAGGCATCCATAAAGCATGTTTCTTATTTTTAGTGAACTTTTAGTTTTAGAATAATTTTATATTTAAAGAAAAGTTGCAAGGATAGTACAGAGAGTTCCCATATACCTCACATGCAATTTCCCCTGTTAATAACAGCTTACATTTGGATGGTATTTTTGTTACCATTAGTGAACTAATATTGATACATTATTATTAATGAAAGTACATATTTTATTCAGATTTTCTTAGTTTTACCTAATGTCCCTTTTCTATTCCAAAATCCCACCCAGGGCACCATATTACATTTAGTTGTCATGTCACCTTCAGCTCCTCTTGACTGTGACAGTCTTTCAGACTTTCCTTGTTTTTGATGATCCTGACAGTTTTGAAGCATACTGGTCAGACATTTTATGGAATGTCCCTCAATTTGAGTTTTTCTGATGTTTTTTCATGATTGTATTGGGGTTGTGGGTTTTGGGAGGAACACCACAAAGATAAAATGCCATTCTTACCACATCACATCTTGGGTACGTACAATTGACATGATGTCAGCCTTGTAAACACGGTGAAGTTAGCATTGATCACCTGGTTGAGGTAGTGTTTGTGAGGTTTCCTCGGTGTTAAGCTACGCTTTTTTCTCACTTTCCATACTATAGTCTTTTGAAAGAAGTCACAATGTGAAGCCCATATTTAAGGAGTGGGTACTTATGTTCCACCATCTTGAAGGCTGAGTATCTACAGAAATTATTTGGAACTCTGCTGCACAGGAAATTTGGCTCTTCTGACGCATTTATTTATTTATTCAATCATTTATATCAGTACGGACCCATGGATATTTATTTTTATATTTTGGGTTAGAATCCAATATGATTTTATTTATTTTGTTGCTCAAATTGTTCCAACTTTGGCTTTTGGCAGCTTCCTTCAGTTGGTTTCTGTGCTCCTTTGACATGCCCCTATTATTTTGGGTTTTTTTTTTCACCTTGGGCACTTTCTTACTTTCTGACCCTACAAGATCCTCCAGTCTCATCATGTATATTTCCTGCTCTTAGCTCTAGAATCAGACATTTCCTCAAGGCACTCTGGTTGCTCTTATTGGAAAAAGTTATTAGATACTAAGGTCTGTACAAGGCATGCTTGTTGCCATGGGAGCATAGATGCTTCTAGGCCCTCACAGCTGACAGAGCAAAGAAATACTAACTAGCAAACATGCATGCAACTTTAAATATTTCTCTACATAACCATGTGTATTTATATTAAGCTAAACATATATAGATACTGATGTCTCCAACTCTAATCCATTACCACATAGATTATTCTATCTTTCTCCCTTTCTTATCTGTATTTTCCACCTCTAGCAATGAAAAAACCTAGATCCCACCAATCACTGCCCGTTTATTTAATTGCTCAATTCCGGCATACATGTGCAGCAGCATTTTGAGTTAATTTTAATTAGTATGTAGCCTTTTAGACTGGCTTCTTTCACTTAACAGTATGCATTTAAGATTCGTCCATTTCTTTGCATAGCTCATTCCTTCTTGCCACTAAATAGTATTCCATTGTATGAATGTACCATAGTTTGCTTATCTGTTCAACTTTTGAAGGACATCTCGGTTCTTTCCAGTTTTTAGAGATTATTAATAAAACTGCTACAAACATTTGCTTTCAAATATGTGTGAAAATAAAATTTCAAATCAGTTGGTTAAATTCCTAAAAACACAATTGTTGGGTCAATTGGTAAGATTATATTTAGCTTTGTAAGAAAGTGCCAAACTCTTCCAAAGTGGCTGCACCATTTTGCATTCCCACCAATGCAAATCAATGAATGAGAGTTCCTTTTGCTTCTCATCCTTACCAGTTTTTCTTTTATTTTAGTTATTTTAATAGATAGTGGTATCGCATTTTTTAAAATAACGGCTTTTTATAGACATAATTCACCTACTAGAAAATGGACTCTTTTCATGTTCACATTTCAGTTGTTTCTATATAGTCACAGATTGGTACAACCATCACCACTATCTACTTTTAGAATGTTTTCATCACTCTAAAAAGAAAACCCATACCCATTGGCAGTTACTTCCCACTTTCTTCTTCCCCAGCCTTGGCAATCACTAATCTATTTTCTGCTTCCGTTGATTTTCTTATTCTGGACATTTCAATAAATGGACTCACATAAAATGTGGCCTTTTGTGTCTGGCTTCTTTAATTTAACATAATGCTTTAAAAGTTCTTCCATGTTGTAGTGTGTATCAGTACTTCATTAATTTATATGGCTGAATAATATTTCATTGTATGGATACACACTTTTGTTTATATACTATTTAAGTGATTGATAGGCATTTGGGTTGTTTCTACTTTTGGATGTTTTGCGTAACACTGGATGAACATTTGTGTATAAGTACTCGTTTAGACTTATGCTTTCAGTTCTCTTGGGTATATACCTAGGTGTGGAATTGCTGGGTTATATGGCAAGTCTATGTTTACCTTACTGAGGAACTTCCAAACTGTCCTCCAAGGTGGCTGCACCATTTTACATTCCTTCCAGCAATGTGTGAGTGTTCTAATATCTCAACATCCTCACCAACACTTGTTACTGTTCATCTTTTGTATTTTAGCCATCCTAGTGTGAAAAAGTTGTATCTCATTGTGGTTTGATTTGCATTTCCCCAGTAATTTTAATTATCTTTTCATGTGCTTGGCCAGTTGTATATAGTTTTTGGAGGACTGTCTATTCAAATCCTTTGCCTATATTTAAACTGGATTATTTGTCATTTTATTGTTGAGTTTTAAGAATTCCCTTTATATTTTATAAACTTTATGTATAAGTCCTTTATCGGATATATGATTTGCAAATATTTTCTCCTATAGTGGATTGTCTTTTCAGTTTCCTGACAGTATTCTTTGAAACACAGAAGTCTTTAATTTTGATGAAGTCGAATTTATGTATTTTACATTTGTGGCTTGTACATCTGATGTTATGTCTAAGAAATTATTGCCTAACCCATGGTCGTGAAGAATTACTCCTTTTTTCTTCTAAGCATTTTATATTTCTGGATCTTACATTTAGAACTATGATCCAGTTTGTTATTTTTGCATGAGGAGTAAGGCAACATTGCTGTTTTTATTTGCATTCCTCTACTGGCAAATGATACTGAGCATCTTTTTATATGCTTATTTTCCATCTGTATATCTTCTTTGGTATGGTATCTATTCAGATCTCTTGCTCATTTAAAACATTTTTTATATTTTCTTATTTAGTTTAAAGTGTTGTTTGCATATTGTAGATACATATCTTTTATCAGATATGCAGTTTGCAAATATTTTCTTCTAGTTCATGACTTGTCTTTTCATTCTCTTAACAGTGTCTTTCACAGAGCGTAAATTTTTATTTTTAATGAAGTCCAACTTATCAATTTTTTCTTTCATGGATTATGCTTTTGGCATTGTATTTATTTATTTATTTATTTATTTTGTGGTATGCGGGCCTCCCTCTGCTGTGGCCTCTCCCGTTGCGGAGGACAGGCTCCGGACGCGCAGGCTCAGCGGCCATGGCTCACGGGCCCAGCCGCTCCGCGGCACGTGGGATCCTCCCAGACCGGGGCGCGAACCCGGTTCCCCTGCATCGGCAGGCGGACGCGCAACCGCTGCGCCACCAGGGAAGCCCTTGGCATTGTATTTAAAAAATCATAGCTGAACCCAAGATCATTTCTCTTCTAGAAGTTTTATAGTTTTTCATTTTACATTTATGCCTGTGATCAATTTTCAGTTCATTTTTGTGAAAGGTATAAGGTAACGTCTAGATTAATTTTTTTAACATATAGACATCCAGTTGTTCCAGCACCATATATTGAAAGACTATCCTTTCTCCATTGAATTGCCTTTGCACCTTTGTCAAAAAATCAGTTGACTATATCCATGTGGCTTATTTATGGGCTCTCTGTTCTGTTCCATTGATATATGTGTCCATTCTTTTGCTAGTACTACACTGTCTTGACTCATAGATACATTTTTTTCATTCATGCATTTATCCATCTATCCATTTATCATTCCCTTAACAAATATTTATTGACTATCTTCCTCACGCAAGACATTGTGCTAGATATTGGTTCCTTGGAAAACAGAGATGACTCAGACATGGAAGCTGCCCTCTAGAAGCTTCAATATAGCTGGGGAAGTGGGTTGAAGAGTGTTACAATTTACATACAAATAGTGTTAAGCAAATCACAAGGAGATAAATGCTGTATGCGATGTACAGAGTAAAAGAGGTTTTCCAAAGAAGACTTAAGATTTGAGCAGAGATTTGTAGGATGGATAGGATTTAAATAAGTAAAGATGGCACACATGACTGTATTAGGTGAAAAGGATGGAAGGAGCAGAGTGTGGGAGGAAAGTACAAAGTCTAACAACACTGTCTAACAGAAATACAATCAAAAGCCACATTTGCAATTTAAAATTTTCTAGTAGCTATATTAAAAAAGAAACACTTGAAATGAAATAACTTTTACAATTTATTTTCTGTAATTTAATGTATCCAAAACACCTTCATTTCAATGTGTAATCAATATTAAAATATTGAGATTTTTATATCCTTTTATTGGGTACTAAGTCTTTGAAATCTGGTATGTAGATTACACTTATAACACATATCAACCTGGAGCCGCCACATTTCAATTGCATAATAGCCACAAATAAATTGTGGTTCCCATATTGGACAGGACAGCTCCAGGAGGCCAGCAGTGAAAAAAAGACCACAAAGGTAGGTCAGGGCCAGATTGTGGGGAATCTTGAATACTCAGCTCAAGTTTGAAATTTATTCTGTAACCACTGGGTAAACACTGACACTCTTGAGCAAGTAAATGACTCTCACTAACGCAGTGCTCCTTCCCTTGGCTGGCACGTCCCAGGTAGGGGGGTCAGCACATGTGTGCTAAACGATTGTTGGACCATCAGAGCAATGCTTTGTCGAGATTAATTGGTCATATTTACTAGGAGGTGGAATTGAAAAATAGGCATGCTAATGCCTTGGTTCTTTTGTTTAAACCACATGATATAGAATTGTTTTGATATGATATGGATGCTTTCTCTTTTGCCCTAGATGTGAGGGAAATTACTGCCTAAAATATCAGCTGTTTTGTGTAGGGCAGCCATTTCTGGTGTTTTGTCCTTTACTGTGTTGGAGTGTGAATGGGACAGGCTTATGCTGGGACATTTTTGGTAGCCTTTGGGAATGGGTCTGCTTACCCATTACAATTGCTACATAAAGAAATGCAATGTTTTCTGAAAGGATATGGCTAGAGGGTGACAAGTTGAAGATATGCCTGTTGTATAAATTAATTTTTTTTCTGAGAATGTTTCCTGACAGTGAAAAGCTAGGAGCCCTCTAAAATGAGCGTGGTGATGGTGTTACAAACTCTGTCCTTAGCTGGCTGTGGAAAGAAACCAACCAGGTTACTTGGGTTTCTTGTGATCGTGGCTGCCACTCTTCTTGCCAAATCTACTCTTACAAACCAGCAGGGGATCAAAGCTGAAAAGCTTTCTGTTTTTTATTTATTTTTTTTTTCACTTGAGATCATTTCTGAAGACTGAGAGTGAAAAATCTATCAAGAGGCCATTTTAAAATAGAAAATGTAATATTTGCATGCAGAGGTGTGTGTGGGTGTTGCATTTTAGGCTCGTCAGGCTTTACAGCGTCCTTTTAGGCTTTTCAAGAGAAAACCTCAGAGTATCAGAGCCACATTTTCCATCAGCTCGTACAGATTTCTACATGTTATTATTCAAATTTGGTTGTACTTTCTCCTTTGTAATTAAGCTAACTTGGTTTTTCGAGGCTTGTTGTCTTAATATCCTTTTTTAGTGAAATTTGAGCAGCATCAGACTGGACTTTAACTCTTCTGTAAGAATCCATTTTTAATGTATCTCAGAGCCGTGTAGGTGTACCTGATGCCGTTTATGAGCACAAGCCTTGAGAAGCTCTGCAGGAGTTTTCTGGCTGCTTTTGTTTCTTAGCTCAGCAAGTGTCTGTCAGCTGGGTCTTTGCTGCCAGGTCAAGGCTGGAAAATATCAATTATTATAGAGCAGGTGAGCTTTTGAGGACTTGTCTCCATATAAACAAGAAGGATGTGCCATTAGGGTCACAGCACTACTAAGGCACTTCAACAAATAAATGAAGATTTTACTTCGGTTCTTCAGAAGATGGAGGGATATGGTGAGGGTGGGCGGTGTCTGACCCCAAGCAGATTTCTTGGGTGATTGCAAAGTCTTATGTGATTTTACCAGAGGTTTCTTCCCTAGTCATGTGTTAAGAGAAAATAATGACAGTACTTTAGTACTTAGCAGAAATTAAATAGCTTACAAATTGCTGCGGTCAAGAAGTAGCTTCAGAGGTAATGCATGAAGTGGCTCTGGGACTAGGTGTTAGGGTGGAATTCTGGCTCCACCAACAGTTGCTGTGTGACCATAATCTTTCTAAGACTCACTTTTCCGTCTGTAAAATAGGTTAATAATAGTGGTCTTATAGGATTTGTGTGATGTTTACCACGGTAACTGTATTCAGTTCGTGGCACGTGCATGAGTGGAAGCTATTAGCATGAAACAGTGCTACATGCTATGTCCGGTTTGCAGGCCAAGCCCTCATTTGCTCTTCTCTCTTTTGATTGTCTCTCTGGAATGAAGTAGAATAACACAGCTGTGACCAAAATGTGCAGCTCAGGGCTCCTTTTGTGGGGAGCATAACTGACTGATGACCCGAGCTGTTCCCCTCTAGAACCACCAGTGTGTCTGCACACCTTTCACTGGCTGCTGCCAGTCAATGACTGAACGGCAGGGCTCCAAAGGCAGGCCCTTTCCTGCAAAAGGCACATCTCCTCCCGTGGGCAACTTTGGCTGGAGGACTCCACAGTAACCTGGCTGAACCGCTTTAAAACTCTGCTCAGTTGGAACCTCCTTCTCCCCAATCCTCCTTTCTTCTGCCTCTCCTCCCACGGGGGTCACACCTGCACTGTTGTCCACCAGCTCCCCCTACCTGCTCCTGTTCTCTTCCCCGGTACATTTGCACATCCAATCCCATTTTGGTGCCTCCCTCTTGGCAGACCTGAACTCATGCAGCAGTCCACACCTGGTTTCCAGGGACTTATAAATTTAGGGCTCAATTTTTAAGAAGTCTAAGAAATGCTCCAGTATTAAACCACTTTGAAGTCTTAGAATAAGAAAAATAAAAGGTGAGAGAACTGAAAGGACATGTACCTAGCAAAAGAAAGAGAGTAAAAAATAAGATGGGCTGATCATTTCCCCTTGTCCAAATTGTAGTGCCTTTCCCACTTCCCTGGTGCCACGTAAATGCGAGGTGCAGACGCCCCGGCAGGATGCCCTTCCTTCTGGCCTCTGTCCTCCTGCACCCTTTGTCATTTTTGCCACTCATTTAGCCCTGGGAAGAGACTTCATCTTATTTTTTCAAGTGGAAAAGATCCTAGGTTTGATTTGAGTTCCATGAAGGATGGGAATGCATTTTTGCTGTTTTCATGTCTTAGCTCCTATCAGAGGGGACTCTGGTTGTTATTTGCTGTTAAAGAGAGAAAACCAAGTGGCTCCCTAAAGCGGAGGGTACAAGAACTCTGGGCCATTCACTGGGCTTCTCTCCTCTGCTGGGAGGGTCCCTCTGGGCAGCCCATGGACAACCTTCAGGAATAAGAGGTTATTAGAAGTGTAGCCACTTAAAATATTTTTTTGGCCTTAGTTCATTAAACTGTTCAATTATTGATTCTTCTCCAATTATGATGGGTCTATTTGACTTAGTGCTTATTTCCCTGTAGCTATGAAGAGTACCACTTTCCATTCTCAAGTTGTAAGGGGTAAACATATACAGTAAAAATTATTAACAGGAGGAAGAGTCACAATTTTTGAGACCCAGGATGAGTTGCAAGGACAAATTTTATTCGGGGGCAAAACTGGATTTACAAAAAGGGAAGCTTACCTATGGGGGAGGGGGGACTCTGGGCGGCTGGGGAGTACCACGGGGGGCACTGACCCCGTGGAGGGGAAACAGAATGCATAGAGGGCTCCAGAGATCAAAGACGCTTCCAGGGGTGGCCTTTAGATCCACCACATGCCTGTCATGGAATTAGACATGCCGGCTGCCCCGCACTTGATTCCCTCGCCTCCCTGCTGCTCTCTGAGTTCAAACCAAAAGTGCACGGGGAGGAGGCCACCAGGGGCCTGGGGAAAGCTGATGGAAAGAGGCAGCAGAGAGCAGATTTAGAACAATTCTGTTCACAAGAAGGTGCTTTCCCGAAATTCTCTGGCAGAAATGAAAAAAACCCCTGGTATTTCACACAGTCCCTTTAGGGGCAATTTTATATCACTTTGCTGAAAACTGGATATGTCTCCCTAAGTCTTCCACATCCATTGGCTCAGCAAGAGTTTGAAGTGTTGTGGCAGCGACCCTGAGCTTTTCCCTTGCCTGATCCACTTCCCACTCACCCCCTGCCTCTATTTTTCTCTTTTATGTGGATCTATCTGTGTCTAATTTAGACGGCAAGTTCCTTACTACTGTATGTTATGGTGTCTAGCATACTGTGAGCACTTATAAATGTTAAATGATAATAATGATAATATGAGAGCCCTAAAGGTGCCAGCCGCTTCATTTCACTTGAGAGAAGAGGGTTTTCACTACAGACTGTAGTTAAGAAAAATAAGGGCAGTGGGGAGGGAGGGCATATCAGTTTTCTGAGGCAAGCAAGGGGGTAGAGAGAGAAGCTGATAGCAACTTGCAATATTTGAAACAAAAATGGATTTAAAAAAAGATCAGCTGAAACCTTGGGATGTAAAACAGCATTCAATGCCTGGCTTGAGTCATAACTCTTCAAGCAATCTATTGGTTGCCCAAGGTTTCAAACAAATTTGAAGCACCGATTACCTAAACAGGATGGAACATCTACTTTCAGTCCCGCAGCAAGAAAACTGCAGGGAGTGAACGAGCCCGGACGTGCGCAGCAGAACCCTTGGATTCCAGTCTTGATTCTGCAGCTACCTGGCTATGTAATATTTGTTAGACCTCTTAACTTTTCTATGACCCAATTTCCCATCTACAAAATGAAGGGTGGGTCCAATGGTGGGAGGGGGGGTGCCCCTTACTAAATAATGTCCATGAATTCTTCAGGTTCTGAAATTCTGTGAGTCAGTGGTTAATAGATGCATAATCCCTATCATTTTACTGAACACATACTAAATGCCAATAGTTTTCACACACACTACTTCATTCAACACAACTCTGTAAAGCAGAAATTGTTGCTATTCCCAGTTCAGAGATGAGGAGACTGAGGCAGAGGAGGATAGTAACTTGCCCATGGGGCCACAGGTGGTGGTACAGGGAGGTGTGTGCACCATCCCTGTCTGAATCTGACCCACTATGCTATACTCTACCCTGGCCCTCTGAGCCAGGCCCATGTGGTCCCATGAGTTGAGCCTGGAATGCACAACAATGTTCTGGAAGCACAGGCAGAGGCTCAGAAATAACTGAGGGTAGCAACTATGTTTAGCATATTTATCTCAGTCAAACCATAATAATTTAAAGTTACCTCCCTCACAAGAACTGAGATTACTTGATAATATATTTATTAAGCACTAGAAAGCTCTCTCTATATATCACCTCATTTAATCCTCACAGCAAGACTGTAAGACAATCCGGAATTTTATAGATGGGTCTACTGAGGCACTGAGGTTAAACCTGTCCAGACTAGTGGATGGTGGAGATGGGCCTCCAGTCCCTTCTCTGCCCCTAGTCCTATACTCACCCTCTGCCCTCAACTACCTGCCCATCAGCTTTTGATGGCTGATGGTTGCCTTCACACTGTTGGGGGTGGGGGAAGGTTCAATGTGATGGGGAAAATGCATACAGCAGGGCAATAGAGCTTCTGTGGCCATGACCCTAGGACAGAGAACCACTTTGGCATGCGTCAGACAAAATAAAAGGTCCTTGATGAAATGTCTGGGACCCTGAAACTCTCAGCTCTGACTCTAGAGATATGCATACATCTTCCGTGTGCAAGCCGCATCCTACGGTTGGGATGCCAAGCAGAGAGCTGGGCACAGTGGGCCTGGGTTCCACCTTTTCCTGCTCCACAAGCATCTTCAGGATGAAGGTGCGCTGCACTCTCTCTCTGCCCCTTGTGACGGTGCTTGATGCTCGCAGGCAGGAAAGCAGAACAAGCTACACTCTCGGCCTGGTGGGCTCGTTTCCCATTGGACTTTGCTCGAATGGAGGGAAAAATGGACAGAAAGTCTACTCTTGTGATGGAGGGTGGGAAGGAAGCAATTTACCCCGCCTCCTCTGCCCTTAGCCGGGTACCACCCACTCTGCAGCCCAGAGAGAGGCAGGACGTGGGTCCTCAGGGGCAGCCATGGCCCCAAGTCACCCCTAGTGTGTGGCCTTCTTGCTTAGGCAAGAAGCAAGGAGAAGAGGTCCCGTCTCTCCTTCGAAAGGGTGCTCAAGGACGCCCCGGACCTCACATGTCCTCAATACAGAAAGCAGTAGAAGAAACTAGGTTTGGAAAGCATACATTTAAATTTTACAACAACAGCCAAAGACGAACCCACTGTCACTGCCCTCCTTGTCCACAAGAGAGAAATGATAGATGCAGCTTCACAAAGAAACACACTTTGACAAATAGCAACCATACATAGCTGGGGTACTTATTTCTGTTTCCTTCTCTCCCTCTCTCCCTCCCTTCCTTCCGTCCTTCCTATTCGTTTCATTTGCAAAACCATCATTACAATGTCCATTTTATGTGGTATTTCTTTATACACTGATATCAAATGAACGTGAAGTTCTTTTGTCACGTGGAGAAAAAAAGCAAAATGAGTAGCATACATGCAGGCTTTCATTTTTGTTACTACAACAAATTTTATACACACACACATACAGTTTTGGTTTTTTTTTTTTAAACAGAAACAACAAAAGCAGGACTCTCCCTAGAAGGGTACAGGCCCAGGGCAATGCCTGTGGGCCGTCCTACATAAAAGCTGTAATAAGGGGCTGTACCCCTGGCTCCCCACTCCGTCAACTACCCCAGTTTCCTGATCCAAGAAAAGCCTTGTAAATGTAGACACACACATAATATCCTGGATATAAATATGCACACACAAAGACTACTTCTGGAAGGATAAACAAAAATTGATAAAAATAGTTGTTTCTGGGTCTGGGGTCCTTTTCAATGTATATCTTTTTGTCCTTTTTGATCTTTTTTAAACTTGTGCATGTACTTTTTTTTTTTCTGAAAAGATCACTACAAAGTGAAAATAATCCAAATAAATCACGTTTCCAGTGGAGAAAAATGTGCGTAATTTTTCATGGGGAGAGCTGGGTACTGGTACCTGGAACTTCTCCTTGCCCTCTAGAACATATTAATAGGAAGAAAAAACTGTGCGGAAAGAAGAGAAAAACATCCTATTTCCCAATAGTCACCTACGCTCTCATCGTGCTCCTGCTGCTTCAATTTGCAGGAAGAGGGGCTGCCGCTGGGCTCTTCAGAGAGCAGACTGTCTCCCTTCCCTCACTGCTCCTGGTCACCATGGGTTACAGATGCAGACACAAGCAGAGAGCCTACAGGTGGGGGGAAATGGGGTTAGGATACTAACTAGAATGCAAATTGCAGCAGTGAACAGAGAGCCTACAGATGTATACCAGGAAAGGTCTATCCTGGAAGCACTTGACCCTCAGCCATCTGATCTTGCCTCACTGGGTCTCACTGTCCCCGGCAACCCACAGAGAAGATATGCTCCTTACACCGTTTCCACCGGTTGGCTGAGAATCCACATAGGTGACTGGCAAAACGAAAACAACATTCTGAAGAGAACTTTCACAGACTTGCCTGGGGTTCTGCTTTGTGCGTCCACTTGAGAGTTATGTTGACAATCTGAACTTATAAGAATAGCAGGTATTTTACCACTTTTCAACCAAGCTCTATTTTCCTCTTTATGACACCCTTGAAGAGAAAGTTGCCTGTCTTCTGGAGAGAGGTAAATGTGATGTATATCCGGGGGATGGCTAAATAAATGATTACACTCCTCGAGCAAAAGAAGGTTTCTGTCAGCATTGGATGTATAAAGCAGGAGTGTGTGGTGAGAGGCGGCCACGGGCTGCTACACACTGGTATGTGTTTGTGCAATCACAGACTTTCTGGTTTTCAGGGAGGGTCCCTGACATGAGCCTGTTCCTTCTCTGTATCCTGATGGAATTTCCAGAAACAAACATAATGTTTGGTTCTGGATAAAGATGTTTGGGGAAGGCCAAGGAAGATAGAGTGGTGGGAAGGGGGGAAATCCAGTGCAGGAAGAGAGCATGTAATAAATGGGAGCTTGGGGAATGTGTTCCACCTGACTTAGCCAGACACCTCTAGAGGGAAAGAAAAGGAAACAGCTAAATGCCTTTATATCCCCTGGAGTCTTCCAAGGAAGCCTGCAAAGCAGGGCATCAGGGTAATCCTCACTCCTTTAATATCTGCTGCATTTGCATCTGTGATGTGAAGAGTAAATTAGAATTTCTGTTATAAGAACAGAATCTTAACTGCTAGAAGTTAACACAGAGGTCAGGCAGCTTTATCACCATCTTATCTCACATAGTGTCCGGATGACTATTTTGGGATAGGGTGTTGTGGACTTTTTTCCTCCGGGATCATTAGGAAAAGCCATAAAGAAAATGATTCTAAACTCAGCAATCTTCTATGTGAAAGAAAGGTTAACTCTATCCCTGGCTGCCATCCGTCCCTTCCACGGACTGTCCAGATTCTCACTATTAAGATAGTTTAGTGGAAGTCTCAGTACACGTGCATTGCTATTTTAATTATTTAGGACGTAATTTCTGGGGCAGAGGAAGATAGATAGCACATCTTAAAGAAAACAGACTTTTCCCTTCTAACACACTACAGCTAAATTCTTCTGCAAAACAATGACAATGGATTAAATCGTATGTTTTTTAGATATTGTTAACTTTATTTTCAGAGGAAGCACTAACATTTTTGCTGCCTGGGCTTTGGGGATCCACTTGCCATGGAGACATGAAGTCTAGATTTAATAAAATCATGCAGCGTGAAGTCCACACAATATTATTTTTCTTATTCTGGGCTGGATGCTTTGATTATTATTCACTCTCAAGTTACCCCTGAGATATGAAATCTTCAGTATTATAATATTTACACTGTTGGCCAAGGACTTCTCAACTATGTCAGCAATTATTACCCCATTTTATAGATTAACAGAATGAGGCAAAACAGATACATTATTGATGGAAGGAGAAAGAATTTTACACATGCACACACACACACACACACACACACAAACACACACAACCCTAAGGCGTCATCCTGAAAGTCTTAAAAATATAAAGTTTACCATCTTACAGAAATATATTTTTCCCCCAGACAATTGTGAACCCAAGTTAATATGAAATTTATTATAGGTCTTGCATGATAGTTTTATTTTTCTAATATATTTCTAATTTTATCTTTTTGAAAGTAATGATAAAATTTCTGGCTTAAATGTCTGGCTTAAGTAGAAAGACTTTGAATCCATGTAGAGTATGACACAATCAAGAACTTCTAAAAGTTCAAAAATTCAAAGCAGCATACAATACCACTGATTGAGATACAGACTTCGAAAAAGTCTAAAATATTACTGATTACACAAAGTCTTTCTGGCCTCTCTAGACGTGAATAAAACACACTTCCACATAGCAAGTACCCCATTCTAATAGGCCCTTTTTCTTATACAATATGCATCTTTGGAAATTAGCCAGAGCTGATGTCTGCCATTTATCTCAGCGCTTCTTTGGTACGAGTTGTTAATACTTTTGCGGGTTATAAACCTCTGACTTGTTCTGGATTCTTCAGAGCCAGCACAATTCCTATGTCTCTTTCTGGAATAATTCATAGAAAGAGGAGAAAGCATTCAGAAACGGATGGAGAGATTTTCATCCAAGAACCCCCTGCTAGAAAATGGATTGCTTCTGCCTGCCAGCTAAATCCATGCTAATTTATATTTTCCTACAACATGGCACAGGGTTCTGGCTGCATAAGATGCTACACCAAGTTCTACATACTTGGGCATGTGCAGGTGCAGAGGTTTCCCTCAGCGGGGTTGGGCATTTGCCTTTAGCCTGTAATGCCATAGAGCGGACAGCAGTAGGTGGCTGCCCTTGCTCTGCGGTGACTCCAGCCTACTGGCAACAGAGTGAGTCAGGCAGAGTCCTCGGTAAGCTTTTAGACCGAGAGGAAGAGAGGTTTCTTGGAGTCTGGAGGAAGAGAAAGGAGAAGTTCTTTGGGCTGCCTCTCATTTGTTTGAAGGCTAATCACCACCCTTTGCTCGCTTGCTTGCTGCTGTCTACTTTTTGGCCATTTCACTGTTCATCAGCACCTCGACAGAGGGTGGGCAGAGAGAGGGAGAGAAGATACAACTTGAATTCATCCATTTGAGGTGTTAATTCCTGACTTTCACACCAGGCTAAATGCTTGGACACATTATTGGACTATTTTGAGTTGTTTTCCTAAACCTTTGGTCTATGAGTGAATTTTGTATTGTATACTTTTTCAAAGAACTGACGTGTTTTTGTCCAATTTTCCTAGCAGCTCAAGGAGAGAATTTTGAAAATGACAAGGCTTGAAGACCCAATTTCCATAAGACAGCTAAAGCAAACGCTTCATTTTTCTGTATTAATGGAGGAAGGGAGTAGGATTGGAAATTTAAATTTAACAAGAACATAAAAAATTTTATATTTTTGGACCTCCTTCTCTTGTTTCAGTATACATCGAAAGCCACCACCACAGTGACAAAGACTTGTTTGAGTTTAATTTAACTTAAATATTCTCTGGTGGAGATGCTAATAAGCAACCAAATGACCTAAAGCCAGAGAGCAGGAGGGAGACAGGGAAGAAGCAAAGTGCTTGTAAAACTCGCACATTGGATCATTAACCCTTGGATAACTGTGAGTTGGTCTGAGATAATTCATGATGTGTTTGTCTAAAAAAAGTCATGAATTGCCACAGCCAATTGCACTGAACAAGTAGCAATACACTTGCTAAGAGGCGATGTCAATAAGGTAATGTAATCCTTACCTGGGATAATAGGGGCTATAGACAACATGACTAATTGCAACTCACAAATAATTCCAAGACCTGATATAAAGTGATAGTTGCAACTGCTTTTTCACCAAGCTGCTAACAAACACCAATATTCATTCAATTTTATTTCCTTTCTCACCCCTCTCTTAATACTGGGACGGATGTAAGTATAAATAAACCACAAAATGGCCCAAAGAAGAACATCAGAAACAAAAGAGAAAAAGGATAAATAAAAGTAGAGGATAGTTCATATTATTGAGTAGTGGCCCCTGAAAGGTTGACAGATGACTGGACTGAATTTGCATCAGTTCGTGGTACCTCTGTGTAATTTGCTCTGATGGAACAAAGAACCACTGTAAACCTCACAGGAGTAATATTTCCCATTGCTTTAAGGTTTATAGTTTTGAACTTTCAAGACCTGTGCTCCTGAGGCTATTTTCTCCTGTATCCTTGACCCGCAATTATGGTAAACTCCAACCCCAAAGCCTGGATGAAAGCACACATATTCACCTGGTGACACTTTACCTATTCTCAAGATAAGCCAATAGAGGGAGTAAGCACGGAAAATAGCATTGAATTTGAAATTCACAGACCCAGCTTCAAGTCCCAGGAACACTACTTGTATGTGGGCTACTGACAAAGTCAGTTAAGAGTTTCCAGACTTAATTTATTTATAAGTAAAATTGGGAAAATAATATCCCACGGGATTGTTGTGCAGATAAAATGAGATGATATATATAAATGTGATTTATAAAGTTGAATTGCTACATAAATCTTAGTAGATATTGTAAAGAGGAAAAATTATCTGGCACATTGAATGAACAGTTCCCATGATTCTCAGATTTTAAATATGTTTGGGAAATTTGATTAAGATGCAGATTCTATGGCCCATTCCCAGAGATTCTGATTCAGGAGGTCTGGAGTGGGACCCAAGCATCTTCGTTTGTAACAACTGCCCAGGTGTTTCTAATGCAGGCGATCCATGGACCAGCCTTTCAGAAACACTGCTATGAGCCACCAACTGACATATCCTGGCAAGAGTGACAAAAATAAGAGACGAGCAATTTCTAAAAACCATATGGAACCAATGCTACTCTTCTCCCATTCTCATAAATGCTGCCCTACCATCATATTTAAGCTGCAATCCACAGCATGCCCCAATCAACTCTTTCATCTCTATACTCTCTATGAGGGATCTATTATTTTCCTTTTTTGATTTTTTTTCACTCACTAGAATACCTTTTCTTTGTGCCAAGAACAGAAATTCTAGTTTCCTTTACCTTTCCAGCTAAACACCTCACTCAAAATCTGCCTTCACCTACATTTTTTTACTCTCTTAAATTTCTCAGCCTTCCTCACCCCTCCACTTTTTCTTGTGAATAGCTTGTAGATGTCACTGAAAGGATGCTGAATTAGGTCAAATGAATCATCAATTCCAGACAGTACAAATAATGTCAAAGAGATAAATGAGATATTCGAATGATATGCAAGAGATAATTAGGAATGCTACAAAGTAAGTGTCTACACATTATGTTAACTATGATTCTTGCCTTCTTTGTGACCTTGGTCTTGCTTCCTTGGGAAGAGTCATGGCTTAGCCACATGAATACACCCAGCATGTTAGAAGAGAAGGGAAGAGGAACTTGTCTCACAATATCTTAAACATTTGCACACCCTGCTCTAAACATTGTTCCATGTGCTTGTTGGTGGCTATGATCATATCCTCTGTAGTGATTTTACCCTTCAGTTTCACCAACGTGAAGTTATCAGTTATAGAGATTTACTTAAACCTGCATAAGGGTCAGTGTTACTACAGTTGGTCAATATTCCTGCTTTCCTAATAAAACAAAACTGAAGTTCAATCTGGGTCTCGGTTATCTTCTTATTGCTTGCTACGTGCAACACGAGATACTTAACATATATATGTAAAAACTTGTGTTCTCCATGGAAAGTTCCTTTATGACTAAGTATACAGACACAGTCTCTGGATCCAATATTGAAGGTAATCTTCAAAAAGAAAATCTACTTTTTTGTTTTGAGTTTTCTTTATTCCCCTTACCTTTACTTTAATTTTAATTTATTTTATTTAATTTTTACTTTTCAAAGCATAATCCACATATGTTGGAAAATCTAATCCACAAGTTTTAATAATAATAATTGGATTTGTCAGATTAAACTCACTTTCTAAGGTAATTGTTGGAAATACATAATTTTGCCTATTTCTTTTTGATTAAAGACATCACAAAGGACTTGTCAGTTTATTAAAATGATTTAAATTATTCATCCCCAAATTAAAGCATTAGGTATAAAATTACAGTGCTTTGGAGACACCCCAAAGATCCTGATATGAAATTATGAAAAGAAATATTTCAAAACTAAAATCACTTAAAGTATACAAGAAAAATATATGAGAATAGCAATTTTTCTCAAACTCTTCCAAGCACATTTTATGAGTACAGCATTACCCTGATATTAAAAAACAAGGATACCACAAAAAGAAAATTACAGGCCAATATCCCTGATGAACATCGATGGAAAGTTCCTCAACAAAGTATTAGCAAACTGAATTCAACAATACATTGAAAGGATCATACACCATGAACAAGTTATTCCAGTTATGCAAGGATGGTTCAACAACTACAGATTAGTCAATGTGATACACCACATTAATAAATTGAAGAATAAAAAAATAATATGATCGGGCTTCCCTGGTGCAGTGGTTGAGAATCCGCCTGCCAATGCAGGGGACAAGGGTTCGTGTCCCGGTCCGGGAAAATCCCACATGCCGCGGAGCGGCTGGGCCTATGAGCCATGGCCACTGAGCCTGTGCATCTGGAGCCTGTGCTCCGCAATGGGAGAGGCCACAACAGTGAGAGGCCTGCGTACCACAAAAAAAAAAAAAAAAAAAAAAAAAGATCATCTCAACAAATGCAGAAAAAGCCCTTGACAAAATTCAGCATCCATTGATGATAAAACTCTCAACAAAGTGAGTTTAGAAGGACCATACCTCAACATAATAAAGGTTATACATGACAAGCCCACACCTAACATCATACTCAACAGTGAAAAGCTGAAAGATTTTCCTGTAAGATCAGGAAAAAGACAAGGATGTCCAGTCTCATCACTTTTATTCAATCCAGTACTGGAAGTCCTAGCCAGAGCAATTAGGTAAGAAAAAGAAAGAAAAGTCATATAAACTGAAAAGGAAGAAGTAAAACTGTCACTATTTGCAGATGACATCTTATAATATGTAGAAAACCCTAAAGCCTCCATTAAAAAAACTGTTAGAACTAATAAACAAATTCAGTAAGTTTGCAAGATAAAAAATCAATACACAGAAATCTATTGCATTTTTTACACTAATAACAAACTTTCAGAAAGAGAAGTTAAGAAAATAATTCCATTTACAATTGCATCAAAAAGACAAAAACTTAGGAAATTAAAAATATTTAACCAAGGAGGTGAAAGACTTGTATATTGAAAACTACAAGACATTAATGAAAGAAATTGAAGAAAACACAAATAAATGGAAAAATATTCCATGTTCATGGATTTGAAGAATTAAGATTGTTAAAATGTCCCTACTGCCCAAAGCAATATACAGATTCAGTACAATCCCTAGCAAAATTCCAAAGAATTTTTTTCACAGAAATAAAACAAACAATCCTAATATTTGTATGGAACCACAAAAGACCTTGAACAGCCAAAGCAATCTTGAGAGAGAGGAACAAAGCTGGAAGTGTCACACTCCCTAATTTCAAACTATATTACAAAGCTATAGAAATTAAAGCAGTATGGTATTTGCATAAAAACAAACATGTAGATCAAAGGAGCAGAATAGAGAGCCCAGGAACAAACCCTCACATATACGGTCAATTAATTTATGACAAAATGCCAAGAATATACAATGGGGAAAATACAGTCTCTTCAATAAATAATGTTGGGAAAATTGGACAGCCACATACAAAAGAATGAAACTGGACCACTATCTTACACCATAAACAAAAACTAAGTCAAAATGGATTAAAGCCTTAGACATAAGACCTGAAATGATGACTCCTAGAAGAAAACAGCATGGTAAGCTTCTTGGCATAGGTCTTGGTGATAATTTTTTGAATCTACCACCAAAAGCGAAAGCAACAAGAGCAAAATTAAACAAATGGGACTACACTAAATTAAAAAGTTTCCGCAAAGGAAACCATCAATAACAAAGGCAATCCACTAAATGGGAAAAAATTACTGAAAATCATATATCTGATAAGGGACTAATATCCAAAATATGTAAAGAATTCATACACCGCAATAGCAAAAAAAATTTGATTGAAAAATGGGCAGAAGCTCTGAACAGACATTTTTCCAAAGAAGACATACAAATGGCCAACAGGTACATGAAAAGATGCTCAACATAATCATCAGGGAAATGCAAATTAAAACCACAATGAGTTATCACCTCACACCTGTTAGAACGGCTATTATAAAAAAGACAAGAAATAACAAGTGTTGGTAAGGATGGAGAAAAGGGAACCCTTGTCCAGTATTGGTGGAAGTGTAAACTGGTGCAACAATTGTGGAAAACATATGGAGGTTCTTCAAAAAATTAAAAATAGAACTATGATACAATCCAGCAATTCCTCTTCTGGGTATTTATCCAAAGAAAATGAAAACACTAACTTAAAAAGATACATTCACCCCATGTTCATTGCAGCATTATTTACAATAGCCCTGGTATGGAAATGACTTGTGCCCACTGATGGATGAATGGATAAATGAAGTGTGGTATATCTCTATATCTATCTATCTATCTATCTATCTATCTACCTAATGGAATACTATTAAGTCATAAAAAAGAATTAAATCTTGCCATTAGCAACAACATGGATGGAACTTGAAGGCACTATGCTAAGTGAACCAAGTCAGACAGAGAAAGAAAATACCATATGATCTCTCTTATATGTGGAATCTAAACAAAACCAAAAACCAAGCTCGTAGTTACAGAGAACAGATTGATGGTTGCAAGAGGAGTGGAAAGTGAGAGAAATAGGTGAGGTTTTTTTTTTTTAGTTTAAATAAATTGAATTTTAAAAAAAGAAAATGGCTACTGCAAATAAAAGGCAGTGTTTGTTAGAAAAAAAATATGAGGAAAAAGAATAAGCATTATCACTGATCTTTTTGTAAATGCCATAGAAAATCATGAAAGTATTTTCAAATACTGGACCCTAACAGTCTTCATTCCTGAAAAGGTCAGTATAAGGTTTGGAGGACACAATATCTAATTCAAAAATTTTGTAAATGGCTAATATAGATTCTAAACTCTATTATTAAAGAATGACAAAACCCCAATGTATATCACATGTTTGTACCGCCATCAATGGGTATGTGGGCTTAGGTTTGTCAGGCTAAAGATAGTACTGAAAACATGAGACCTTCTGCTAAAGGAACAGATACATCCAGCCAGATTTGATTGCCCAGAGTGGTGCTTGTCTCACTGGTTTCTTTTTAGAAAGATCATAAGCCACGTCTACATGTCTAGCTTGTCTTCAGAACTGAGAACTCATTTTGGCCAAAATTCTGTCTGCAAAAGCATGACTCAAATGAATTAAAGTTCAGAGCTTCTTGAATTGAATGGGCTGTGATTGTGCAAATTTAATTTTAGATAATGTACTGCATTTAGACACTTGCTTCCAGGCTTCTATTACCCAGTGGGAGAACTGCTAAATCAGGAGAAAACTACAGCATTGTGCGGTGGAATAGCACTGCACCGGGAAGGCAGAAACCTGGAAAGCAGACCCTGTTCTGCCATAATTAACTCTACGACCTTGGGCAATCCGTGTGGCCTCTCTGGGCCTCGCGTGAAAAATGAGCAGGTTACAGTAGATGATCT
Source organism: Physeter macrocephalus (assembly GCF_002837175.3). Classification (NCBI taxonomy): domain Eukaryota; kingdom Metazoa; phylum Chordata; class Mammalia; order Artiodactyla; family Physeteridae; genus Physeter; species Physeter macrocephalus. The sequence continues at coordinate 39,306,778 of NC_041232.1, forward strand.
CCAAGGTCTTTCCAGCTCTCAGTCATTCAGCCTCTCAGATGGAACAGCATCAGATTACTGCAGCAAATGGTTCCTAGACCCACGTGAGCAATGTCACATGAGCAGCACTTGATTGACAAGTACCTTCTCAAGAAGTTTATTTCTCTGCCTTTTTTTTTTTTTTGATGGTAGTTGGAAGGGTGGGTAGGTGGGAGTTGACAGTGTATCCTGTTGAATTTACAGAGGAGCTAGGGAAATTCACCACCACAAAGGCAGATTGGGAGGTTGGGAACTGGGTGGGTGGGAGGAGCTAACATTTACTAACTGCCCACTGTGAACCAGTATTCAGTACTTTTCAGCAAGAAATCATGTAAACCTCCAACAACCACAGGAGATGAGTACGTAATTACCGTATGCAAAATCCGTCCAGGATTCTAATCTGGTGTCCTTGGGCTTTTTCTCTGTCTGACCATAGCAGTCAGCATCACAAAGCAGCCCCATCCCACGGAGCTCCTGAGAGAAAGCCTGAGAAGTCAGGTGCTCCATCTGCACCAAGGAGAGGCAGTGAACACAGCACCTTCTGCAAAGAAGATGAGCAGAATAATGCGGGTGCCCTGACTGCTTTAAGGACTGCCTTCTTGGGCTCATGTCCAGTTTCTGAACTAACAGAGGCACTATAGTAACCTAGAAAACATTTCTTAGCCTCACATTCTCCTCCTAGCTCATTACCTATTACAGAAATTCAATAAATTAGGAACCTATGAATGACACTTGTAACAACAGTGTTCTGATTTCTAACAAGAAGTTTTGGGTAATTTGTTTAAGCACTAATATACTTGAAGTAGTATTAGAAAGTTATTTTGTGTTCAAGTACAAAAAATAATAAACATACTTTTCTTTCAACCTACAAATGCATTTATTATAAAACTATATCTCTCCATAATTAAAAAGGAAGAAGATATTCATGCTATATTTACATTTTTCTATGTTTATAATTTATAACCAACATCTTTCTAAAAACAGGATTAAGGCAGGTTATAAAGCTACTGAGTCTGCAGGTGGGAGTGAAATAATTATAAGTGTGAGGAGAGGAGGAATGTGGGAGCAGGGGATTGAGTAAGGCATTAAAGATACAAGCACTTAATCAATAAAAGGTGACAATGGCAGTGCCAGGGATGAGTCTCATTTGAGGTCAACAGGAGAGAGCCTTTCTGCTCTAGGGAAAGCAATAACAATTAGTGAGTGAGAAAAAGGAAGAATGAGAACTTATTGTGGACATAGAAAAAAATAAATATAATGTATTCAACTGGATAGTTCTATGAAAATTCAAGTCAATTTAATCCAACAAATGTATTTGAGCTCTTAATGTGAAAATGTGCACTCCTATGAGAAAATTTAAAAACTGAGTAAGAAGAGATTTCCATCCTCAAGGAGTTTACACACTAAACTGATGGGCATTAAGAGGAAGAAGGCAAATAAGAGCAGACCTTTATATTCATGGGACAGATGATGGAAAGGGATATTGAAGAATAAAATGTAGTTGTGAATAAGCTCATTGATTTTTTTATTCAATCAGTTATGTAATCTACAATAGGTGTCGGCACAGTTTCATTTACTATCTGGTAGAGCCAGATAGTAAATGAATGTTTTAGGCTTTGAGTATCAAGGGGCAAAATGGAAGATGTTAGTAGGTACTTACAGTATACATTAAGGAAAAAAACCTCTTACCTTATCCCACCCCAAAGCAGGCATTCTGCAACCTAGTTTGCATCACTTGGAGCCCTTCTAGGGATGACGAGCAGTGGTCTCTGTCCACAATTGTCTTCTCTCCAGGAGCCTAACCACCTCAACTTGGGCAGCTGGCCTGAATGAAGCCAAGCAACTCACCAAGTTGTTGACTCCAGACTGTGAGTCCAAGACTCAGGGCCTGGTAGCTGACAACAGCAGAGCCTGTAATGTGTAGATGGCAACCACAACACCCTGAGCAGGAGGGGAGGTGTGCGGGGTGCTCACTGTGCTAACAGGGCCATACAAAAACACAACACTCTGAGCTAAGAATATGCCTTTCTCACTTCATTAACATGACAAAATGATTTAAAATCTGCCATACTGGGAAAAATGGATAGCCATATGGAAAAAGACAAACTTAGAATTCCTTACAGCATAAGCTAGGATAAGTTTCAAGTGGTGTCAGAGATTTAAATGTAACTAAATTACAAAACACTAGTAGATATATACATAGTCATAGACACAGACATGGGGGAAACAGAGTGACAAGAATGCACTCCACTATTTAACACTGTGTTGGAGGTCTTGGCCGATGCAATTGGACAAGAGAAAACAATAAGAAGCATAAGAATTGAAAAGAAAGAGGTAAAATTATCTTTAGTTGCAAATAATGAGATTATATTATAATAAAAATGGAAAAGAATCAATGAAACACCACTACAAACAATAAGAGGACTTAGATTATAAAATTATAACTTTAGTAGGTTATAAAGTTAACGTAAAAAACCAATAGCCTTCATACGCATAGTTTAAAAAACACATAATTCAAGAGAAGACCCCACTTACATGGCAAAAATGAAAATAAAACACCTAGGTGTTAAATTAGCAAGATATGTCCAAAACCAAACCTATATTTTAAAAATCATATGACATTCCTAGGAGAAACTAAGTAAACTTGAACAAGTGAAAAGATACACCATGTATTTAAATAAAAAGACTCAACATCATAAAGTTATCAGTTCTCCCTAATAAATAATTTAAAGCATTAACAACAAGAACACCATCAGGTTTTTCTTCCTGAATATAAACAAGAAGCTTAAAAAGTCCATTTGTAAGAACAAACAAGCAAGAGTAACCAGGAATACCATGAAAGAGAAGAGTAATGAGGAGGGTGCTAGGCATATCAGATATTAAAATGTACAATAAGACCTCCATGATTAAAATACTTTGATATTGGCCATAGCAATGAGACAGGATGGGAAAATCTGGAAACAAATCCACCCACATGTAAAATTTAGAGTAAGTAAATAGAGTAAGTACATATAATATACAAAAAAGGTAGCATTTCAAATCACTGGGGAAAAGACAAACTATTTAAGAAGCAATAATGAGATAACTGGATAGCCATATGGAAAATGATGAAATTAGATCCATTCCTCATGGCATATGCCAGGATACATTCCAAATAAATAGAGATTTAAATGCCAAGTAATCAAATGAAAACACAAGTGAACTCCTCTACAACCGGGGAGCAAAGAGAACCTTCCTAAGACTCGCTCCAGAATCAATAAGGCAAAAAAAAAAAAAAAAAAAAGGTATACTTCATTATATGAAATAAAAGATTTGCACATAGACACATACACACACAACAGATTAGGGGAAAAGACAACTGACATTGGGAAAAATAATTTGCGCTTATTACAGATAAGATGTTATTGTTTCTAGCACTATCTCTGACATACAAAGAGCTTCTAAAAATAGAACACAAAAAGGCAGCAACCTCAAAGTGGCTAGAGATATGAACAAACAGTACACAGAAAAAGAAAGGCAAGTGGCTCTGAAATATAGGAAAGCATACTCAATTTCACTAATGATAAAATAAATGCAAAATAAAACTACACCAAGATGCTGTTTCTCCGCTATCAGATTGGATAAAATCCAAGCTAGACAACTAGCTCTGTTGGAAAGGCTGTGGGGAAAAAAGCACGCTCAAGTGTTGCTGGAAGAAATAAAAAATTGTACAGCCCCTGTGAAGGGAAATTTGGAAAAATCTAGCAAAATTATATATGCATTTACCCTTTGACCCATCAATCCTATTTCCAGTAATCTATCTTAAAGATACATTGGCAAAAACATTAAGATATAGTTACAAAGCTAGAAATTACAGTTTAGTAAGAACAAAAACCGGAAGCAGCTCAAATGCCATTAATAAGGGACTGGTTGAGTGAACTGTGGAACAGCTACACAATGAAGTATTAAGCAGCTGTGAAAAGAAGTAGAAATATATTCATATCCAACTATGGAGTTACCTCCATGATGTAGTGTTAAGTGAAAAATACAAGATAAAGAGAAGTGAGTATATTTTACTGCCTTTTATCTAAGAAAGGGAGATGCAAATGCATACCTATATGTATGTATTTATTTTCTCTTTAAAATAAATAATATAAATATTTATAAATCATACAAATATTTCTAAATCATAAAATAAACTAGTTACCTAAGGAGAGGGAGTGAATGGCATGGAAGGGTTAGGGATAGTAACTAGAGTTCTTTGAATATATCTTGAAGACTTGATTTTGGAATCATGTAAATATTTTATGTAACAAAGTTAAATTTTTTTTAAAAATACTAAAAAGTAAAAGAAAAATGAGATAAATGAACCTAAATATATATCCAGTTGGTGGCATAAACATACAGAGAAGTATCCAGGTGATGTTAGAATATATTTTATTGTACATCTTTATTGGGATATACTCTAAAGACAAAGAACTACCCATCCCCCAAAATAAAAACAGAAGAAAAAAATATTGGTGGTGATGCTGCTTTTGTTATTCTGAGACTGTTGGGGTTCAGCAAGTAACTGGCTACGTTGATGTCACTGACAATTGTGATTTTCAGTGAAAACTGGGAAATAATCAAACATGAATCCTGCCTCTGGCGTATGAGCTATACCTCAGCATAACTTAGTAGTTGATGAGGGGAAACTCCTCTTTACAGATGTTTTCTACCAATTAAATGAACAAGGAATGATACAGTAGAAGAGGTCCATGTTGCAACCCCTCATGAATTACATGAATTAGATCCTAAGGGACCTAGGTGGGTGTCATTGGTGGCTGCTAACATCTCAAAGAGAGACACCGGACACTATGCCCCTCCTAGAGGAGGTACAACACACCACCCATGAGTAGCATTGCCACTAAAGTCAAACTGGGGTCTGATCAAGCCTCAGATCTATCAATTTATGGGGAATACATGTTAAATGACACTAGCAAAATCCAGACTGTAGGAAATTCTGTAGGCAAAACACAATTTCTTCCTCAACGACAACAAAAACTGTTAAGAAGAAAAAGGGAAAGGTAGAATATGAACCTATAAATTAAACGAGACAAATCAAACCAGGGCAATGTGGGGGCCTTATTTGGATCCCACTTCAAAGAAACAAAATTTTAAAAAAATTTACAACATAGTTGGGGATATGCGACCACTGACTAGAAATTAGATAATATTAAAGGATTATTGTCAATTTTTACAAGTGTGATCATGCTTTGGCAGGTGTGTATTTTTCAATGAGTCTGTTTTTTCAGATGTACAACCTGAAATACTTTCAGATGAAATGATGAGATATCTGAAATTTGCTTCAAAATAATCTGGGAGGGCAAGAAGAGTGATGTAATATAGGTAAAACAGGATTTGGCAAGAGTTGATAAATGTGGAAGTTGGGGATAGAGTAAGTATATGGGAGGTCCATCATATTATTATTCTCCTTGTGTATTTTGATATTTTCTATGATAAAAAAATAATTTAAAAATGATATTCCTCCCTGAAGCTCAATGAAACTACTTCATGTTGGATTTTTAAAATGTGGCCTGTAAATAGAATTATTCTAATATATATATCTAATATATATCTGTCTATATAGAATATGTGTATTTATATATGCAAACTATTTGCATTTATACACATATACATATATACACATGTACATATACATATATATGTATACATGTACATATACATTATACAGTAGTGCATTCGGATAAGCATCTGCCTTTAGTGACATGCTGCCTGGGTACCATTAGTGCTGAGGACTCAGGACCTCACACCACTGTCCTCTCTAGCCATTGGAATCTGTGGTCAATGTGGAAAGAAGCAATGAAATAAACAGGAAGGTCTTCAGCACGTGGTCTGACCCTTGGGCTCAGCCTCTGCTCATGACTAGTTCAACAGCTTCCAGTGGGGTAACTGGTTGAAATCAACTGTACTATCCATCAGTCTCGTAAAGTATAACATTTATTCGGACTGGTGGTTTGGGAGAATTGGCTGGTCAGTTTATTAACTACTGTATAAAAAGATACATTAGTAGCCACTCAGGCTTTGAAAAATGTTTCCAGATTACTGAGAGAGTTCTCTGATGCAATTTTTTTTAAAGCAAACATTGCTATTGTCAGTAGTTTAAATTACTAGTTTCCAAAAAGAAGAAAAAAAGCACTACATCTCAAACAGTTGCATTTATGGAAAGCTGATGACAAATTACGGTTGACCCTTGAACAACGAGGAGGTTAGGGCACCAACCCTCTTGGCAGTCTGCATATAACTTTACAGTCAGCCCTCCGGATCCACAGTTCAGCATCGGCAAATTCACACAATGGCAGATGGTGTAATACTGTAGGAGGCATTTACTGAAAAAAATTCACGTATAAGTGGACCCTCGCAATTCAAACCATGCTGTGCAAGGGTCAAGTGTACTCACGTTTAGTAGACTTTTACATTTAACATTGCATTTACTCTTGTACCCAAGGTCTCTTGTTCATCACAGCTCTTTATGCAAACTTCCCTACAAACACAGTGTATCTCATGAAAAAAAGTTAACAGGGAATGATTTCTGCCTCGTTTGCCACTATCAATATCACCTGCAAAATTGTTGGACCTAACAGGAACCCTACCAAGGTGAAAAGTGTTCTTATGCCAATGCTATTATCAGCATTAGATATGTTATTGACTGTGATTCAGAGGCACACTAAATTAGAAACTTGTGAAGGAAGAAATTTATTAAATAACTAAAAATAAGACTTGCTCTTTTAGGGCCTATATTTCAAAGAATGGTGAGGTTGCTTTGTTCTTCAAAGCTCTATTAGTAAATGCAGTACAGATTATAGGATGAAATCAATAATCCTCCGTTTTACTCAGAAGCTCTTGTAAGGGCAAACATAGAGTTTTAGAAATTCAAATGTGTTAGTGTACCATTAAACGTACGGCACATTCATGCATGCCCTCTGGTCCTACCTATGGCCCATCAGGCCCAGCGTTGGGTCTCTGGTGTGTGAAAGAGCAGAAATGTCCTCAGGGATGCCCAGAATCTGGTGGGTCTTCATAGCTAGAGCTGCCCTTTATGCCAATGTTCTTAGAGAAACAGCAACAATTCATTAAGCCTCTATTCTGAGTTGCAAACAAAACCCAAATTGTGTATTGTAAGTTTGCAAATAAGTCAAGCCACCACAGAAACTGTGAAAGCTGAACCGAGAGAAAAAAGGAGCTCTGTAATCTTTAATATTTTTAAAAGTTAATTAAGGGCTTGGGAAATGCCTCAAATTCAAAGAAGGGAGAACTGATGCCATCTAATCGCAGACCCACACAGCAGCCAGGCAAAACTCTCCCCAAATGCCTCCGATTTAGACAGGAGGGACCACCAGGAAGGGGAAACATTTCTGCTTTCATGCCCATTCAGTTCTTGGCCTTGTTTCTGGGCCTTCCAACAAGCATATCAATTAGTAGCTCCAATTGTGAGGGTGGTTTTTTGTTTTTTTTTTTTTTTGTAATTCAAACACCTGTCCACTAGAAACTGGACGGAGGCCACTGAACAGTTGTCAGATGGTAACTGTAATGTTTATAGATCCAATCCATAGATCTGCCTCTATGTTGCATAAAGTGCCAAAAAGTTATATAGCCAGACATCTGGCAACTGGAAGAGTGTCTATCTCTTCAGCACTCCGCCTAGCCCTCAAAGTTCTATTTGTACTTGCTAGGCTGATCCTGGGAAAGCAAGAGTTATTTTTAAATTGTTATCTCCCTCATTTCTGTCCACAGAGTTGTAGCAGCAACTTCTGGTGACTTACTCTCTGCCAGAACTACAGTCAAACCAAGATAGGAAAAGAGCTTCCAGACCTCGGGCTTCCCATATCTGTTTCTGCTAAGCTCTCCCTATTATTCAACTTGGCCAAATACAATCAAACAGCCTCCAGTTCTAGTTCTCCCTAGTGCCTCAGTCATTTTCAGAAAATAATCTGAGTATTTGGAGAAGCATTCAAATTTATTTAAACTTTGGGGAACCAAATAGAGCTTTAAAGGAAATGTACTATAAAGAGTCCTGACAGGCCCTCAGAAGTGAATGTGCATTGCCACCTTCTACATTTTTATTAGGAAGGGACTGAGACAAAGAAAGGATAGAGCAGGCACATCATGGACACGTGTTTTCAGTGCTAATGGATAGCCTGGAATATGGTGGAGGAATGATGGGGCCATAAAAAGTAGAACTTTTGTTAATTAGTGATGGAATTCTATAGCTTCCCACAAAAGGCACCTCTCATTTTTTTCTTAAATTCATTCATTTAGCAAGCATTTATAGACTGTATCTTACATTGGTACATGTAAATTTCTTGAAATTTGTACCAAGTTGTATGTGTGACTACTAAACAATAGATATATTTTACAAGGAGAATTCTGATATTTGAAAGTTTAGACAAGAAATCCTTAACTAGACCTCACCTTTGCTGTGTTTCTATGGTTTTATAAACAGTCTTTTTAATTTTATGATGTTCCTTCACAACAGAGAACATATCAAGGCAGCTCCTACTATGACTAGAGAGACATTACTATGTAAGCCTGATTATTCCTTTTGTGTTTCTCTTCAGTTTCTTATGCATCCCTCCTTTCCCCCACTTTACCTCTCTGGGAAGCATGTAAAGTATCCACAGGCCATTGACAGCCCTGCTAGAGGCATTAAGGGTTAAGAGTATTTTTATTACACATGAGGAAGGATCTGGAGAGAATCGCCTCAGGTAACATGCAAGAGGAAAGGCCTGATGCTTTGGCTATTTGCCATTAAAGCTCATTAAAACAACTCTGTGGCTATGTCTAATTCAAATGAATAATTAATGCTAAAAAGTTAAGGGCTTCAGAATCTTAATAGTGAGAGGGACAGAGGCATGGGGACCCATCTCTATGGCTGTCCATTCACTCCTGTTCTTGGCTCTCTCCAGCTCCTTGCCCTCAACAATGGGGTTTAATCTCATTCTGTCATGTGGTAACTTGTGGTACTCTCTCAACTGTGTTTATAAAATTTCTATGTGATGGAGGAGGAGTCCAGTAGTATAGGCTCATTGGACAAATATGATACTCTAATTTCCAAAGTGACTTAATAACACAAGTAGAACTTAAGCCTTTTGGTATCAACCAAGAGATACCTCAGTAAGTCAATGTTTATATAAATAGAATCAAAATCGAAATAAATTCTGGGTCTGTCAATTACATTAATGAGATTCGTCTTTCTATCTCCAACTCAATAATATGTCTCCAAAATCAGTGATTACTATGGCTGCTGAAGCGTTTTTCTGAACGCTTATAACGCAGAGATACACCGGCACATGTACCTCAGCTTCTGCAACTTCACCATTGGGGACACTACCATCTCATTCCACATAGAGCAGGGTTGCAAAGTTTAGCTCACACTGTAACTCATACATGCATGGGAAATATATCCTGGTTGATGAGGTTGGGCCCTCTCGCCCTCCTCTTCCCCCTCCCCTTCCCCCTCTTCCTTGCTACAATGCCCTGAGCTAGAAAAAAGGTGGGATTTTACTTTGACTTCTCCTATGTCATATTTTCCTGCTACCATGGAGCCATGGAACAGGTTCACCTGACATCAGGAGATAAGGGAATTTAGAAAATCTGCTCTCAGGACAACATTCTGACTTGTAAGGTATTAGTCGGACTTACTTTGAATTTCAAAAGCTGAATATTACCAACACCTTTACCTTTACATTCCTCCAGCAAATGTTATAATCTACCCCCAGGAAGGTGGTTGTCTGATTGATTGAGAAAAATCCTGCATTTGAAAAGGTAAAGAGGAAAGCAAGAGTATTTAAAAACCAATTAACCCTCTTACACATGTATTGATATAGGATGACTCACGTGCCCTTCCATTAAAAAGTGCACAATATAGCATTGGGATTTGGTGCTGTGATGAACTGGAAAAAGATCATTAGTTTCTCTTCTTTTTCAGGGGGACTTCTGACGACCTGTATCTGGCATTCTATATATGTAGAAACGTCAGGGGACGTTATAGAGAAGCAAGACAGCAATGCAAGAGACATTTTGTAATTTTAGAGAGATACAAAAACTCTCGTCATTTTTCAGCAACCAGTGAGTACACGTGTACAAACACACAGGAAAACGTTAAGCCTCATTACTATACCCGTCCCTTATTTTAGGGTAAGTGCCAGTTGAACAGGAAATTACGCTAAAGAGACAATAAGACAAATGAGAAAGAAAAGAGGTTCAAGATTTAGGAAGATATTTCAGATGCCATTTTTTAATAGCCTCTGGAACTTTAACTTTCTATTTAAAATTCTTACTATTTTAATCAAAATATTGTATGAAAAGTTATCATCCAAAATTTAACATACATATATAACCTTTGGATGAAATTTTTCACTGGACAGGACTTTAATCTCCCAGCAGGCAGACTTCCAGAAAGCCACTTCTGAACCAGATTTGTGCTCCTTTGGTTAAAGAGTAAACTTATACTTTGCATTTAAGTTAATTAAGCAAAACCTGGTCTCTGTTAGGCTAGGAAAACTTGGAGACACTTCCTCAAACAGCTGAGAAAACATCATCTGATTCAAGGCAAGAATTCACCTGTTAATGCTGCTCTCCAGTGAATACTGAGTGACAGTGATGTCTGTCCATCTGTTTCGGAGCAGGAATAGAGAGGAGCAAGAAGGGATGGTGGGAACCCCTTTATTTAGACTCACAGGTCTATCTAGATAAATATATAATAAGGAGGATGGGAGGCTTCAGATGACCTGTAAGGGGCTTCATATCCAGCAATACTAAAATCCCCCAAGTTTCACATGTTTTAGCAAGTTTATTAGGTCTTAAGTAAGGCCTTCTCAAGCTCAGGTGTAGACCTTCTGAAAGATGTGTGCGAAGTTGCAGGCGTACATGTATAGATTTGTCTGGAGGGAGAGTGCCTAGCTTCCATCAGATCCTTGAAGGAGTGTGATAGCTCTTCTGAAAGATTAAGAACACTTCTTTAGGATAAAGATTGGGATACATTAGAAAGGTAATAGAGGTGGCTGGCCACTGTTGGCTTCTCACTGTGTCCCACCACCCTGCAGAGCCAGTAGTCACCAAGGACTGACTGGGTGGGCTGTGCACCAGGGATCAGCAAGACTACCCACTGAGATATGGGGAGAAAACATTGAACCTGTATTTGTACTCATTGTTACTGTGATAAAGAGAAAAATGAGCATGACAGGTATTTAATATATGGATTTATGGCAGCACCCTCTCTCAAGCCATGTTAGATTATTAAGGGGTCCTGAAGGGAAAATGGGAATTCTGCAGTGTGCAGGGAGTTTTGGCCGTGGCCTCATCATTTGTTCATTTTCTAGTTTATCATGATGTGTAGTTTATGTGAACCAAGATAAGTGGATTTACAGGCTGAATTCTTTAAAGAGTAGAATTTTCCCCCCAGTTTTATTGAGAAATCATTGACATACATTACCGTATAAGTTTAAGGCATGCAGCATGATGGCTTGATTTACATATATTGTGAAATGATTACCACAACAGGTTTAGCTAAAATCCATCATCTCATATAGATACACTAAATGGAGAAAAAGAAGAAAAGGAAAAAGAAAAAAAATTCTCCTTGTGATGAGAACTCTTAGGATCTACTCTCTGAACAACTTTCCTATATATTATACAGCAGTGTTAGCTGTAGTCATCATGTTGTACATTACATCCCTAGTACTTGTTTACCTTTATATCTGGAGGTTTGTACCTGTTGACCAACTTTTTCCAATTCCCCTTCCCCCCCACCCTCTGCCTCTGGTAACCACAAGTCTGATCTCTTTTTCTACAAGTTTTGTGGTTTTTTAAAATTCCACAGACAAGTGAGATCACACAGTATTTGTCTTTCTCTGTCTGACTTATTTCACTTAGCATAATGCCTTCAAGGTCCATCTACGTTGTCCCAAATGGTAGATTTTTTCTATTTTTTTATGGCTGAATAATATTCCATTATATATATATATATATATATATATATATATATATATATATATATACACAACTTCTTTATCCATTCATCCATCAGTGTACACACTTTGGTGTTTCCATGTCTTGCCTATTGTAAATAATGCTGCTATGTACTGAGGGTGCAGATATCTTTCTCAGTTAGTGTTTTCGTTTCCTTTGGATATATTCCCAGAAGTGGAACTGCTAGATCATACAGTGCTTTCTGTTTTTAATTTTTAAGGGTCCTCCATTGGTACTGGTTGTACCAATTTACCATCCCACAAACAGTGCACAAGAGTTCTCTTTTCTCCACATCCATGCCAGCATTTGTAATCGCTTGTCTTTTTGACGATGGCTATTTTAACAGGTGCGGGGCAATATCTCACTGTAATTTTAATTTGCATTTGCCTAATGACTAGTGATGTTGAGCATTTTTTTCTTGTACCTATTGGCCTTTCTTGTATCCTCCTTGGAGAAATGTTTATTCAGGTCCTTTGCCCATATATTAATTGGGTTACTAGAATTTTTGCTATTGAGTTGTTTGAGTTTTTTACATATTTTAGATATTAACCACTTATCAAGTATATGGTTTGCAAATATTTTTCCCATTTTGTTAGGCTGTTTTAAGAGTAGAATTTTTATAATACTTTGTTATGACATGGGTGTGACTATGAAAATGCTTGGTACCACAGAGAGGTTCTCCAATTATTCCTAGAAATGTATCCTAAAAGTTACTGAGCTTAATCATGAATTACACATTTTTAAGCAAAAAGATATGCCCCAAATTTGCTAGGTTGTTTTCTGTGATAAAATGTGGTTGTCTGTCAAAAACATGCTGTCTAGAATTTTTTTGTTTTTGTTTTCTTTTTTAAATCAACACACTTCATCTATACTTTGCAGATAAATGTGACTAAACAATGAGAGAGAAAATAGGTGTTTTAGGAAAATAATCTCTGATATGGAAAGAGCATTTTTTTAAAAAGATATTGGAAGTGTTTTCATCATAATGATTTTTTTTCCTGAAAATTCTGTTACCTACCAAAACTTTTAAACCTAGAAGCAAATCCAGAAACAAATCTTACCCATTTATAAATCTTCCAGATGAAGAGTTTCACAGTGTTTTGAACTTATTCAGTAAAATACAATGATTTCTGATTATTTTCAAAAATAACTGACTGTAACCAGACAAGATGAACATTTACTAACTGAATTTTAACCAAAATCTTTCCATAATTGGTGTATTGGTTTGCAAATTTTAATAAGTGTAGCCAGAAATTTATGTCTTTCATTTCAATATTCATATTTTAATGAAGTATATTTTAAACTGTGATGGTCACTAAAACAAAGTAGAAACAGACCTCTAAATTAATTATATCACTATGCTATAGAAATATTTTTAAAGAAATAATCATTTTAAACACATTGCTCTCATAAAAGTATTAGTTCAATATAATAAGATAAAATGTTATCTAAGTATAGTAATCATTTTCCCTGAGAGCAAATATGTATTCTGTATTATTAATGAAACAGATAAAAATGTTTTGAAAGAGTTTATTTCAATCATTTAAAATTTCTTTTTTGTGTATGTTTTATAACATGTATAATATTTTAGTTTAGTGGTACTTGATTTAATTTATAAGTGTAGAAATATTTTATACATGTATTAAGATATGTAGACTCATATATATATATTTAAATTAATTAATTAATTAATTTTTGGCTGCGTTGGGTCTTCGTTGCTGCGCACAGGCTTTCTGTAGTTGTGGTGAGCGGGGGCTGCTCTTCATTGCAGTGCACGGGCTTCTCATTGCAGTGGCTTCTCTTGTAGTTGTGGAGCATGGGCTCTAGGCGCACGAGCATCAGTAGCTGTGACACACAGACTCAGTAGTTGTGGTTCACAGACTCTAGAGTGCAGGCTCAGCAGTTGTGGCTCGAGGGCTCTAGAGTGCAGGCTCAGTAGTTGTGCCTCGAGGGCTCTAGAGCACAGGCTCAGCAGTTGTGGCGCACGGGCTTAGTTGCTCTGCGGCATGTGGGATCTTCCCGGACCAGGGCTGGAACCAGTGTCCCCTGCATTGGCAGGCGGATTCTTAACCACTGCGCCAACAAGGAAGTCCCTATATATATTTTTTTACTGATGAGGAACAATATCAAGGGGCTTGGGATGGGTGCTGTTAAGTCCTTGACATATATTTTCCTAATTAACCCTCTTAACAACTTATGAGGTAGGTTATCATTCCAATTTTACAGATGAGGAAAGAGGACCAGAGACCTTCAGTAATTCAGGAGCTCACCCATAGTCACAGAGTGGATGGTTGATTTTAAATTCGTAAGCTCTAGCATCTGATATCAGAGCCTATGTTTGGCACTAGAGCTACTGAACTAGAACAACCTCTTAGTAGAGGACATGCTTAAGAACCCGGAAAGGCTCAAGGTTAAGTCAAGCTGTGGTTGAGAATAGTTAGTGGTTAATAACTAGGTGCCAAGTTTTACTTAACTGCCCATTTCTTTACATTTTACTCTAATTGTGCACAGTATTTATTTCAGGTGTGGGATAAGTATTACAAGGTGTACTGATTATTTGTTTTGATACCCTCTCTATGGGAAAACCTATAGTCTGAACACAAGGCACTAACCAGAGTCCCACAGATCAGCTGCTGGCAGCATTCTGTAATTGCAAGCAACGCATTTAAGAGAAAAAAATTACTTCATTACTGTCCATACAAACTCAAGCCCAAAAAAGTGACAGCAATATGACACCTACAAATCTTATAGCTATCCACGGAAATGATTAGGGGGCATCTGATTGGATCTTGGCTCTATCAAAAACATTTCCACAACCTTTTATACAGTCAATTTATGTACGATGTATAGGAACTTCTGAAACTTGGGTTACTCTGTGATGGGCTATGATATCTGCAATGGGGCCATTATCGTCCATCATGTCAACGCGTGCTCTTGAACAAGGAGATTACTGACAAGATGGGGCATAATGACAATGAGGAAAATGTTAAAATGTTACTGTCTATCATGTCAGCTCACTATCCACCACCTGGCTACTGTCGGCTTGTTACAGCACCCTCATAGACCAGCAAGCCGAGGCCACATATCTCAATGAAATAACCCCATCATTTTTATTTTATTCTTATTTTCAAAATATACCCAAAGGCTGAAAGCACCCTAACGTGTCAAGCTTCAGGCAGCAGTGAATTTCCGTGGCATTTATAAGCCTCTGAAACAGGGTCTTATAATGGAAAAACGGACAGACCCTTAACTACAGCTGCACTAAGAGGAGTCGCTATGATAAAAGCTAGCTTAATAAACCACAATTTGCCCCAATTACGTGGGGCTGCTTCAATCTCCGATAAGCCTGATGTTCAACCTGACCTAATAACTTGTGCCCCTTCAGATTGTATGCATTGGCAGTTTCTAAATGGGTTCCTTCCACCCTGAATGGAGGCTGTGTGATGAATCCAGATTCCTGGTTTTGACAGCCAGGTCTCTGCCTGGGAGATTAAATCAGTGAGTATGAGGTAAGACTTGTCAGTGAAAGAGGAAAGAATTAGTGGTAGATCTTGGGTGAAAAGTGAGTGTTTCACTTGCCTTACCAGTGGAGAGGCATGGTCAGCAGGCTTAAAGGCAGGCAGATGGTGGCTGGTAGAGGTGAATGACAGAGCATGCCATCAACAACTATACATTCATAAAGCCAGGGAGTCAGGCATGGTCCCAAGCCCTAAGGGAATAACAAAATTATTTCCTTTAAGGAGCTGATAGTTTAGTGAGAGATAAAAATATCAAGAAATAAATAGCTGTTGTTTTCTTGTTGCTTCGCTCCCCACTAGGGCAAGATAGAATGGGAGTGTGGAGTACCTTGATTTCCGTGTACCATTTACTACTGTATCGTGCATCTATTCATCCACCTACCCACTCACCCATACATCTTCCCACCCACACACCTATCCATTCATTCACTGGACATTTACTGAAGGTCTCTTATGTGTTGGGCCCTGTTTTCTTCCAGACCTCAATACTTTCTCCTTCAAACCAGCATCTCTTCTCCCAGCTTTCCTATTCCTGTTTGAAGTATCAGTATTCTTCCATTCACACCTTCATCTCCACCACCTCCACATGTGGAGTCTCTCTTCTCTGTCCTTGTTGCTTCTACTTCCTCCTACCCACTCCCACAGTTACCACCCCAGTCCAGGCTCTCAGGTGATGAGCAGAATGCCTACTCAATCTTTGGCTTGGAATTGAATCAGCTAAGCTCCACATTGACCTTAGTGACCTGTCTCCCTGCTTCTTTATCATGTCATCCTACTTCATTTTTCTACATATCCCCTTTTGATGGTTTAATAATTAGCTCCGGGTGTTTAGGAACCTTATCTTGTCCACTGCTGACAAATGAACCCCATGCCTAGATGGATCATACCCTTTTCTATTCATGCCAGTAAATGTTTATTGAATGAATGTTTCCTCAAAATTCAGCCTAGCCTCATCTCCTCCATGAAACTTTTCATGACCTCCCCTTCCCAGCTCTGAATCATGTATATACCTTTCCCCTGTGTTCCGATAACACTTAGACCATAACTCTAACAAAATGCTTACAAAAGTGCATTCTAATTATATTTACTTGTCAGTCTGCCACCCCTGTCCTAAGAACCTGAGGGTGGGCATGTCCTGTCCCATGTGACTTTGCATCCCCATTCCAAGTGCCTCTCACAGACTGAAGTACATGTTTGTTGAGTCATTTGTTAAGTAAGTGAATATTTAAATAAATGAGTTACAGAAATAACCATGTGCTGCAATCATATGTATAAGCTTTGGCTACTAGGATAGTCAAAGAGTAAAAAATCATCATCACCTAAATGAGTTTTTGATCAATTTGGCTGTCTATGAAATTGCTTTGAATATAGACTAAATATTTTCAATAGAAGAAACACAAGATATTTGGATTGACATCTGTTTTGACCCAGGACAGGAATAGGCTTCAGACCCTGAGTGTAATCAATGCTCTGGATCACTGTAAACTGAGGGCCTTTAAACCAGGGTTGTGTACGAGCCATTCACAGACCCTCAGGCTCCAGAGTGCCCCCGGGATTCACCTGCACAAGGAAGTAAGGAGTAAGGAGGGACTTGCTGAGAACTGCATGGTAACCCTGAGAATGGTGTAGTTGACTAAAATGACACAGACTTGAGTAAATGTCCACAGTTTACTAGAGCTAGGGTTTCTGACTTTTGTCTTCTTCTACCTAGTTCCTGCAATTGACTGTTGATTTGGCTGGACCAGCTCAGTAACCAGAGGCATGATCTTCCAAGACAGAATCTCAGGGACCTGCATATGATTGTACTTGTGTGAAAGCTGCTCTTCCTTCCTTCCTTTCTTTTTCTAACTTTCCCTTCCTCCCTTCCAACCTCTCTTTCTTGTGATCCTCCATTTGTTCAGTGTCTGATATGTTTGGGACTCAGAATTTGGTCTTGCAGAGAAAACAGTATGAGTATTTGCCCCCAAGAAACATATGATATGGTTGGAGAACTAATTAAGTACACATAATAATAACTCAAAGGAATGTGAGATGTGTGTCATCAGAGTAGTTCTGAAGAGCTATCGTTCAGTTTACAGAAGACAAAGGCATATGGTAGGCATTGGGAATATAATGATAAATAAGATACAATCCCTTACCACCATTCTAGTTTCTTGCATATTGAGAAAGACTAGCATACAAGTATATTATTATAAAATTAGCAGTATTAAAAACAGTGCTCTAGAAAGACAGATGAATAGCATCTTACTCAACTGGGGATTCAGAGATGTCTTCCTAAAGGGATGACTCCTGAGCAAATCCATGGTTGATTTAACTTAGTTATCAAGTAGCACTTAATATGTACCAAACATTGTTCTAGACACTGCTCATATATTAGCTCATTTAATCCTCACAACAATCCTATAAAGTGGGCGCTATTCTCACTTCCATTTTAGCAATAAGAAAACTGAGACACAGAGAAGTTAAGTAACTCGTTCAAGGTTACATAGCTTATACGCGTTAGAGCTTGGATTCAAGTGTAGGCAGTTCAGTTCTTGAGTCTAGTGACTGTGCTACACACATTCCAGCATTCAAAAATACCACGAGTAAAATTCAAAGGCAAACAATAATCTGGCAAAATATTTTCATCACACGTCAGTACTAATGCTGTAAAATTTTTTTCAGATTATTTTTCAAAAGTTAAACACTCCAGTAGAAAAATGGGAAAGGAACACTAAAATTCCCCAAAGGAGTGATAAATGATTACTGAATATGTGGAAATGTTTAACCTCACTAAAAAGAAACACAAAATAAAACAAGATCCCTGTATTACCTACTAAATCGGAAAGTTTCATTCAATTATTGCTATAGCCTTTCTGAGAAAAATTTGGCAATTTGCATTAAAAGCCTTAAAGTGTTGCATATTTTTGATTCAAATACACCTTCAAAAATTTATATAAAGGAAATTTAAGTGTATGTTCGAACAATTTCATCAGTAAGGATAATATTTATCATAGTATCATTTATAACTATTAAAATTGGAAATAATGTAAATATCCAACAATAGGGGATCGATTAAATAAGTCATAGTGCTTCCACACAATCGACTTCTATGTAGCCATCAAAATGTAATACTGAAGCATAATATTAAATGATATAGGAAGTTATTCATGATTTACAATTAAGTATAAACAATCAAGTTATAAGATAATATATACAGCATATTTCAACTTTTATAGAAATTATATTTAAGTGTAGAAAAAAATGTCAGTATTGTTCATCCAATGGGAGTTTTTTATGTTATTCATTTTGCTTATCTGAATTTCCTAATTAAAATATATTGCTGGGACTTCCCCGGTAGCACAGTGGATAATACTCCATACTCCCAACGCAGGGGGCCCAGGTTCGATCCCTGGTCAGGGAACTAGATCCCACATGCATGCATGCTGCAGCTAGGAGTTTGCATGCCACAGCTAAGGAGCCCACCTGCCACAAGTAAGACCCAGTACAACAAAATAAATAAATAAACAAATATTGAAAAAAAACCAATTAAATAAATTGCTTTTAATATAAGGGGGAAATGAGCGAACAATTCCATTTTTGAGGTGAGTTATTTATTTGATGAAAGTAGGGAAGACATCTAGGCAGAGAAAATAGTCTGAACAGAATGGCTTGGTGTGTGTGCCCGTGATGTGTGAGAAATAAATGCATTAATTTTTTCAGAAAAAGTGAGAGAGATAGCAGTGGCCTTGTGTGCTATGCTAAGAAGCATGGCTTAGTTCTGAAGATAATGAGCCATGGATAGATGTTGAGCAAAAAAGTGGAGGGCAATGGCGAACGCTACACTGACAGTAGCAGTCAACAAAATAAAAGTATTTATAGCCATCATTTTAAAAACACCTACTGTTTTAACACATTAAACACCATGAATCAGGCATTAGCTTCATTTATGATTAACAGCAATTCTGTGAGGCAGGCATTATGACCCTCATTTTACAGATGAGGAAACTGAAGGACAGAGAGGTTAATAAATTTGCCCAGAGTCACACAGCTAGCAAGTGGCAGAGGCTGGTTTCAAACTCAGGTCAGTAAGACTTCAAAGTTCACAGAAGTGACTGGTAGCAACTAAGAAATGTAAGATGTAAAGATTAAAGGAAGAACCCAGGAACTGCGAACAGCTAGTCCAAATATCAGGTGGATCAAGCTGCTTGTGGTCAAAGACTAGAAAGGAGACCAGAGTGGTGGCAGTAGCAAGGGCAAAGAAATAAGGTTATAGAGGAAGGTGGGGCTGGATCCTGTAGGACTCACAACTGGATAACGGCTTTGGGTTTGACAACAGGAATCCACTAGCAGGTCTTGAATAGGTGACATGTCTGCGATATGATCTGACCCATGATTTTGAAAGATCACTATTAGGAATTTTTTAGACAAATACGGGTAGGGTACAAGGAGGGAATTCTATGAAAAGGTATAGCACATGGAAAGGAACAGCACTGAAAAGAATTTTTTTTAATTAATTTATTTTATTTTTGGTTGCACTGGGTCTTCGTTGCTGCAGGTGGGATTTCTCTAGTTGTGGCGAGCTGGGGCTGCTCTTCGTTGCGGTGCCTCTCATTGCAGTAGCTTCTCCTGTTGCGGAGCACTGGCTCCAGGCACGCGTGCTTCAGTAGTTGTGGCACGTGGGCTCAGTAGTTGTGGCTCGTGGGCTCTAGAGAGCAGGCTCAGTAGTTGTGGCACACGGGCTTAGTTGTTCCGTGGCACGTGGGATCTTCCAGGACCAGGGCTCGAACCCGTGTCCCCTGCATTGGCAGGCGGACTCTCAACTACTGCGCCACCAGGGAAGCCCTGAATAGAATTTTGTGCAGTTAGAATAAAAGGTTCATGTAGAAGGAGATAATGATGAGGCTGGTAATCAGGGTCTTGCAAGGTCTTGGCTAAGAATTTTGAACTTTACTCAGTGGTGGGAACTGAAGAATTTTCAGCAGAGCAATGACATGATGAAATTTGCACTCTAGAGTCCATCCCCCACAACAGCTATGTAGAGAATAGAGGAGGCACCTGGGGGCTGAGAGACCAGTAGGCCAGACAGGAAGTGATGGGAGACTGAGAAGGCAGGGGGCAACAAAGAGGTCCAGAGGGAGAGTGTGAGAGATTAGGATGGGGAGATCTTCAAGATGCCTGCAGTGGATATAAGGAGGAATTAAGGGTGATCCCTGGCTTTCTGGTACGACTGACTAAGTTGATGATAGTGACTGAGCAGATTTTCAACAAAAGATGGTGAGTCCAGTTTGGACACAGTGACTGATTTATTTAGAGGTATCCAGGTGGAGGATGTTCTGGAGATAGGTGGAAATAAGGGTCAAGAGTTCAGCAGAGTTGTAGATCAGAGATGAAGATGTGGGCGTTATTGATATACAGGTGGTAACCTGTGGCCATGGGTGTGGAGAAGGTCATCCAGGGGCAGTGTGAGAAGATCCAGGTTACTGAAGGGCACATCCTTGGGGACATACTGACATTTTGGGGTCAAACAGAGAAAGAATAAACTGTGAAGTAGATTGAGGACTGTCACAGAGGTAGTAGTAAAGTAAAAAGATAATGGTCAAGTAAAATAAAACAAAAATATGAATTAGCTAGAGCAATTTAGAAGTAAGCAGTAAGCTTAACAGAAGTTTCATTGAGTTGCAGATAGGGACCATAGACTGCACTTTCTGAATGCTTTACTGGGAAGAGAAGTAGAAATATGGAATGGAGGCTAGAAGGAATACAGAATCCAGGAAAGACGTTTTTCAAAGAAACCGAAATGGTTAAGTGTGATTTTATGATTTTAAGTTAGAGCTAACATAGAGGAAAGGACTGAATATATTGGAGGGAGGTGATTGAAGAGCACAAGTCCTCTAGAAGGAGGGGAGGCTGGGTGGCCAGCCACAGGCAGAGAGACAGGGCATGGTGCTTCTCCAATCTTCTCTCTCCCTTGAGCAACTTCTTTTATGCATTAATCTTTGGTCAGCTGGCACCAATTCTTCATTTTGATAGTTTAGCTTCATTGACTAATACTGACTAATTTCCTTTTTTTCCCTCTGTCTCTCATTATCTCTCTCTCTCTCTCTCTCTTTTCTCATTATGCAACTCCTCCCAGTTCAGTCAGTGGTAATCCACTGGAGTCGCCTTGAACATGGCGTTTCTCCTTCCAGTAGCTGTGGGTGGGGCAGTTTCTGTAGAAAAGGCTGAGTGCTGAGTTGGTTTTCATGGATGTGGCTAGGATATATTTCTTATGTCTAATTCTCACTTATTGTGAGGTAAGTACTCTTATCTCTACTTTTCAGATGAGGAAACTGAGGCTCAGAAAAGCTTACTAATTAACCCAATGTCATGCAGTCGGTAGGGTAGTTGAGCTGGGCTCAACATTTTGGCCTGTACGACTCCAAAGCCCACTTTTCCCTTTACCATGTTGTAAAAGTCACGTGCCAGTGGATTTGAGGATTAAGAGGCTGGAGGCAAGGAGGCTTGTCGAGAGAGTTTTGCGGAAACCAGACCTGTGGGGATAAATGGGTGGTGGCAGTGAGAATAGAGAGACATGGGTGGAAGTGTGTGGGGAAGCATGCTTTAGGTAGAATGCACAAGACTATGTCTTGAAGAGTTGTAGGGCAAACTGTTTGCTGACTGTGTCCAAAAATGACACTATGTGTGTCCCAGATCTTGGTTTCTAAGTAATATTCCAGCCTTGGCTGTTTCCAAATCTGGGGCAGAGAAAGTACAAGGTGAAACTGGGATGTCTTATTGTGCCAGAAAGTAACCACGTGCTCAAAGATTAATGAGATCATGTCAGAAGGACACAGGAAGCCACAGAACTGGCTTGAAAGGATCTTCACTGGCCAAATTGGAGAAAATTTGAGCAAAAAAAGAATAATGAATAAATAAAACAAAAAGAGTCCCTGAATTCATGATGATATGGGGAAAGGGGGGAGCAAAAAATGGGGGCAGCTATTCTTTACAATAAATGTAGAAGAATGAAAGAATTAGCAAGTCATTATTTTGCAAACCCTAGTATAATACATGATTTTAGGCAAGCATCATTAATGGATGCTAAAACCATTGGGTGGATGGTTGTTGTGTAATAGAATATTCACAGACTTAAAGTATCACCACAGAGTGCCTATTAATTACAAAAGTGAAAATGTATTTTTATAAAGGACAGATCTTGTGGACACCAAGTATCAAATTTAGCAAAGACAAAATGGTCAGTATATGCCTCCTTACGTGATGCAATAGGAAGCATATAATTTTGCTTATGTAATACTCTTACCATATGGTTAACCTAGGTCTAAACATGAGTAAATAAATCCAGGATATGGGTTACTCCATGACACAATTGTCCTGAACTCTAAAAGTTTCTGTGTCTTAAGGACAAAAAATAAAATAAAAAAGGTAGGGTGATTATTCTAGCTTAAAGGAAACTAAAGAGACAACCAAATATGAAGCGTGAAACTTAATTGGATCCCAGATTTCTGAAGACTATAAAAGTTCATTTTGAGATAACTGGGGACATTTGGTCTGGCATGTAACGAGCTTGGAAGTTACCACTCAATCCTAACAAGTGAAAAGCCAAACAAACAAAAACTAACAAGTTTCATTTATTTGTAAATGAAGGAAGGTCACAGGGCAAACAGCTGCTCCGAAGTTGGAGAGGCAAACAGATGGATACATAGAATCAGAACTTACCAAAGCAGGAAACCTATGAGGAGAAACCTCTGCAGGAACCAGTGCCAGGATAGGAAAACCTGAACTGTAACTGACAAACTGCTGGAGGCTCAATGTGCGCAAGTCTGAGAGTCAAAAACGCCAGGGAGTCCCAGTCATAAGGGAGTCCCCACGCCCTGTTGAGGTTTACCTCCAGGAGCTCAACCAGGCTCTCAGAGAAAAATCCCCTCTTGCTTCCAGCAGGGAGAGAAGAAAAATAACAATTTTGAAATATATCAGAGCATTCTGTTCTTCTTAACAAGGTCTGCCCACAGGAGAAACTAATTAACCAGAGCCTAGCCAGCTGGGGTTTTATCAGAGCCTAAACTGCTTGGGGGAAGGGAGATACTCGTTTCCTGTCCCACCTAGGGGGAAGAGGAAGGAGTACTTAGAAGCACTTGTGTAGTTCACAGTCCAAAGATACAGGCTCACTAAGAGACTGAGACCTACTCAAAGGACTATACAAATGCTTCCTCTTCCCCCCACAGTTCACCAGCACATTACTAAAGCCCCATTTACAGCAGTTCCTTTTACCTAGTACATCATGTCTGCTATTAAAAAAAAAAAAAAAAAAAATTACAAGGCAAAAAGCACAGTTGGAAGAGACAGAGCAAAATTCAGAGCCAAGCTCAGATACAGCAGGGATGTTGGAATTATCAGACTGGGAATTTAAAATAACTATGATTAGGATGGATAAACAACAAGGTCCTACTCTATAGCACAGGAAACTATATTCAACATCCTGTGATTAGACCATAGTGGAAAAGAATATATATCTATATCTATATCTATATATATCTATATATCTGAGTCACTTTGCTATACAGCAGAAATTAATACAACATTGTAAATCAACTATACTTCAATAAACTTTAAAAAAACTGTGATTAATATACTACGGGCTCTAATTAATAGACAGCAAGAACAGATGGAAAATGTAAGCGGAGAGATGGCAATTCTAAGAAACAATAAAAAATAAACGATAGAGATAAAAAGCACTGTAACAAATAAAGAGTACCTTTGATGGGCTTATTAGTAGACTGGATACAGTTGAGGAAAGAATCTCTGAGCTAGAGGATATATCAATAGAATCCTCAAAAACTGAAAGGATAAGAGAACCAAGATTTTAAAATTTTACGACAGAATATCCAAGAATTATTGGACAACCACAAAAGGTATAATGTATACATAATGGAAATATCAGAAGGAGAAGAAATAGAGAAAGGAGTACAAGAGATATCTGAAGCAATAATGGCTAAGAATTTCCCCAAATTAATGTCAGACCAAATCACAGATCTGGGAAGCTCAGAGAATACCAAGCAAGATAAATGCCAAAAAACTACACCTAGGCATATAATTTTCAAACTACAGGACATCAAAGATAAAGACAAATTCCAGAAAGAAGTCAGAGGGAAGAAATACCTTACCTACAGAGGAGCAAAGGTAAGAATTAACGTCTGATTTCTCAGAAACCATGCAAGCCAAGAAGAGAGTGGAGTAAAATATTTAAAGTGTTAAGAGGGAAAAAAAAAAAAAAAAACAACCAAAAACTAATCTTACATTTTTGTATGTGATAATGGTATCATAGTTAAATAGGAGAATGCCTACTTCTTAGGAGATAGATGCTGAAATAGTTAGGGATGCAGCATAATAACATCTGCAACTTTACTTTTCAAATATATAGAGGAATGTTTTCAATTAGTGAATTTTTAAAAATATGTATAAGTATTTTTATAAAAATTAGTGAATTTTTAAAAATATGTATATTATTTTTTATAAAAAGTAATAGAAAATTACCTATAATAAGAACAAAATAGAATGTTAAATTATAAAAATGGCATTTTCTGACCTGAGGACCATAAGAGATCATTTCCATCTCTCTAAATCCAAAGCCCTGCCCACCCCAAGAAGGAAATGGTTATTTGATCAAGATAATGTGGACTATATATCTAGATGGATTTAGCAGTAATTTTTTAAACCCAGCAATCCCGGTCCTATGTATAATATTTACCCCAATGAAATGAAAACATGTTTTCACATAAAAACATGCATACAAATGTTTATAGCTCTATTTATACTCATCCAAAACTAGCTACATCCCAAAATTCCTCCAATGGGTGAATGGACAAACTGTGTTACATTCATGCAATGGAACACTACTCAGCAATAAAAATGAACGAACTACTTATATATGCAACAAGATGGGTGAATTGCAAAAGCATTATACATAGACTCAAAAGGTTACATGCTATGCAATTCCATTTATTTTTGACATTCTTTAAAACATAAAACTATAGGACAGAGGACAGATCAATGGTTGCCAGTAGTCAACTACAAAGAGGTTGCATGAGGGAGACTTTTGGGGTGACAGAACTGCTCTGTATCTTGATTGTGATGGTGGTTGCATAAATCCTTACACGTATTAAAATTTTTAGAATTGTACACTAAAAAGTCAAGATTACTATATGTTAACTTAAAATATAAAAAAAAGAATAAAAACTCTAACACTTGAATTCTAAAATTTTGATAGAACGCTCAAAAACAAAAAAAGTGAATCGTTTATAACAGAGTATATTTAAATGACATTAAAATACATTATTACCATTTGTAAAAATTCATCAAGTTATACACTTATGATTTGTATACTTTTCTGAATATGTGTTACACTTCAATGAAAGTTTAAAAATATAAACAGTTTGCTCTAGTAGATGTGTTATTTTACAGGTGAAAATAATGTTTTGGTTGATTGAATAATATGTTAGAAATATCCTCTGCAGGTCTAGAGTTATGGCATTATTTCAAACAAATGTAATCTTCTTTGTTATTTCAAACTTTCCTTCACTTCAGGGCAGAGTAAAGGGGCATAACCACCGCTTTCCTAAATTTATGGCATGACAATATGGACAATTCAGATACTCTAGTCTTCTGTTTTATCACTTAAAATATTACATGACATCTATTTGTCTGTTTATCCTGCTGATAGAACAGCTACCACTTCCTTTTACCCTTTGAAAACCTACAGTATTATTATGTGCAAATTGGACTGGGAGTACTGATCTGGCCAAGTAACTGAATCTCAATAAAATGCCTGATGATCCACAGATTCTAGAGTTAATAATAATATTATATGTCTTGTATTTATGTCATTTTTTACATTTTGGGGGGAGGAATAAAGGAAGAGGATATTTATTGAGTGTTTATTAAATGCCAGGCATTGTATTCAGTGTTTGACATTTGTTATTTTATTCAATTCTCACAATTACCAATTTAGCTCAGGGTATTATCCCCTTTTTTTTCCCCAACGTCTCAGAGCAAATGAATGGTGTAACTAGGACTCAGCTTGATGAGCCTCAGAACCAGAATTGGCAAGAGAGTTATCACCCTAACCCCACCGGTGGTGACAGGAGGCCTTCCAGACCAGAAGTGTTCACTGCAATGAAGACAATTACACATGAAGGTTTGTTGCCACTTATAGACTGACAATACCTTTTGCTACATGTTAGAGTCCACAGACCTCCTGAGATATGTGTGTGTCCCCAGGAATGTAGGATGTTTTGCTCCCAGGGAGTGATTACACCAGTGATTGACTGAGGTCATTAGTATCAATACCATAGTATCTCAGTCTCAGGAACACCAAGCTCCATAAAAATCCTATTGCTTCAGATAGCCTAAATTCCACAAAGTGATGGAAATTTGTCCTCAAGTGACAGCCTCCTTACCACAGGACTTATGGACTCACATACTTGGATTTCTCCCACGGACCAATTCCAGCTATCCTACCTTTTGATGATTTATTTCAGATAGCTTCCAGGCTTTACCTAGGAACTCTACCATGAAAAGACAGCAGGAATTCTAGGGAGTTGTCATGGCAACCCCTAGATATCATCTTCAGAATGCCCCATGGCTGTTGAGTCCAGATTTATCACAATTATATTTATATATGGAAGGCAAGCTCTTCATAGGCAACCAGACCCCAGTAAATGGATCTAATTTGTAATTATACGGATCACTCTAAGACTGCTGGCGGCAAGATTTTAGGGAACTGCTTATGAATGTTGGCTTTTTGGTGGCTGCTTGTCATATTTACGTGGGCCTATACCTCAAAAGCCAATGGGGAGTAAAAGCTAACCAACTTTTGCATTTTGTCAAAAACTTCAGAGTTGAGTTTTATGAAGGCATTTCATGAGAAATTTGTATCAGTTGCCCTTTTCTCCCTAAAGTGGAAGAGAGAAGCCTGAGGATTTCAGAGATTCTCATTTTTATTTCCTCTTGGTCTCATGCTGCATCCTTGAAACAATGGCAACACAAAGCCCAGTTACACAGTATCTGCTTCCAAGCAGGGTGGTGCTGGGTCTACCCAGCGTGCAGGGGGTGTTTGTGTCGCATTGTTGTTGCAATTTTTATTGCATCTCATGATGTGCACACCTGTGCTTGGTAAGCGTCCCAAGAGGAAAAGAGACTCTGCTCAATATCCCTGTTCCCAAATGACACTACCTTATAGAATCACTTTCTGGGCTACCTCCTTTGGGATGCTGAAACCATTTAAAGTCTCTGGATTTTGGTGTTTTAACAAGGGTTTAATTACTAAGGTAAGTGTATGCACCTGCTAAGGCATTCCTAATTATTTGATAATGGTGCAATCTTTCTCAATACAGCCAGTTTTGTGGTGTAAGCTACACTAATGAAGCACACTGAGAGAACACATTCCCCCAATGTTGGGGAAGCTTATTTAAATTAAATAAATTTGCAAAGGACTGGATTTTTACCACTGGCCTCAACAATTATGTATTGGTATTTCATGCTGGAAGCAGGTAGGCACAGGGTCGGAATGAGACACACTTCCTATTACTTTTGTTCTTTGAAGTGTCTTTCAGAGAAATTAAGTCACTTTTAAAATTTTATCTATTCCAGATTGTTCCACATATTCCTCCTTGTTCCACCCGTGTCTTTAAAAAAAAAAAAAGGGAAGAAAAACAGAAAAAAAAACTTAGCTTACCTCTTTTGTTGTTCATCATAGAAGCACTGTTTTGACAATGCTGAAAATTTTCTTTTCCACCTGATTTTTGCCATTGCCACATGTGGTCTGTAGTGGTTTAGTAATAAGATCTTTGCTATAACATCTGCAAATTAGCACCTTGCATTGCAACCTCTCTGGAAACTTGCTGATGGTTTGCAATTGTAGTAAGTCAGAGTTGACACTATATCCAAATATTTCAAACTTTGTTGTTTTGGACTAAAAGAAGATTCCAATGGGCAGATTGTTTCCAAGTCGCTGTTAGGAGCTGTGCAAGTGAAACACAGCATCTCAGTTCTCAAGCACACACATTCATTTTAGTACATGAAGTTACTTTGGGAAGAAATATGCACTGTTCTAAACTGATTCTATCTATTCTTCTCTGTTCCTTATCTTTTGCCTTTTCTTCTGAAATATTGTGGTGAATTGAGCCAGTTCACCAGTTTTCAAAAGGCCATCATTCATACAATTTTCCATGTAGACATAAAAGAACTTCCTTAATCATCTAACTTTCTTGGACTTTTATGCAAACCAAATTGATTTTTTTAAAAATTTTCTGATAAAACAAGAGCATTCCTTTAAATACACCAGCAACCTGCCTTTGAGATTTTAAACTACTTACAAATGACAGCCAAGACAAATGAGCCAAGGGTAAGAATACATACAAATGAAAAACTGTTGCAAATGAGGGTCAAAGGATTAATAGAGGGTTCAGGACCCAGCTTTAGAGTCTGCTTAAGGACAGCTTTCAGTTGTGCCAAGGTTCAGATGCTTCACATGCCACCAGTGTTTCATGGAGCTTATAACCACACAGGTCTAGATTACGCTGCCCTTGTTTTATCACACCATCAAACAGGGCTGGAGAATGCAGCAACTTGGGATGGATAAGATCAAAGCAGAGGCATGTGGGAGGGGCATGGGTAGTAGCAGAGAGCATAACTTGCAGTGCCAGGCAAATCAAGAGGCAGAGGGAGCCCCCCAGCTGATTCCTCAGTGTCCTAGAGATTTCTGTTATTAACGTGGCTTGGGGCATGTACTGCTGATAATTACTGCTAGCTGGAATAATTAATAAGAATAATTGCTCGGCATGGAAAGGGAAAGGGAAGCTCTGGGAGGAGGAAAAAGCAGGCTAGCGGAGCAAGAGACTCCCCAAGCGCGTTTGTATAGACAGGAAGTTCAGCAGCAAGCATCCTGAGAATCAAAGAGTTGTCTGGATGCCAAGGACAAAAGTTAAGAGATACCAAGTGAGGCCGAATTCAATAGTCTTACCTTGGAATGCAATGGAAAAGAAGCTCGTCATGGCTTCAGTGAGGGGTGACTCCCTTTGGAAATAATAGGTGGAGGCTGTGAAAGAAAAATACAGTGTGAAGGGAATTAAGAAGTGTCCTAAAACGAGCAGACAAGTCTGTATATCTGGTTTAAACCCAATAGTGACAGCAGGAGAGAAGCAAAAAAGGAAGAAAAGTGAGGAATGCTGCCCCAATGAGCGTTTGGGAGAGTTTATCCCAGCTTGAAGGAAGAAAAGCATCCATTAGAAATCAAGCATTGGTGTTGACAG
This sequence comes from Physeter macrocephalus, assembly GCF_002837175.3. Lineage (NCBI taxonomy): Eukaryota > Metazoa > Chordata > Mammalia > Artiodactyla > Physeteridae > Physeter > Physeter macrocephalus. The sequence continues at coordinate 39,336,611 of NC_041232.1, forward strand.
TCTGTAAAATAACCACAATTTGATGTAATAGGGTAAATTTTCTCAACCCTACGTAGAGTTGCCAACACAGTTCTTGATACTATAGCTTTCTACATATTACACTTAAATATTCCCCCAAAGGCAAGACAAGCATGTGCTTGGCAAAACTTAAAGAGGTGAGGAAACTGGATGTGAAAACTTAAGTGTAAGCAGCATATGGAATCTGGCAGCTAGAGTTCTGATAATGGCATACAGAGCAAGGGGGCCAAGCCCAAGGGCTAGGTGTTCACCATGACCCTCTGCAGGAGACAGGGCACCATGTGCAGTGTTGTGTTATAAGATTAGAAAAGCCCATGAAGGCCAGGGGTGACTATTTATGATTGCTTTTCCCTATGGGAATCCTACAGGAAGAGCACTTAAAGCCAAAAAAGATTGATTTATCAAATCATCCCTTACTCAAGATTTGATGTTAGGCGTTGCATTTCATTGGATCATGATAACCCTTTCTCCATGTTTGTAACATAAATGGATTACAATTGTAAGGCAAGAGAAGAACTGCTACTAAAACAGCCAGTGGCCAGTGTGTGGTGGTGGGGCTATTTCAGGGTCATATCACTGCTCAGTGTAGGGATGGTACTCCCTTCACCAAGCTCCTAGCAGCTTGGGGTTGCAGCCCTGCTGGGTGAGGGGCCTGCGTGCCTGAAGACAGGTGTTGTCATCTCAGGTTAAGCGGCTTTGTGTCTTTACAGGAGTTAGGGAATTCCAAAGGGAAGACTCTTAAATGACCAATGCCTTTTGAAAGGATAGGAAAAGAGGAGGATGAGAGAACCAGGTGTAAACCAGGCTCCTGGTTTTAGACCAGAAGACAAGGCCAAGTAGTGCCACCATGAGAGGGATGGCTGAAATGTCCTAGGGCGAAGTCTCAGTCCATTTACTATGTTCTGAGGAAGCTTTGCCCACCCTAACTGAACGTGGCATGTCTTGGCAAATAAGAATATGAACCAGACCTTGAAGATGCCCCCAGTTATCCACTCAGTGGCATTGAGGATTATGGCGGTCAGGTACCAGGTAGGGTTGTTGGTATTTATCAATGGGTATGACAGGGTTAACAGAATCCAGAGTAAACCTGAGCATGCCTTGGAACCCGAGGAAATACTGCAGGTTAGGAATGCATTCAATGCTCATTTTTCTCACAGCTTGGAAAAATTACAGTTGAGGAAGTGTAATTACTGGCATAAACAGCTGAATTGGAGTATGTGGACCTGTGTGGGCTGGGAAGTGGGGCGATGGTGGGACAGGAAGTGGGGTGGAGCCCAAGTTTAAATAAGTCATGATTCAGTCCTTAAGGAAAAGGGAAGAATACCTCAGCACCCTTGCCATCCTGTTGAATTATAGAATATCTAGGCCCTCCAGCTCAATATCCCAGTTTATGCCGAAGAATTGAGAGAAAACTCTGTTAGTAAGGTGCAACAGAAAATTCAAGGGCTCTGAAGTCACCCACATGTGGAACTAAGTCTTGACTCTGCAGCTCACCTCAGAGTGATCTTAGACAAGGTATTTAACCTCTGTACAGTGTGGATGATAATATTTATGTGGTAGGATTGGTGTTGGATTTAAAGTAAAATATGCTATGTGCTCATTGCCTGACACATATTAGGTACTCAATGTATGTCAGTTCCCATGTTCTTTATCTTCCCTAGACTTCCATGGTCCTGCTCCCCTACTCTTCTCACCCTTCCATTAGCCCCTCCATCAGTGAATAAATAACAACTGTAATTATTAGAGGTTTGAACAGGATCCCTGATTATCTTGCCTTTCAGGTTCTGAGCATCAAATAATTTCTCTTTCCTGGTTTTGGTTTTAGCAATTTCTACTCTTGTTCCACCAGCATGGTACCTTGGCCTATTCTACAAATATTTACTGAGCACCTCCTAGGGGTCAGGAAGTATGCCTGCTCCCAGCATGACTGATGCCTTCATCTTCTTCAGATATCAAGACCACACCATTGTAAAGCAATTATACTCCAATAAAGATGTTAAAAAAAAAAAAGACCAAAGTTGTCGCAGGGAGCAATACATTGAGAGGAATCTCTTGGCTCCATCCTTCTGAAGGAAGGCACAGTGCCACAGAAGGAGGGTGACTTACAGAGGCAGTGGTAGGAAGAGAAGACGATCATCACCTGGCTCAAAGTAAAGATCTTATCCCTTAACACTAACTATTATTATGTGCTTATATATGCCTGGCATTGTGTTAAGTGTTTTCCGTGTACTAACCTATTTAATCCTCATAAAAAGTCTAGGAGACAGAGATGGTCACCACTTCACATTACAGATGATGAAACTGAAAGATACAAATGCTAGGGACCTGTCCAGGTCACAGAGCTAGTTAGTGGCCTAGTAGCCTGTTTCCAGAGTCTTCCCTCTTGACCTCTACAACATGTAACCACACCATTATCCACTCTCATCTACTTCCATCCTGACCTACAAAGCAAGGCATCTTCCCCACGTCTATGCTCAGGCTTCTTTTTAATGACTTCTCTTTAAGAATGCTCTTAGTGTTTATTTTCATGTAATTTAATCCCTATTAAAATGTTAGCTTGGGAGCAGAGGGTACCCTATACCTACTGTTTTATAGTATCCTGGGGCTGGAACAACATTTTACCATTGCTTAGGTTTTGGTCCAGGTAAATGTCTCCTCTTACTTCTCAGTAGAGAGGCCCAAGAAAGGTTGTAGTAAGTTTCTGAATTATCAAGAGACTAGATTCAACCAAAGGAAACTTGTCAATATTCAAAGAGAATCTTTCTGTTTAGACCAATCTTAACACTGAGATGGTCTCAAGCAATGTTCTACCAGGACCCAGTCCCTCTAGCCTAGTAGAGGAGGGGAATAGGAGTTTCCCAGATGCCTTAGGGTACATTCCACCCATGAATGGAATTGCAAGGCAATCTGAAGTCCCAAGGGAACCAGTTCCCAAATATAAATTTTAACTTGTTTACCTTAAACTTGGAGCCTATTACAATAGTTCCTTTGAGATCCTGTCATTCACACTCAGTCTATCCTCATCTTCTAGGGATTGGGGCATGTCTCTTTCCAGCTATGCTTAAGGCTGCATTATTTCCCAAAAGCTTTAAAAGTGAGCCAAGTTATCCCTGTCCCAGAGGAGCAAACAAAACCCTGGCAAGGAAAGACAACTTTTAAATCTCCTTTCCCCGTGGTCCCTTGGGGACAAAGCCATATCAGAGGGGACCAGCACTTTAGCCTTCTCATCTCCCACTGCCTGGTTCAGACCAAATAGACTTTTCTCTCTTTCCTTAGCTGTAGGTCTCTTCCTTCTTTATTTCTCTTTTCTGACCTTGCGGTCTCTCTCCCTTTTTAGGAAGAAGGTTCAAATTTACAGAAGCAGCAAGAAAATGATGATGTGTTAAATTTAGGATCATGAGGCAGGATAGTCTGTTTTACCCACCATATTATCTCCAGTGCTTAGCAAAGTAGGTGTGCAATGAATAAACAGAATCAGAAGACAGGACATCTTCTAAGGAGAAGGGGAATAGATATTTCCATACACCCAATTAGAGAGACACTGAATGGCCAAGTTATCTAAAGATATCTTCTCCATGATCCTATCTTGTTTACTTGGCGTAAAGTTAGTGGGTCTCTCTCCATCAGTACCTGTAGAAATCTTTCTTAGAGACTTGGCAAACCAGCAGCTGTGCACCACAGGAATAGACATGGCAAAACGTGAGAAACAGTCTGGACGTGAAGTTAAAGTTTTTTGTTCATGGCTCTCTATCCATGGAGCCAAGGATAGATCTCTTACCCCATGGGATCTCAGTTTCCTTTTCTTGAAAATGGTTCCAGGGCTGGTTGGTTCACGTATAACTTCAAGGACTAAGGCTCTCTATCAACTATTTTCCAATTTAAAAAATTCTGCAAGGGAAAAACAAGAAAGGACCAAGTCTCTCGCCTCTTTCTTCTTTGCCGTCTTCAGAGCATTATGTTTTCCTCCTGGGCCAGTTTCCCTCATGGACCCAATACAAATACCACAGGTTTCATATGCAGGTGGCAACATTTAGAAGAAAAAATAGAAACTTCTCTGCCTTGTATCCCTTCTCAAGAAAACCCAACAGACGCCCCCTTGTGTCTAATTGGAAAGATTGCATCACAATCACTTGGTGTAGATCCGCAGACTTACATCATTCAAGATTCACCTCCTTTGGGCTGGGGAGGAGATCAGCCTTCCATGAGGACTGGCCAGCTCCAAGAAGGTGAACATCAAGGAGGTCTAGTACCAAGGAAGAAAGTAGAGGATGGCTGTTGGCTGGGAGGCCAGTGGTATGTGCTATAAATGTCATGTGATTCAAAGGAAGTAAGAAAGATGATAAAGTTTGATAGAAGTAAAGAAGAGTGGAAGACATCAGAAAGGCCAGGCTCCCACAGGAGGAGTCCTTGAAAGGCAGGACTGTGACATGTCACAGACATTTATTTAAAGGTCCTAGGTCTGCTCTGCCTGCGGCTACTTTTTTTTTTTTTTTTTTTTTTGCTGCACAGCGGGCCTCTCACTGCTGTGGCCTCTCCCATTGCGGAGCACAGGCTCCAGAGGCGCAGGCTCAGCGGTCATGGCTCACGGGCCCAGCCGCTCCGCGGCATGTCGGATCTTCCCGAACCGGGGCACGAACCCGTGTCCCCTGCATCGGCAGGCGGACTCTCAACCATTGCGCCACCAGGGAAGCCCCTTGCGCCTACTTTTAACTGCTTGAGCAGCAGCCTTTCTCTGGTTGCAGGACAAAGAGAATTTATGCAAATTCCTTAGGGGTGAGGAAGGACTTGCTCTAGCATTTTAGTGCATTTCCCCAGGAATCCTGAGCTGGGATTAGATCAACCATGCTGCTTGTTTTCTATACAAGGGCAGAAGTGACAGTCCCACCCCCTGGTAGACCAGTCCCCTGAGCATCTTAGAGATACTTTCCACTTCCGTCCGTGCCACGTATTTTTTTTTTCCCTTCCGGGTATTTGCACGTGTCATTCCATCTGCTTAGAACTCCTTTCCCCCTAACTTTGGCATATTCTTTTCAAACTTTAAATTTCAGCTTAAGTGTCCCCTTCTCTGGAAAGCTGTCTCTGGTCTCCAAGGTTCTGGGTCTGCTCTGGCCTCCTGCATTTACACTGAACTACAAATTGCACTTTATTATAATTGCCTGTTTTCTTGTCTGTCCCCTGTGCTAGGTAATGTACTTCTTAAGAGCAAGGACTGTTTCAGGTACATGCCTACTCCTGGCACACAGCGTAGGGATCTTGCATTCAATGAGGGCTTAAAACATGTTAAAATAATGAAAAGATACTCAATAGGAATAGACATAAAAATACGTTAGAATTTGTGGTCAAGTCTTTGGCACCACCAGAATCATTGAACTTTTAAATAGTTTGGCTCTAAAGACAATCACTTCTCCCCTTAGGAAACGTGTCTGAGATGGCAGCTCTGTGTCTAACCCGGAACCTACAGCATAGGAACGACGCCTCCTGTAGGTTTGTGTGTGTTTGTGTGCGTGGCAGAGAGGACCCTATTGCTTTATTTTTCTCAAATCAGTTAGATTTAAGACAGTCCTTTCTATCTTCTTTTCTTAAATCTAAAATAGATCTATACTGGTAGTACCCCTGATGTTGGTAGTGAGTGTGGGGTGAAGAAACATTGTTTTCCTTCCTTGCTTGCTTCCTTCCTTGGTTCCTTCCTTTTGCTCCTTCCCCCAATAAATTATTACAGCTGGACTTTCCTGGTGGCACAGTGGTTGAGAGTCCGCCTAACGATGCAGGGGACACGGGTTCGTGCCCCGGTCCGGGAAGATCCCACATGCCGTGGAGCTGCTGGGCCCGTGAGCCATGGACGCTGAGCCTGCGCATCCGGAGCCTGTGCTCCGCAACGGGAGAGGCCACAAGAGTGAGAGGCCCGCGTACCGCAAAAAAAAAAAAAAAAAAAATTATTACAGCTACTGTGTGACAAGCACTCTGCTAGGTTCAGGGGCACAGTGGGGATCAAAAAATATATTTTCAGCCTTAATGGAGTTTATATTTTAACAGTGAATTTATAGTTTAAATCAGCATCTGCTTGGAGCAGGGGGAGGGAAGAAGGCATTTCCACAAAGAGAAGGGGATTCCCAGGAGGGATTCAAAGGCACATCTCTGGCCCTTCTTCCCAGGGCCAGGGGTGGAGGAGTGAACTGTCTGTCTGGTGAGGGAGGAAGGAGGAACTGAGCATGCCCCTTGGTCTCTCTCCCTCCCTTGGCCCCTCCTCACCCTAGGCTGGCTTCACCCAGACCCATGCTCTCTTCTGCCTGCAGAAGGCAGCCTGCCCCTCTAATCCCATGATGATTCCAAGTGTGATGCTGTGTTAGCAAGACATGTTGGCACGATGGTAAGTGGATAGCCCAAGACACCAAATTAATTTTAGGGAATTAGAGAAAACCTCCTTGAGGAAGTAACGTTTAAGCTGAGACCAGAAAATGAAGAGGACAGAATAAGGGTTTGTGTGGGAGACTGCATGGTTGGGAAGAGCATCCTATGCTTGGAGAACACTTGCGAAGGGTAGATGGAGAGAAAGAACGGCTCAGGCAATTACAGTCTTCTTCCTGGCCTCTGACCTGGTGTTAGAAACAGTCGTATCTTAGTTTGGGACAGAGGGGAGATTTATGTGCTTAGTCATTCATTCATTCATTCATTCATTCAACCTAGAGTTACTCTCCTAGGTGAAGGGAACATAAAATTCTGAGTTAGACCCATTCCCTGATCTCAGGCAGCCGTCGTTGAATGGGGATGCAGGTGTGCAAATAAATTTGTTCATAAAGCAGTGTAGGTGCTCTGCTAGAAGACAATGGTACGGGATTTATGAGTGGTGGAGAGAGGTATGTTACAAGAGGTAAAGCAGAAGTGACCCCTGAGTTGAATGTTGTAGAATGAGTGTGTTTTTACCAAGTCAAAAAGAAGTCTTACTCTCCATCTTTGGTGTTTCCCTTCCTGGACCTTTCTGCCTTAGAAATCTGATGATTATATGGTGTAGTATTCCCCTACCATAAACATTCTTCCTTCCAAATTCTAGCCAGGGTGATGTCACTATAAGACTATGTCTGGTGTAAATGGGATATAATCCCAAGGCAAATCAGCAATGAAATGAGATCTCTTTAAGGAGAACAAATTAGCCTCAACATAATAAAATAGTTACAACTTTGTGGGAGATATGTAAAATGGTTTACATCACTGAACTGTCCCAGATGGTAAACACAAGGCAAGACTGTATCTTAAAATGGATGTATGGTGGATTTGGTTACAAATGTACAGTACGTGCACAGTGCATATGTGTGGAATAAACTTTTAAGCATTTTTTGGCCTCCTGGACAGTGAATGTTTACGATAATGTGCCACACAAATATACCCACAATTTCCAATGTACTAAAGGGAACAGAGTATCTAAAGCCAATGATATGTCAGAAGAAAATACGGTCATTGGAAAGGAGAAAATATTGCTGAATAGACAAAAGAAAGGACATTAGACTCAATGCCATATGTAAGATGACACAAATAATAAGATGCTTGTAAAAATGTCATAAAGGTGACTTCCAGAAAGGAGGCAAGTGGAAGGCTTCTCCATTCCCCTGTAAGAATGGCAGAGCCGAGGTCCCTCGGGGAGGAGGGAGAGCACACAGTGGTGTGGGAAATGAAATCGAAGAGGCCAGGGACACTGATTTGGTTAGGCCATCACTCCACTATGAACTTTGGGTCCTACGCAGTTAAGGGCGGAAGGAGAAGGCAGGAAGTATTCTAATGAGAATTCAATTAATTCAGGGAATCTCAGAAACCAGGTGTAAACTCTGCCGGATATTAAATGATCCCTGAGAGGAGACTTCGGGTTTTGTAGCGCATCAGATCAATTTGCGAGGAGCTGGTAAATTGGCAGCTGCCCTGCTGTAGCCCCGTCTCCCCTCTCCCAGCTCCAAATAATTACCATCTTTTGACTCTGAGCAAGTGTGACTGGAAACCCCTCATAGGCTGGTAAAGTGAGGGATCCCATTCTGCTCCACCCCGCCCCCCTGTGTGGATCTTCAGGATGTGAATGCCACCCCCAGAAGCCGGAGGAGGTCCTCGCTACCCTTAAAACAGTTCCAACCAGTTGCGGGGCTCAGCATGGGGACATGGTTTCCTGTGGGTGTTGGACTGGCCATGATAAAATGACGCATGACAGTCTGATGCCGGGGCTCAAAGCAGTGCGAGCTTAAAACCAAAGGGGGCAGAGGATGAAAACACAGCTGAAGAACAATGTCCTGCCGGAGAGAAGTGTTGAGTGGGGCCCCCCCAGGGGCCACTTCGAGGGCCTTTAAAGACTTTATGTCCGCATGATTAGCCAAGATGAAGGGCCCAGCTGCAAACTTTAATTTCCTGATGACACAAAGGAACCATGAACAATATATAGATAGGATTTGAATTTGTAATAAGCAGTGGCCTAATCCACAGCAAAGGATAGTCAGTGCAGACAAAAAAAAAAAAAAAAAAAGCCGGTGAAATTTCTTAGGTTCCCCATTCAGACCTTCTCTTTACTGAGAGTTTTACTTCCAGCAATTTATCTTGGAGGAACCACTGGGGTTGAGGGTGGGAAAGAAGCAGTACACTTTTGCACTAGGACCCTGAATTCCTGACAAACTCTGTTCTCCTAGCAGAAGACAAACCAGAGTTTGTGTAATAATGTGTGGGCACTTGATTGGGAGAATATTCCAGATAAAGGAATGACCCCATTAGTCCACTGAGAATATTGTGCTAGACACCAACCTTCTTTTACCTTCTTTTCTCGAATTCTTAATCTTGAGCCAGGGTGGGGAATTTTTTAAAAATAATCACTGCTTTCTTCATTCTTAAATAAAAACATTTTTCCCCCCAGCGCTGTTGGAATCAAATTAGCTGCTGGAAAAGAAAAGCTCAACTTTCATTTCTGTTTTCACCCTTTCAGCTCTAATAATCTTCAAGTGTTAAGGTGAATAATAATAATTTTAAAAAAGTTTAGGTCAACAGGAAGTGCCACGTGATGGAGACTGGCTTTAATAGGACAGGGAAAGCCATGGCACAAAGGGGGCCAGATGTTTTGACAGGGCACTGTGGAGCAAACAGAGTCTGGGAAAGGAAAAGAAGCATTTCAACACTTCTCAGAACAGGGAGCTTTTTGTATCCAACACTTGGAAAGATCCCAGATCGAGGGCTTCCCTCTAAGAGGCAAAAGATGAGAAATCTGCATATACGTCAGTATTGTGAATGCAACATGTTACTCTTATTAAATTATGAAAAACCCCACGGAGGGAGCATCTACCTTGTTCTAGGAACTTTACATACATCATCTTATTTAGTAGTCCTGCAAAGTTAGCTTTATTATTCCCACTTTACAGGTGAGTCCATTTATGCTGAGAACTTACCTTCCTTGTCCAAAGATGTTCTCAGGGTTAAATGTTAGAGCTAAATTGGAGCCCAGGCTGCCTGACTCCAGATCTGAGCTTCAGTCCCCATGCAATGACGGAAGCTACAAGAAAGACAGAACTCCAGGTCGGCTGTCTCACTGTTACCGAGGTCTCTCGGACATTGCTCCCCTTGCTAAAAGCAGCAGAGGCCCTGGGGTACTCACCCTGCTCCTTCCACCCAATATAACCACCACCCCACCCCAGGAAAAATAGCAGTTACAAAGAACTTCCCACATGGACTTCTTTATATTGTTGACAGAATTTCTTAATGTGGCTTCATGGAAGGAATGCAACAGGAGGACTTCCAGTCCTGCAAGAATGCCCCTCAGAGAGAAACTCACAGCTGGTTTTTCTTCTTTCCTTCTTCAGACACAAAAGGAATGGGGCAACGTGTTTGGTGGAGAAAAAGAAAATCCTTCTGCATGATACGTGTGTCCTTGTGAGTCAGTCTTTGGAAGCCGTGGTCAAGTTCTAGCGCTCAGAAACTCTATCTGTGTGTTCCTGTCTTCGGTACTGAAGGTACCTCAAGGCTGGAGCTGGCGGAACGGAGGCTCCCCAGCTGCCAGGACCTGGATCTGATGGCCTTCTGGCCACAGCTGTTGGAGAGACTGGGCACTGTTCCAAGAAGAATGTGTCATCCACCAACTGCCTGGGCAGTGACAGGGGATGGGTGAGGTTCAGAACTCAGAGAAGCCCATTCTAACATATTCTTCTTTCACTGGAAGCTCGTGTCTCTTTATCCAGGAGCGCCCTGCCTGTCTTTGGCTTCTCCTCTGCTTTCTACCCCCTCTTCGTCCTCCAAACTCTTGCTGTCAGAGCAGACTGCTCTGTGTTTCTGACAGAGTGTTTCTGACCCATAATATTCCTCAGAATGAAGCTGAGAAATGTCTCTGAGACTCGAGGTGTGCTGCATGCTGGGCTGCCAGAGCCCCTGCCCTGCATCCAGCCCTCCTGTCCTATCCAGGACAACTGAGCTAATTAAAGTGATCAAAGAACAGCTGAGCTACTACTAATGGGCACCAAGAAAGTGCAGGGGGTCCAAGACAAGCGTTGCTTGGCTCAGATTGCTAAACGGCTTAAGTTTCACTTTTGAAAATCACTTTCGTTTTACTTAGATCGTCTTCTGTGCCAGGCAGCCAGTCCTGAGAAGGGATGCATGACAAGGCTACCCCATCTGCAGTGAATATTGTCTCCATTTTATTTGGCCTGTGGCGACAATGGGGTGGCACTGGAGTGGGGACGGGGTTTGTTCACAGCCTGTCCAGGGCATCCTTGAAGGAGGAGAGAGGGAACATCTGTGACTACTTTCCTTTACACAGGTAAGAAAAAACAAAGTAATCAAGTTAAAACTGTATTTTGATTTCCTCCTCTGAAGAATGTGTTGCTGGGACTTCCCTGGTGGCACAGTGGAGAAGAATCCGCCTGCCAATGCAGGGGACACGGGTTCGAGACCTGGCCCGGGAAGATCCCACATGCCGCAGAGCAACTAAGCCCGTGCGCCACAACTCCTGAGCCTGCGCTCTAGAGCCCGTGTTCCCAGCAAGAGAAGCCACTGCAATGAGAAGCCCGCGCACCGCAACAAATAGTAGCCCCAACTCGCTGCAACTAGAGAAAGCCCGTGCGCGGCAACAAAGACCCAATGCAGCCAAAAATAAATAAATAAAATTTTTTTAAAAAAAAGAAAACGTGTTACTAAGTGAACTGATGCGTTCTTTCTTTTATCTGAAGATCTGTAGTAATTCATATGCCCTAGAAATGAGTCTGATGTGCTTTGTTTCAACAGAAGTAGATGACCTGGCGGTATTGAAAAATGGCAAAAGAATTTTATAAGATTTTAAGACAATAATTTGTTTCTATTTATGTATTTTCTGTCACTGAGGTACTGCCGTTCATGGTATGGAAAGGCAGCCCAGTTAGACACATCAGGTTAGGGTCCTCGTGCTGCTACCTGCTGGCTATTTGGCCCAAGCATGTAACTTAATCTAAGATTCAACTTCCTCACTTGTCACATGAGGGTAATAATAAAACCTACTTCCTTGGATGGTTATGAGGGACCAATGAAATAAACGTATTAAGCACTTGGCCCAGTGGCTGCATTATACTGGGTGTCAAATAAATAAATCCTAGTTCAAATAATGTCTCCCTCAGACCATTGTAAAGTTAAATTTGCCAATGTGTGTTAGGGACCTGCACACAGTAGGTGCATAAACATAAATATTACCTCTCCTCTCCCTCAAGTATCATGGCACCCAGGTTTGTTGTTTGTTAAAAGGTTAGATGTAAGACTACACTTATGTTTACTTTCTGTACTTTACATCATTTTGTTGAATTACCTTGTGGATTTTAGTATTCCATCTGCCTACCACTTTTAAATCAATGTATCTCCTGAAGGAACCAAATTCTGATTCACACACAGCAAAGAAGAAAGTTCAACCACGGACAAACTCCCCCACTAAGCCACCATGTTGAGGAACATGTGAGGAATCCGGACCATGTGTCAGATTCTCACGGGTACCACGTCAACCAGTTAACCTCATACATGTACATCTGGTTCAGAGCCATAAACCAGAACTCATTGGCTTGGCCCCTCAGGCCTTAGAAATCTCTTCCAGCAAAGAGTGTATCTACAGGCCTGGCTATATGATTTATAATAGTCCTTATGTATTCCAAGTCATGGGGAGAGGAAGAAGGCACTAAATGCCAAGGTTTTAAAGACAGTGCCTCACAGAAATGACCATAAACAGCAGCTCAGGAGGCCACTTACATGAAGGTAGACCCGCTTAGGACTGGGGGCTATTACAGGGTGAGCTTATCATAACTTGATTCAAGTGCAATAAGCGAGAAGTGGAGAAGATGACCAGTCAGTGTGAGAAAGCCAAGCGGAGATCAGATAACCACATTAAAAAGATTAAAATGTCCAGCCTGCTATAAATGCCTGCTAAAATCCTAAAAAGGAGTCTGGAGAGACTCATAAAATCATAACTAAGAAAGTAAGGGAGCCCTGAAGCTTTAACCAGATGTTCCTGTGATATGAATGACTGTGTTAGTAAATTTTCATCCTAGCAATACAGCTTTGTATTGATCTTTTGCTTTTATTAGTCAGTGCTGCTATGAGATTAAATATTGTCTGGAAGGAAATACAGGCTTCCCTCTCTAGAAGGCTCTTCTCAGTAACCCAGTGTTTGTTATCACAAAGCGCACCAGGGAGTTTATAATGAATTGCTCAACAGAGCAGAGGCTTGAGTCTATAAAAAGAGTTATAGAAGGGGTAGCCTTATAGAGAATAACCTCATTTGGGAAACAAGCATTGTGTGCCATGTGGAGTGGGAAACCTGTGGAGAGCTGTCTGAAACAGAAATAGACATGAGTATTTATGACCAGAAGCACCAATATACAGTGCTAAACACTTAATCTATGGTTAGATTTTACTCCAGATCCAAGCTGAAGTCAGCAGAATTAAATCTTCAAGTGTATTTCAGCAGCCCTAAATCCTTCTGATACTGTTAGCGGTGGCAGGGTTCCAAAATGCATTCTGTTAATAAGACAGTAAAGTATAAAATCGAGTTATATCCTTCAAGGAGAAAAACACAGAGTAAAGGAAACGAGTCTTGTAAAATTACATTCCCAGCACTCAGACCTTTTCTACCTGAGTTCCTTTCAATTTATTCTTTTACTACCAGACCATTCTCCTTAACAAATAACAGAAAAAAAAGAAGAAATCATCTGCCACATTTTTTAAACTATGAAACACATAGTACCCCTGAAAAAAGGCTTAGGATTTTTTTCTTATCTTTACAGGTCAGAGGAGGTTAAGATTTTGCCCATCAGCTTGTAACATGCAGTACAAAGTCTCCTTGGGCTAGCAAAAAGAATTCAGCAGCTGTTACCTTTTCTTTTTCACTTAACATAACTTTTGGTTTACCTGCAGCTAAAAGAAATTTGTGCAGCATGCACAGGGGCGTTGTTCAAGACCCCAAGGCAGCTTCATTAGTTTTCCCTGGAGCAGCATTAAAAAGCTTATTAAGATGTGAAATGAAGGAAGGATGGAAGGAAGGAAAGAAGGAGGAAGGAAGGAAGGAAGGAAGGGAGGGAGGGAGGGAGGGAGGGAGGGAGGGAGGAGGCCACCACATCACATCCAATACCAACACCCTTTGAACATAGCATTGACCTGAAGCAGTACACTTGCTCAAATGAACAAAGTCAAAATGAAACCTAAAACTTCTGAATATCCGCTCTCACAGCCTAGAGTTTCTGCACATATGGAATAACAGACCACCCACAGCTCTGAGATCCCTGCAGGGCACCTTGGGTGTTAAGTAATGAATTTTAACCTTAACTCTGAATTTCATTGCTCTCATGAGTTTCACTCAAACTTCTTGATTCGTCAATATGTATAACTGTTGGCAATTTCATGTTCTTTAGGCAATTCTATTTTTTTTGTTTTGACTGTTCAGGAGTTTGAAAAAGATAGAAACTCCCCTGTGTTATAGAACTAATGTGATACAAGAAATTGAGCTCAGGCAATCCATTGGGCAGATACAAACGTACATGAAAGTATAGATTTATACTCCACTGGAAAACCATGTTGCAGTTAGCTAAAAATTTAATACACTATATTAATGTTTCCCCTCTAAGGTAGCTAGGGATCTCTTCATAGGTAATTTTGGTTTGGTTTCTTCATTTGTAGATGAAAAATATCTGGAAGATACTATATGTAATACTTGGAAATAACACCTGTACATATTGGATAGCACATACCTTGATATCTTAGAACAAAGACACATATACACATATATATTACATAATTGTAATTGAACCTACAGTTAAGACAAGGAGACTCAGAAGTTCTTAAGAACTATTTTCATTGAGCTAAACAACATATGTAAACTATTTTATAAACTTCTCTTGGGTAACTGCCTAAAATGAAATCTGAAAAACTCTCATTCTCCTCCTCTCATTTTGCTGGGTTCCATGCAGACCCCTCACTTTCCTGTTATGACATCAGAGTTAACATTTACAGACCACGGTTTTTTAAAGTTGATTTGAGAAAGTCTAATCTAGGTAGAGTTTAAGAGATGCCCTATTTACAATGATCCAACCACATATCGTGGGTAACTTCTGCAAATGGGGAGTCTTTTTGTTGTTGCTGTTCATTCTATTTGCTTCAGTTAAAGAGGGAATTATTTTGTGAACTTGTCCTCAAATTCTGGGTGTCTGACCTAGTCAGCACCTGCAGTCTCCAGGGCCGGGCTATTAGAACGACTATGCCGTGTGAACAACTCCAGTTACATTTTTTACTTTAAAGGTTCCAGTCCAACAAGTCTTTCCAAATCCTGCTAGTTGATTAATCCCTTCCTTCATCTAGCTTCCTGTTCGTATCTACCTTGATTAAAGTCATTTCTGTAAGTGACTTCATGCCAAATTGCGAGCTCCTAGATTAGGTTTTTGCCACTTTTTATATCCCCATTCAGTACACAGAACAGTGCCTTTCACATAAAATGTCCCACATAAATGTCCCTTGAACTGAACTGCCTTTTCTAAAAACTGGGAATTAAATCTCCCCAGAGGGAATGGTATGAAGATGAATGAGCAGAGGACAGAAACATACTCTAATGGTGTCAGAGATGAAGCCAACACACACCTGGTCCCAGACCCTTGCTAAGATGTGTATGTAAAACCAAATTAACTTCCAGAGAATTAACGAGTAAAGTGAATGTTTTTCATCCTCCAGTTGCCCCTGGGGAGCATGTTAGAACCACGAGAAGAGGTGGAGGAAGGAAGAGATGCTGCTGCCGACCCCAGTGATAAAGACAGACGCTCTTCCCCACATTCCTCCATTCTGCCTGTTTCAAAATGACAGCAAGCAAAACAATTTACAGTTGACTCTGGGGGCCCCTGGCTGTGGAACTCCTTCTGTCACGTCAGAGAGATGAAAAAGAGACCCCTTTTTCCATAAACAACTCTGAGCCACATAAATATTGTTCTGTTCCCGCTCAGAGCAGTTTCTGTGGCTGGTCTTTGTTCACTGGCACTAAAATCCGGGCAGCGCAGTCACTCCTGTTTCTATCCACCAGATCAGAGCGCTGCAACTGTCCCAGGATGGAGTGAATTGTGACGCACGGAGGCCCAGAAGGAAGCCAGGTTGTTGCACTTTGATGCTGTCTTGTGATTCTCTGCTATAACTTAAATCATTCTGCAGTGCTAAAATGTCATCTTAACTTGAGATCATCCTAGCATCACCTTATTGCATAATGTTGTTGTTGTTTCCTTCTCATGGCCTGCCTAAGAAGAGAGGTTCTCAAATATTAGGAGATGTTCTTCTAATTTAATTAGTCTGGAGCTATACCCAGAGATCTGCATTTTAATATATAGTCCATCCCAGGTGCTTCTTACACAGTTTTACTGGCTAAGAAGAAGGAAGGTTAATAAGCTGGGTTATTTTCTACCCAGACTTTTTCTGGGAAGAGGGGGGTTGTAGTAGATGGGTGAGGGAAATTAGAAGAAACAGTTCCCTTATTTTTTACATTTAAGGAAAGAAAACATAAGAATATAATAATATAATTAACTTCAATTTAACAAATAAACATATATTTCTACATCAAAAGCACTAGTTAGTTAAGATTCAAAAATTAAATAAAAACTTGGTTCTCTGTGCTTAAATAGCAAATATGGACCAAAAAGAATGACTGTCCTGGCTCAGACAAAGGATCATCCAGTTAGTTCAATGCTCTGCTCAAAAAGGACAAAAAAGAACTTTAGATAGAAGGTCATGATTTGTCTTTGATGTCGACCTTCCCATAAATACCTGATGTTTCCTGCCATAGCTTCGGAGCCAACTGTCCATGCAGGTACCACTGATAACATGGCGCAAAGGCACAACAGAGGTCATCCAGCCCTGTCTCCCTCTGTCACCAATGAGATAACTGAGGCCCCAAGAGGTTAAGGGACTTGTGAAAGGTCTCTGGTTACTCTGCAGCAGAGCTTACACTAAAACCAGGCCTTCCTAATTATTCCTTTTCTCACTTTAGCCTATCACTTGGAGTAAGGCTGTCCATTAGTTCATTCATCCATTCTACTGATGCTTAGTAAGCACTTACCACATGCCAGGTGCTGGGCTACACACTGAGGATGCAAAGTTGAGTAAGATCTTCTTTCTGTCCCCACAATCTCATAATCTACGGAAGACTGAGATCAGAAAAAAGCTTATATAAAGCCAATTTTCTTTGGTTTTTGTCATTAATACAGTTCTTATAAGTGTTAAGGGAGATCCTTTCATTGTCTCCTGGCATGATTTTCCGATTTAGGTTTTATCCTCCCTGGTATTTTGTTTCACTGTCTGATCAGCATGGATCTTTTTGTTCAGGCCTCTTGTTGAGACCTCTCTACTACTGTTTCTTTTTAGAAAGGAGGCAGCAAGTTGTACAGTGTTTTAGGGATGGATGTTCCCTGATTTGGTACAGGGTAGAGTAAAGCTTTTATTACAACTTCCTTTAAAACAATGGCCTTTGGACCTGGAGTACTTCTTTGGAACCATGACTCTCAGACCCACCTCTACTTCCCAACAGACCCAACAGGTGACTATCCCAGATATAGTTTGGATTTCTTCTTGCCTACATGCCTCACCTTTCATTGTCATGCGTGAAAGCACATATACTCTGTCCATTCACATGGCCTCTCAAGATGGTTCTACAGTTGGCATTTTACAAATAAAAGATCTTAGTTACAATTTTTAAGTTTGAAAATTTCACTAGGGACTCCATCCCCCCACCCCAGTTATTCTTCTTAAATTACAAGAGAGAATGAAGGGAGAGTTCTGATTCCTGACCCTCCTGAAACTCAGCCTTCTCTGGACTAGCCACTCCCCTAAGCAGCTGACTCTATAAATGAGCTCATCCTCTGTCTTAACTCTTCAGCCAAGGCAAATCCGAGGTAGTGAATTGTATTTTACAGCTATAAAACCTAAAACATTATCCCACAGGAGCTGCAGTACCCTGAAAGAGCTCACATTTGGATTATAGTAAAATGTCAGTAGCTCAGAAAAACAAGTACCCAGGTCCACAATGCACCATCTCTTGCCACTGTCAAGGATACTAAGTTATTTTGCCCGTGTGTATACGTTACTTAGTAGTTTCCAAAAATGTACCTAATTTATCACCCAATTAGAGGATAAACTTCTTTTAGAACAGTGACTACATATCTTATTTACTTTCAAAATAAAACCTAATATATATATTTTTGGAGACAGTGGATGCAATTTGACTAAAGATCCATTTTGTCCTTAAATTTTAATAGCATCAGTCATTCATCTGTTGATTGACTGTCTTGTATTTGGTGTAGCCTCTGTACTCAAGTATTTTGCAACCTTACTGAAAAGGAAAACACATGAAATAATTGGGATAATAGATCTAGAAGAACTTTAAAGTCTATCTAGTCAGTTTCCTTGTAGTAGATATTCCTGCTTTTCACCAATATTTCTGACTCACGTCTCTTCTGAGTACCCAGGAAAATTGCATTTCTCAATCCCTTGAACTTTAGGTAGATCATGTGGCATGCTTTAACAAAAAATTGCAAACGGAAGGGATGTGGGTCACATATCAGTAGAAGCATTAAAGAACTGGAGCATACTTCTCCATTTCCCTTCTTTTTAGCAATTGTGGAGGAGGTTTCATGGTTGTCTTAGTCTGTTCGGGCTGCCATAACAAAATACCATAGACCGGGTGGCTTATGAACAACAGAAATTTATTTCTCACAGTTCTGGAGGCCAGAAGTCCAAGATCAGGGCGCCAGCACAGTTGGGTGAGTGCCCTTTCCCAGGTCACAGACTTCTCATTGTGTCCTCACAGGTGGAAGGGACAAGCTAGCTCTTTGGAGTCTCTTTCATAAGGACACTAATTCCATTCATGAGGGATCTGCTGTCAGGACCTAATCACCTCCCAAAGGCCCTATCTCCTAATACCATCACCTCAGGCATTAGATTTTCGATAAGTGAATTGGAGGGGATCAAAAACATTCAGACCCTAGCAGTGGTGAAGGGCACAAAGCCTGAATCACAGAGTCAGGAGCATGGAGAACAGCTGCCCAGAGCCCCACCCATCCCCAGGAGCCTTTGTGTGAGCTAGAAAAGCAATTTTTGTTGTGGTAGGTCACTGAGATTTAGGGTTATTTGTTACCAATAACTGGTATAACCTAAACTAAATCCTTCTTTTTACAGATGAGAAAATTTTAAGTGTCAACCTGTGTGATACCAAACCTCAATGTATTAAGAACTCAATATAACCATGGACTGGAATGGCTGAAGATTTTCTCATGACGGATGTCTAACTTGAGCTTCTCTCTGTAGGACATGTATGATTAATCCTGGGGAAGTGGTTATGGCATTGGTGGGGGTGTAATGGTGGCAGTGAGGAGACAGCCCAGGTCAGGAGGAGAAGACAGGAAGAAAATGGGTACCTGATTATAACAGCAGTAGTTCATAACTATTGGTGCTGAGCACTTCATTTGCATTATCTCATTTAATTCTTACAGCCATCCCTATGGAAATAATAATCATAACTATTTCAACCCTTCCTATGAGATAGTCATGATTACTATCTGCATTTCTTTACAAAGTAAACCAAAGCTTAGAAAACTTTACTCTGAATATCTGGAATTCCTTCCCATCTTCTTCCCTTCATCTTCAAGAATAAGAGGTGTCTCTTTTCTTCTGAAGATTCATGTCTTCACTTATGCAATCAATCATATCCCCTCCTTTTCTCTGCAATGTTGCCCTAATGGTTGTCTCTTCTTTTCCCATTACTTGTAACTGCTCTATTTCTACTGGTTCCATCCTTTCGCCTTAAAAATTAGGCAAATGACTCTCATTTTAAAAGAAAAATTGTTAAAAAAATAGAAAACTGAAATAATTAGACCCTAATTTGACTTCAAGTTGGCACACTCTCTGTCTCCACTTCCTTAACCCATCACAGAAACTTCCCTGGATGAGTCACCACTGACTTCCTGGTTGCCAGGTTCAGTGGACAAAATGAGTCCTGATTTTACTGGGCCTATTGGCTAGAGATAACTTGGTTTTTGAGGTTCTTTGCTCTTATGGATTCTTCTTACTCCTTTACTACTCTTTTTAAATCCAATTTGATGATTCCTCTTTCTCCATTAGCCCCATATTTGTGTCTTCAGTCTTTATTCTTCTCACAGAGGACAGAACTCTATCCACTTCTCTAGGTGGACTACATGTCAGTATATTAAATCCCCCCAAATCTAAAGCTCTGGAGCAGTTTTCTCTCAAGGACTTCATAAATATGTACTCTGCCTCTTTATTCATGTGTTACCAAGTCCCCTTGAAATAAATAGGTATAAAACCAAATTCATCCTTTGCCACCCCAAACCTTCTCCTTCCCCTGAACTCCTTATCTTCATAAATAACTCCATCAACTACCTAGTCCTTCAAAAGGCAAGTCTGCAAGCCTATTCTTCTCCTCTTTCAATATATTTAGACTTCATAGCTCGAACCAACCATTTAGATAGCTCTCAATTTCTCTTTTTGGCCATCCTTGTTATCGGTTTAATTTAAGGCTTTGCCATCCTCATCTTAGCTAGATCATTCCCTTAATTGCAGTAAGACTCCCTCCAAACCATTCTTCACACTTCAGCCAGAGTAATCTTTCTGTTCTCATACGTTCATGTCATTCCTCTACATTGTTCAAAGGTGCTTCATCACATTCTGGATAAAATCTAAATGCCTTAGCAGATACACATGGTCTTTCATGGCCTGATCTACACTCAGGTCTCCAGCCTTTTCTGCTGCTACTCCCTTCTTCACACTAACCCCCTGAGCCAAGTCAGAGATGTGTTGGCCCGTCAATGAGCTGAGGTCTCTCTTACCTTCATGTGGCCTCTGCTGCCTGAAATACCCTTTACTCTTCCCAGTGGCTCCTCTGGCACTTTTCACCTGTCTTCTAGTCACAATTCAAGAGTCTTCTCTGCTGTAAAGCCCAAGTGCTCCCATGTTAGTGCCACTGCAGTACCTTGAGAGCAGTCTCTAAAGCCTTCATCATATGGCACAGTGATCATGGTGACTGTGTGCATGGCCCTCTACCAGCTGAAGGTACCAAATTACTGAGTGCAGAGTCTATGTTATATACCTCTTTTTATCCCTGTGCCTACAACAGTAAATAAAAACAACAGATGCTCAGTAAATATTGCTAAATAAGTGAATTAGCATGGATTATTTGAAATACAGATTATATAAAAAATTACTTAAAAATCTGGTTTGCATGTCCTTCTAAAAATTAAGGGGGAATTTTTTTCCACATGATCATTTCATAGCTTGGTTCCATTTCTCTTCCCAAATTTCTTTATCTGTTTCACGATTTAAGGTTAGGCCTTCAAAATGCACAAAAATAAAGTGAGCACCTTGTCATCAAGATTTATAGAATGCCCACTCTAGGTTCAGAGCCCTGTAGTTAGGAGAGAAACACTTAGAAAACAAATGGACTTTTTCTTCTTTTTGGTTTTACTTTGCTTATCTCATTTACAGCTTAGAAGTTGCTTCTGAACCACAGGTGGGCATAAAGACATCTTGATCTTCAAGGATTACTGATATGTCTAAAAGATAGTTTTTATAATTCAACCTGTTTTCTGGATGAGTGGAGCACACCAAATCATTCAGTACCTTGATGAAAATAAGAGGGCTAGACGTACTTCTGTTTAATAAGGGTACATCAGATTGGAGCCCATATTTTGATTTTCTGTGTGTGCGACAGTACTGTAAATTGTCTTTTTTTCATTTTCTCAATCTCATTAACTTCATTCTCCATTGCTTCATTATTTTCAGAACTGTCTTCTGTAGCTGCATTTTTTCTAACCCACTAATGTCAGCTGTTACAGTATTTTTAATTATATTTTTCCAATATTACTTTGCTTGTCATCATTTATTTTTAATTTACATGCATGTATTATTTTTATGACGAAGTACAAGAATGGCTGCACGCTATATGCCACGTACAGTTACCAACTTTTTTACAGGGCCTTCGCCTCTTGTGTCTCACAATGAAATTGCATTTCTGCTACTCTTCCCAGATTTATGCAGAGAAGAGACCATTAGGAAGGATTTAGACCCACGTTGGTAGGCTCTGAAGACTGGATCTCAGTCAGTGATCACAATAGATAATCTCATTCTGGGTTTGAGGATTTATGTTTTAAATTGCCATCCTGAGCAGCAGGATACTCTCACAAAGCATTTAGAAGGTGGCCCTTAGTAACAAACTATCTTCAAGGTCATAACACCAATCCCCTGACATGGTACATGAGGAAAACCCTAATCAAAGAGGAGCGTGATGGAGATGGAGCAGGGATTTAGAAGAAGTTAAGACACAGAGAAAGCGAGTGTTCTAGAGAGTAACTCAGTCAGCTGCACAAGAACTGAGGTTAAAATTCAGGCTCAAAGTGTTCATGTTCTTTGTGATTGTTTGCATGAGTATTACTGGGACTCTGGCTCAAAGCATGGATGTTCTCTGGCCCTGTGTCAGGGAACAGCGGGAAGCAAAGTCAAGATAATAATACCAGGTAACATTTATTGAGTGTTTACTGTGTGCCAAGCACCATTCTAAATACCTTAAATGTACATTATGTCATTTAACCTCATAACAAACATATGAATCAGGTACTTTATTATTTCCACTTCAAAAATGAGAAAACCAAGGACTGAGGATAAAGCAACTGGACAAAAGTCATACATATTAATAGGTAATGGAGTTAGGAGTTGAACCTAGGCTTTCTTACCCCCAAACCCTTGCTCTCAGGGTACTGCACTGATAAAAAAAAAAACCAGGAAAATACACATTTAGGAGAAATATTAGAAGGGCAGTTCTTTCTGCCCAACTCCTTAACACAAGAGTACCCCAGTCTTTGGTCTTCTTTTCTTTACTTACACTCAGATCCTTATGAGCTCAGCCAGTCTTATGACTTTAAGTATCACCAATATGCTGACAAACTCCCAAATTTAGATCTTCAGATCTCTTTCATAATTCCAAACTCATGTGTCCAATTGCCTTCTTGACATCTCCATTTTGATGCTGGGTGGATATCTCAAACTTAACAACTCCAAACTGAACTGATTTTTCCCCACAGTCATATTTCTCCCACAGCATTCCGCATCTCAGTCAATGGCAACTCCATTATCCCAGCTGTTCAAGTCAAAACCTAAGTCTTTCTTGGCTCTTTCACTCCAATACAATCATGTCGGCAAATCCTGTTATCTCCCACTTCAAAATTTATTTAGAATCAGACTCCTTCTCCTATCCCCTCCATGAAACCAGCCTGGTCCTGACCACCATTCTGTCTCACCTGAATTACTATAATAATCTCATAATTGGTTTAACTGCTTCCAGTCCCATCCATCTACAGTTTATTCTATAGTGAGCAGTCAGATCGATCATTTTAAAATGTAAGTCAGATCATGGCAATCCTGTGTTGAAAACCTTGCAATGGCTTCCAATTTCACCTGGAATAAAAGTCCGAGTTTCATAATGGCCTATAAGACCCTGTGTGAGCTGACTCTCCCTTAAAAAGGTCTTGAGAGGAGAGGATATTTTCTCCTCTTCCTCTTTTCCTCCTTTCCTCTTTCTCCTTTTTCTCCTCCTCCTGCTCTACTTCAGTTTCATGTTTATTCTACTTCATTTTTTACTTACTCCATAATACAAGTTCTAGAACAAAATGGAATTCAGTACTTGGTAGTGTCTATTGAATGAAACACGAATTCTCTCTTTGGCCAAACAACTTTCACAGAGTCATGAAAGCAAGAGGTGTAGAACTCATCCTTGACGACTGTCTTTCCATCATTCACTATATTCAATTAGTCCTATGGCCATAGACATGGCTCTCAAGTTCATTTTTTCCTCTCCATCTCCATTACTCCTACCTGAGTGCAAGGCCTCTTTACCTTCCACCTATATCACTGCAACAGGTCCCCAAGAGGTTTCCCTTTCATTGGCCTCTCCCTCCATCTCTTCTCCATCCTACAGACAAAGTTATATTTCTAAAAGGCAAATCAGATATCATTTCTTGACTTAAAGAGCTCTAATGATTTCCCTTTATTTACAGCTTTGCTTTTGAACCTTTTCAGATCAAGGATCCCTTGCAAGTCTGACAATATATATGAACTTCCAAGAAAAGTACAAGTAAGTACCCGAGTTTGCACCAAATTTCAGGTGACTCATGGATACTCTGTAACTATCCAAGGACGTATTCAGCTCCCAGGGATTCTGCATTAACAAACCTTGGGCCATAGTAGAGTGAACCAAAGTTCTTCAGTCTGGCCCAGCAGCCTCATATTCCATGACTACCCTTACTCTTCTAGACCAAGCTCAAGGGAAATACTTGAGGAAGTTTATCTTTCCTATTCTCTGCCTCCAAAGCATATTATCCATTAGTTGTTTTTTTTTTAATTTAAGTATAGTTGATTTACAATGTTGTATTAGTTTCTGGTGTATAGCAAAGTGATTCAGTTTTCTTTCTTTTTCATATTCTTTTCCATTATGGTTTATTACAGGATATTGAATATAGTTCCCTGTGCTATTTAGTAGGACCTGTTGTTTATTTTATATACAGTAGTTTGTATCTGCTAATCCCAAACGCCTAATTTATCCCTCCTGCACCCCTTTTCCCCTTTGGTAACCATAAGTTTGTTTTCTATGTCTGTATCACATTAGGTTTTAAGTATTTCTAAACATTTTCTCCCCCTAGAGCTCTCAATTCTTTGAAGAGAGGAATAATATCTAATTTTTGGTTTATGTTCTAGTCCTATCACAGACCCTAGGGCACAGATGATATTTAGTAAATATTTACTGGGTGACTATACCAAAGGTTAGAAAAAGAATGGATGTTGACTTCTTTGTTAAAGATTTGCCCATCCTGGTTCCTTCTATTCTTTCTGATATCAACCAGAAAAGAGATAACTCAAGTGCACCAAATTACAATGTGATGGTAGTTATATACAACAAAACCAGTGGTTACCAGTGGGAGAGGGAAGTGGGGGAAGGGCCAAGATAGGAGTATGAGATTAAAAGATACTAACTACTATGTATAAAATAGATGAGCAACAAGGATACAGTGTGCAGCACAGTAATTATAGCCATTATTCTGTAATAACTTTTTTTTTTTTTTTTGG
>NC_041232.1:39361334-39371482 GCF_002837175.3 Physeter macrocephalus
CCGCGGCATGTGGGATCTTCCCGGACCGGGGCACGAACCCGTGTCCCCTGCATCGGCAGACAGACTCTCAACCACTGCGCCACCAGGGAAGCCCTGTAATAACTTTTAATGGAGTATAATCTATAAAGTACTGAGTCACTATGCTGTACACCTAAAACTAATAAACTATTGTAAGTCAACTATACCTCAATTTAAAAAATAAATAAATAAAACTTTCCTAGGGTAATGCTCTATACACTAAAAATTGGGAACCGTTGACCTAGAACTCTCTTCCATTCGCTTTCACTTGTATGTTGGATCTGGGTTTCTTCCTTCTTTTCTTGACTCCCCTTTGTTAAGACTATATTTTAAGTTCATCATGGTTGCTGATTACCATTTTTTGTTTGTTTGTTTTCGGAAGCAGGAACAAGATTAAGAGGAAGAGGTTAGATCCAGAAAAGTGGACTAACAATACTTAACTCACAGGATTATTGTGAGAATTTAATGGATAATATATATAAATTATTTATTTAGCATAGTTCCCAGCCCAAATGAACTGCTCAATAAATGGTAGTTATTACTAATAGTAATAATAATAAACAACCCTGAAATTTGTCATTTTCCCAATAAGATATAAATATATATCTCATAGTGTATGTATGTTTGCATGTAGATATGTATATATAAGAGGAATAATATCTAAGTAATATAAGGATATTATATAATATATATATTCATATAAGAGATTTCTAACTAGCAGATCATTTGCCTCTCCTTATTCACCTACTCAATTTGTCCTGTCATCTGACTCCTGTCTGTCTGTCTAGCACTTTGACTTAGCTCCAAATTGGAGGTAGCTGAAGATCAAATCTTATTCAGTACTTAGAAAATTGCTTCATTCTATTAGGAAATTTTTAAAGTACTCAGATGAATCACGATGAAGACTAATTTTGAAAACCGTGTTTGATCAGTGGTACAGTTTTGGTTGATAGTTCTGCAGTTCCCCAAGGAAACTTAACAAAATTTTTCAAAGAGGAACACTTTGAAGGAAGAAAAGATTATGTGAGGAGGCAAACTTGGGGGAACAACCATGCTTCATAAGAATTCTTCATATCGTTTCTCATTCATTAGACACGTTCACGAACTGTGAATCATGTCGGTGGTGCCTCTTTATCAACTAGGACCAAACAGATTCTGGAAGGACGTCCTCAATAACACGAAGAAGATGATTCAAGGAGATTCTCAAAGATTTTTCTACAGGACAAAAAAGTGAAGCAGTATAACTTTGATTTAAGCCAGACTTCTCTCTCCCGAACTAAAATTTGTCATGATCACAGCCACCCTGATGTCATTTAGAATTTCTTCATCATTAGAAGTCTCTAAGTGAGAATGAAACTGTCACTTGAGCTCCCATTTTCTTGTTTGAAGGTTTCAGCAGGGATTCCCATCAGCTCCTGAACTACCTGATGACTTCCAGGGGGTTGAAGAGAATAGCACAAAGAACTCTGGTATTAGGAAAGTTGCAAGTGAGACTCTGAAGTGCAACTTCCAATATGTATTTGCTCTCTTTGCAGTAATCTCTTTTTAGTTCTTAACATGCAGGAATATAAAAGGCTTTACTATAACGGGGGTGTGGTGGGGGAGAAGAATAGGACATTGCGTGAGAGTTTGAAGAGACAGGGACATTGATTAGCATGAGACAAGGTTTCCAGAGGGTGCTCTCAAACAATAGAGAGCAGCGGGAGATGGGGTCTAGAAGTTAGGACGTGCTGCCCAGTGTGGGGATACGGAAGAGAACAGCTGACATAAGCTTGACAAAGAATTATGTATCTTCTGAGAAAGCGTCATTAGAACTTTTTGTCAGCTTTTTCTATACTGATGAGCCTTCTCATATTTTCATCTCTTTCCCTTTCTACTCAGATTCCACAATATCTCACTTCAGTAACTCTCCTCCTGGTATCCTCAAAGTTTTCATCTCATCAGCCTTTTTATAACCATTCATCTGGCTAAGTCCTAGAAAATTCTATTTGTCCTTCCCTGTACATGTGCCCAGGATGTGAACCATCGCTGGAGAGAACCACGACTGGGCAGTCTGGGGTCACTGTAAATTCACGTGATGGAAATTCAAAGATGCCAGGCAATCATCATTTCTCCTCCTCACTGCTCTGTCCCGTTCAGCACAGCAGCTTTATCAAATTTCCCAAATCTTTAAATCCATGTCCCCTCAGTCTCCGCTTACACTCTTAGCAAATAATCACCTATTTTATTAGAAATATGGACACTGTTGGACGGGAACACCTCTGCTTCCTGCTCCCAACCCCACAAAATAAACCCCACTTTATCCACCCCTTCGCTCTTCCCTCCTCACTCTTGGAAAGAGAGAGTTCTGGATCGCATGCCTTCTGTTCTACCAGTTTTCTTTTCCCTGCTCTATCTCTTCAACTTCTCCCTCCCTGGTTCTTTCTGTTCAGCAAATATTTCTCCCATCTTAACTTTAACTTCCCTTCCTTGCCCCTCCTTCCAATCAAGTATCTTGAAAGAACTGTTTGCATTTACTCTTTTACCTCCTTACCTTCCCCTCCCACAAGTCAAAATGGTTTCTGCCCCTTCTGAGTCACAGTTCCAATGGCCATTTTTTAATCTTTAGCTGACCTACCCCAGTCACTCTCCCCCAGCCAAGAAATTCTTCATATTTTGCTCCTAATCTCCCCACCCTGCTCGTCTCACTCTCCTATCTGGGCTCCCCTTCCACACTTCATCCCCCAAATGTCAGTTTTTTGCTCAATTTAAAGGTGTTAGATATTTGCAGTTGTGTGTCAATTGTTGTTTATGACCTCTGGTGTAATTGGATTTTTCTAAATTATTTGCGAGAGGTGTTTTACATTTTGAAGTTTTAAAGTTGCCAGAACCTCACAGGTTTTGTCATAGGCATTGAAAATATTCCAAATTTTTCATTTGCCTTTCAATTTTTAAGAAAATTTTAATTTTATGCACTAAAATATGTTGATCCTTTCCTTTATAGTTTCTGTTTTCAGTGTCATGCTTAGACAAGCTTTGCTTATACTAATATTAAATATTGATCTATTTTTTTATAAGAAAAATTTTAGAGCAGTTTAAGGTTTACAGCAAAATATAGAGCAAGGCACAGAGATTTCCCATAACCCCCCTGCCCTGCACATGCATTGCCTCCTTGATAATCAATATCGCCACCTGAGTGGTACATTTGTTACAACTGATGAACCTGCTGATGACTGATACATCATTATCACCAAAAGTCCATAGTTGGCATTAAGGTTTACTCTTGGTGTTGTACATCCTATGGATTTGGAAAAATGTATAATAACATGTATCCATCATTATGGTATCACAAAGAGTATTTTCACTACCTTAAAAAATCCTCTGTGCTCTACTTATTCATCCCTCCCTCACCCTGAACCCCTGGCAACCACTGATATTTTTACTGTCTCCATAATTTTGTCTTTTCCAGAATGTTATACAGTTGGAATCATACAGTATGTATTCTTTTCAGATTGGCTTCTTTTACTTAGTGACATGCATGTAAGTTTCCTCCATGTCTTTTCATGGCTTGATAGTTCATTTCTTTTTAGCACTGGATAGTATTCCACTGTCTGGATGTATTACAGTTTATCTATTCACCTACTGAAGGACATCTTGGTTGCTTCCAAGTTTTGGCAAATATCAATAAAGCTGCTATAAACATCTGTGTGCAGGTTTTTGTGTGGACATAAGTTTTCAGCTCCTGTAGGTTAAGTACCAGGGAACAAATTTACTGAATCACATGGTAAGAGTTTGTTTAGTTTTGTAAGAAACTCCAAACTGCCTTCAAAGTGACAGCGCCGTCTTGCATTTCCATCAGCAACGAATTACATTTCCTGTTACTCCACATCCTTGTCAGCATTTAGTGTTAGTGCTCTGGATTTTGGCCATTCTAATAGGTGTGTAGTGGTTCTGTTGTTCTTCTGATAGTTTTATGGCTTAATTTTTGAGGTTCAAATCTTTAATTTATCTGAAGTTTACCTGGGTGGAAGTTTATTATGATGTGGAGAAGAGAGCTACTGTTAATTTGTTCCAAATGTTAAGCCACTTGCCCCCAAATAACTTTTTGAATAATCATTTTCCAAAGATATTTTAAATGTCACCTTTTCTGTTCTATTAACTTCCCATAATATTTGGGAAGTCTATCTCTAGACTTTCTGTTCTCTTCTGTTGATCTGTCCTATTTCTGGACCTATTCCTTAATGCTTTTAATAATGTAGATTTATAATACATTTCATTAACTTCTTGGGAAAGTAGACTTCTAAAACTTCTTTATTGACTGGCTTTATACTTTTATTTTCTCAGGTAAACTACAGAAGCATTTGGTCACATTATAAAGAGTAATATATTATTTATACTTTGATTGTAATTTGTTAAATTTGTACATTAACTTAGAGAAATATGGACAACCGTATACTTTCAAGCTTTTACTTCCAGTTGTTATATGTTTCTTTTTTGATTCCCAGGAGAAGATTAAATCGTTCTACCTACAAAGCTCATAGTTTTTGTTAATTTCACTCCTAAATAATTTACATTTTTTGGTTTTGGTTACTATTGTGAATGAGATTTTTATTTTCCACTATATTTATATGTAGAGAGGCTTTATGTGATTATCTTGATTCCAGGTACTTTACAAACCCTGCTTAGTAGTTTTAGTAATTTTCTAGTTTATTCTGTAGCATTTTTTAAGTGTTTTGATCTATAATTTGCAGAAAAGAAGTAACATCTCTTTCCAATAAATATAGACTTAAAATTTTGTTTCATATCTGACTGTAATGTAAACAAATTTCATAAAATACATTAAAAGGAGTGGAGATTTTTCTTGTATTTAATTTGAAAGTCTCTGATTTTATTATTCGGCATGATATTTTCTGCTTAATAAACAGATTTTATATCTATGTATTATTTGTATGCACCTAGAATATCTCAGGAAGGGTAACCAGGAAGCAGTAACAGTGATTGTATCTGGGAAGGAGTTTGATTGATGGGACAGTGAAGTAGGGATACACTCCATGAATATACTTATGTGTCTTGAATTTTGTACCATTTACATGTATAACTCATTCAAAACAGAAATAATAGAATTGGGGACTTCCCTGGTGGTGCAGTGGTTAAGAATCCGCCTGCCAATGCAGGGGACACAGGTTTGACCCCTGGTTCGGGAAGATCCCACATGCCACAGAGCAATTAAGCCCCTGCGCCACAACTACTGAGCCTGCGCTCTAGAGCCCGTGAGCCACAACTACTGAGCCCACGAGCCACAACTACTGAAGCCCAAGTGCCTAGAGCCCGAGCTCCGCAACAAGAGAAGCCGCCGCAATAAGAAGCCTGCGCACCACAATGAAGAGTAGCCCCTCTTCGCAGCAACTAGAGAAAGCCCGCGCACAGCAACGAACACCCAACACAGCCGTAAATAAATAAATGAATGAATGAATGAATGAATAAATAAATAAATTAATTAATTTTAAAAAAGAAATAATAGAATTAACAAATCAAAGAAACATTTATTTTGTTATTAAGAAGTTATTTATTTAGTCTTAGTTCCTGTGGTGTTAAAAAAAAATACGTAGCAATGAATGGGTGGTGAATTAAACACGTGTTTCTTTCTATATTCATTGCCCTGAACATACGATTTTTTATTTGGTCTTTGTTATAGTACATCTAAAATGTGTCTAATTTTAAACCATCTTCATTGGTTGTGACATTGTAGTCGTTTTTCCTGATGAAATAAATAAGGTGTCATTTAGCATCTCTGTATCTATGGTCATGAATGAGATTGTTTTGCAGTTGTGAGGTTTGGGCCGGTTTTGATGTCGGTGCCATGAAACAAACTGACAGTCCTCCAGACTTTCTTATGCTCAAAAGTATATTTAGAGTGGAATTTCTCCAGTGTTTGAAAAACTGAAGGAACTCATCTGTAAAGCTACCTGGTTTTAAGCTTCTTTTGGAAGAAATATTTTGATAAAATCTTGAATTTTTTAAACTGCTAGGATTCTATTAAAGTTTTAAGCAAAGAAAATATGCCTTAATATTTCTTATGAATATTGACCTGAAAGACACCTTCTAAATGCAGGATGAGTGTGATTTTAGATCCAGTCTAGACCACACTGTGGTTCTAAATGATAAAAATCATTTAAAAGTGAATTTATTGACATAAAAAGTTTATTTTCAGATTTAAAATTACAAAATTTCTTTCATAAATCACCAAATCTTGCTCTTTTCAAAATAGAAATACATATTTATATTTGGTAAAACAATCTGAAGTTTTTAACTAACTCACATGGTTACATGTATTCATTAATAACACAAGCCAACTCTTAAAAATATTTGATTTTCTGCTCAGAGTCCGTAATGGTAGGAACTGAAATGACACATTTATCTTACTCTAGAGGACAAATCTCTGTAACTCAACTATATCTCTGCCACTCATGAATCATCAAGTCTGGGCTTTACTTGTGGGATAAATATATCTGCTATGTATACATTCTTGTCCTTTCTGTATAACTATATATTTCTTTCTTTGCATCCTCTTTTATTTATATGTATCCTACCTCTGATACTCACAGTGGAGACTTAACTTGGAGGAAATCAATTAAATCCACCAGTATTGTTTTTGCTGTATAATACTGCTGATCAAAACAGCAAATTTGCCAGGGTCTTTACCATACTTTCTTCAAAGTAGAGGCACAAACTGGAAAAGGGAGTGAGGTGAACATTTGATCAAGATGACAAGCACCAGTGGATCCCTGCTGCTAGCTGGAACACAAGCCCGGTGACATGTATTTGGTGTCAGTCTGTTGTAGATTCTGACAGAGGCCAATTTATAGTCCAATTTATGTCTTGACTCTCATACGAAGGCCAAGCAAGCTATAAAGTGTAATAAGAATTTCTTCAATCAATGTCCAGAGGAAAAACAAATCACTCAGTTACTGCCACAATATTGCATCAACAACCGGGTAAAGTTCTCACAAGTGTGTGACATGCCCCCAAGCTACAAAGAGCATGGAGACGGAAAAACCCGCCATAGCAACGCCACATCCTAATGAAGGAAGTCCTAAACTTTATAGCTGCCAATAGGTCATCAGCTTTCTTTTTCCTTTATTCTCATAGTACTCCATTTTGGGAGAGAAGGGGAAAGGAGTATTAACTAACTAACTAACTAACTAAATAAATAAGTAAATCTCCTTCCTTCCAAGATTTCAGTTCGAGGCTTATTTCTGACCTTGCTGTGAACTCCTTCTTTCCTCTTCTCCCTACCTCCTTTCCTTCCTATCTGTCCCCCTTTTGCAGAGACAGTTATCTATTTGTCCCTTGGCAGATCATTCCAACTTAGGCTCCTAGTGAGGTAACACAGATGAGTCCCTGATCAGAGTTTCTATCCAGCCAGTCGTGGGCTCGTGTATTTTCACTCTCTCATCTTTTAGATGTTTTCCAACCAGACACACGCCATTCAGCACTGTTACAAGTCGGTGAATGGAGGGCTTCAGAGAAGAAAGATGGGAGAATCGGCTGTCTGTGAGGTCTATCCTAATCGTTTCTGATTTGCTTCTTCCAAATCCTATTTTAAGACTGTCACTGTGCCCTCCCCCCGCCACACACACAAAGCGAAAGGCTGCAGAAGCGCCATTATGCTCTATTTCAAATGCGGCTTCAAATACGTGTGCAGTTAGGGCTGGAGTCTGGGTAATTTTGTCTATTGGTATGAGGGGGACAAAATGGCCAACCCGAGGCACTTCATATTTGAAAGCGTCTGCCTTCGGAACATTAGGAAAGTTACAAGGCAGGAAAACAGAACACGTTTTTTAGAGGTACTTTTTCCTCTTTTTGGAAAAGAACAGGGGAACTGTTAAGAGGACCTAAAATGCACTGTGGTGTACTGGATGAGAACTGGGGGCAGCTCTGGTTCACGTGGCAGTGCTGGCACTTCATGGCTGTGTAACAGGTTGGGAAGGTACTCCTGACTGCACAGTGCTTCTGAGAAAGCCAATGCTCACAAATGAAGAACAGTCAAGCAGTAATTATCATTAGTATTTGGTAATATATCTAATATATTCCTGAAAAGGAATAAGGCTCCATCCAGTCAGGGCAAATTTTGTCCATGCCTCTGGAACCTTCCCCAACCCCACTAGTTCAAAAATTTGAATTCCTTTCTCCTGAGACCTCTTAGGCGTTTTACTAGTTATGTTTACATAGAAGGGATTCCTGGGTGCAACCTGGTTTCCCCTCCCCACCTAGAACCTGCACCTGCACCAGCAACTCCCAGGACTCAAGGGGCTGGTGCATGTGAGCAGCCCTGAAAACTTAAGCTTCTATCTTTCATATTGTTGTCACTTAATATTTGTCTCTCCTTCTAGCAGATCCCAGGTATACTGTTCTGAATAATATGGATACAGTAACTGCGTGTGGAATCGCATTCTGAACTGTTTCATTGTTTATTTCTCTTGAGTAATTTTTCCAACTGTAAAAGTACCCTCAGTTCATGACTGAAGTTTCGAAAAACCCAGCGAATGAATTAAATAAGAGAATTGGAATATCTGTAACGTCACTGCCATTAAATGTTGTATTTCCTTCTGATCTTTTTATTGCAGATATAGTTGTATGTGTGTTACATAATTTCCTTTAAAATATCCTGCTTTTCACTTTTATCATTTTCTAATTTCCTTTCTCATTAAGAACATTTTGAAAGCTTTTAATGGTGAATAATTTCACATTATACAGATGTACCATATTTTTGTAGCCATTCCGCTAACATGACTCAGGGAGCTGTGTCCTATGTAGGCCTATTTCCAATAAATAGGCACAACACCCTATAGAATCCTTCTAATGTTTTTAGTCTTCCCATTTTATTTTTTGGCCTTTGAGGTGGAGATAACATAGAAAGCTAGGAGTTGGGCTTCAGAGTAGTAGAAAGAAGGAAGGGGTAGAGGCTGACCAAAACCTGCTATTGAATTTAGATTGCTACAAAATTCCCTACACCAAAAACTCTATTAAACCTATCGAATAAAAATTAAGTAATAGTATTTTTCTCTATGCTTACAACCCGAGCAAAATGTTAAGCACAGATTTAGTAGATGTATAGATAAATAGATAAAAAGGACAATAGATTCCATTAAAATAGCACCCTGAGAAATGGTTTACCCACTTAATGGGAATGATGGCCAAGGGAGAAATTTAAAGCAAAGCATTTCAATGACTCTAAACAAATGAACAAATGGTTTGCTTAATTCATTTCAATGTCTGGTCTGGTGGTACCCAAAAGTCTATTCAAAAGATGTCCCATTGCATTGCCCCAGGGGTTGCTTCTTTCTGCCCTGTGCTGAACATATACAGATGTTTAAAATTCAAGTCTGATATAAAAACCATCTATATAGATCATGTTAAATGAGTTGGGTTCTACTTTGGAGTCTCAGAATTCTGACCAACACCACAAGAATAACATGATCTGACTTTAAAGAAGTCTGCCTTGGGTTTAGAGGATGCCTCCCCAAGCAGGAAGAGTTCTAAAAATGTTTCAGTGTAAAGCATTCATTTGTGACTAAGCTATACTTAAGGTAGAAGAGACTCAGACTTGGATTGCAGAAACATTTTTGGAGCATGTACATTGTGCCAGAAATCGAACAGTATGCTTTCACATTTTTCATCTCATTTAATTCTCAAAAGAATCCCCTGAAGAAGGATTCTTTTTCATTTTATTTTATTTTATTTATTTATTTATTTATTTTAACATCTTTATTGGAGTATAATTGCTTTACAATGGTGTGTTAGTTTCTGCTTTATAAAAAAGTGAATCAGTTATACATATACATATGTTCCCATATCTCTTCCCTCTTGCATCTCCCGCCCTCCCAGACTCCCTATCTCATGCCTCTAGGTAGTCACAAACCACCGAGCTGATCTCCCTGTGCTATGCAGCTGCTTCCCACTAGCTCTCTATTTTACGTTTGGTAGTGTATATATGTCCATGCCACTTGCTCACTTTGTCACAGCTTACCCTTCCCCCTCCCCATATCCTCAAGGCCATGCTCTAGTAGGTCTGTGTTTTATTCCCGTCCTACCCCTAGGCTCTTCATGACCTATTTTTTTCTTAGATTCCATATATATGTGTTAGCATA
>NC_041232.1:39371719-39380223 GCF_002837175.3 Physeter macrocephalus
CTTAAAAAACTACAAATAGAACTACCATATGACCCAGCAATCCCACTACTGGGCATATACCCTGAGAAAACCATAATTCAAAAAGAGTCATGAAGAAGGATTCTTAAACGCATTTGATGAGTAAAGACAGTGAGACTCAGAGATGTTTAGTGATGAGCCCATACACTTCATCTGTTTACTTATCTATTCGTTCAGGAAAATTTGAGTACCTACGCTGTGCCAGGCCCAGAACAAGGCTCTTAGGATACAGTCTTAAACCAGTCATAATTCCTACCTTCAAATTGGTTACAATCTTGTGTACCTAACTACTAGCTGAGTAAACAGTGTAAAAATGCAGCAATAAGAGTAAAGCGGTGTCATGGGATCACATAGGAGCGATATATAGCTTAGGTTTCAGATGGTAGGTTCAGTGAAAGTTTGCAGAGGAAGAAATAACTAAACTAAGAAAAAGTTGTCTCAATAAAGACTGGCAGGACTTCCCTGGTGGCGCAGTGGTTGAGAATCTGCCTGCTAATGCAGGGGATACGGGTTCAAGCCCTGGTCCAGGAAGATCACACATGCCGCGGAGCAACTAAGCCTGTGCGCCACAACTACTGAGCCTCCAAGCCTAGAGCTGGTGCTCCACAAGAGAAGCCACCACAATAAGAAGCCCGCACACCACAATGAAGAGTAGCCCCCGCTCGCCGCAACTAGAGAAAGCCTGCGCACGGCAATGAAGACCCAATGCAGCCAAAAAATAAGTAAATAAATTAATTAATTTAAAAAAACCCAGACTGTCAGAACACAGGGGACAACGGTTAAAATATTCCAGGCAGGGGGTAGAGCAGACACAGAAGGCTGACTGTGAAGAAGAGGATCATATGTGTGAAGATCTGAACAGGTTTCAAACGATAGGTGAATGGAGTGCAAAATTATAGCTCTATGAATAGTAAAGCCAAAGAAGTAAACATCAAGGTTTTATAAGTCAAATTAAAACATTTAAAGTTAATATTAAATCCAAAGGAAAGCCTTTGAAGTGTGTTAAACAAGGACAGACATAGCCAGATTTGTGGTTTAGAAGGATCACTCTGTTGTTGGAGAATGTATTATGGGCTCTAAAAGTGTTAACATAGAGAAGAGTTAGAAGACTACTAAGTAATCCAGGTAAGAAAGATGATGAGGCCTGACTAAGAGGCAGTGGTAATGGGGAGAATAGATTTAAGAGTTGTTTATGAGAAGGAATTAATACAAAATGAACTTTTACTGAAGGATAAAAGGGAGAGGGAGAAAAGCTATGACTCGTCTGGAGAAATGACAATGCCATTCATTGGGATAGTTAATATGAAGAGAAAGGGAGGTCTGACTGTCAAAGATCAAGAGCTAGAATTTGAACACGTAGAGTTTGTGGTGCTAGGAGATGTTAAGTTGGAGATGCCCAGTAGATAGTTGGACTTATGAGCCTGAAGGCTGGATGCATGGGCATGAAAATCAGTTGAACATAGGTGCTAATAGAACCCACACGTGGAGGTTGATGAGAAACAATTAGTAGAGGGAGAAGAGTCCATAAAGGAGAGCAAGAAGGAATGACTGGAGAGGTACCAGAAGAACCCAAAGAATGTGTTAGTTCAGAAACCATAAGGGAATAAGAGGCTTTAAAAGGGAGGAGCTAATTTGCAATATTATATGTGGTCCATTAAGATAGGTGCTGAAAATTGCCCATTAGCTTCTGCAAAAAGGAGGCTATTGGTGACTTTATCTAGGTCATCTTCATGGAGGTAATGGTAGAAACCATATTGTTGTGGGTTTAGGAAAAAATGGGAGAATGAAATGGACACAGAGGGCTAGCTCACACTATTGAGAAGTCTAAAGGAAGAAGGGAAGATTGAATGGTAGCTAGAGGAGAGATGCAATTTCGAAAGAGGGTTTTGTAAAATGCAGTTTTGTTTAGATGTGGATGTGCATGTGTGTGCATATGTGTGAGCACAGTATTTTCTTTTTTTCCTCTGTGTGCATATGTGATCTTGTTCTGCAGGGTTACTTTGAAACCAAGTCTTCTGATTTCTATTCCAAGACTTTTTGGTTTTGCCATAACTAAAGTGTCTTTGCTATAAAACTGTTATAAAAAAAATTCTGGGGCTTCCCTGGTGGCACAGTGGTTGAGAATCCGCCCACCGATGCAGGGGACACGGGTTCGTGCCCCGGTCCGGGAAGATCCCACATGCCGCGGAGAGGCTGGGCCCGTGAGTCATGGCCACTGAGCCTGCGCGTCCGGAGCCTGTGCTCTGCAATGGGAGAGGCCGCAACAGTGAGAGGCCCGCGTACCGCAAAAAAAAAAAAAAAAAAAATTCTGTAAAGCTGTTCCAAGGGTCAAGTGAGCCATTGTCCTAAAACTAGGCTAAGTAGTTTTTATCCCATTAGATTAATAAATGGTAAATACATGTAATACACCATAAAGACCAGATATTCTTGTCTAAATGAGTTAGAAAAATGGCAGGACTAGTAGGGAGTGACACAACAGCTAAACTGTTACTGAACAGTTCTTTTGGGAGACACTTAAATAGTCAATAATGTAGCTAACTTTGAGCATTAGATTTCTTCCCTTGGATTCTGAAATTTTCAAGCAAATTCTAAAAAGGAAGCAGCTTGTCTCGATGGTTGATAATCTTTGCACTACAATGAGAATATTTCCATAACATGCTTTGGACAAAAATGTGTCATTCTTTTTCTCTACCACATAACTTTTAGGGTAACAACTTAGGTTGCTTAATGGACACTGTTGTTTATTAGCACCTCTATCTTAGAATGAGCAGTGGAAAGGAAAATATGAAATTTAAATCTGTCCCTTTCATTAATAGTTTAAGTACTTGGGGAAAAAAGCCTACAGAAGAGAAAGGTATAAATGAATGCATAAAGAAAGGTTTCTACTCCCTAACTATTCTTGTCTATGATACAACAGGAAACTAACAGTTGGGTGTAATGAAGCAGAAAGTCTGTTTCATTGGAATAAGACATCCAAACAAACTAGCTGAAAATGAAATTTAAAAAACAATTTCATATACAATACATCCAAAAAGATAAAACACTTAGGAATAAATTTGACAAGAAAAAGGCAAGATTTGTTCACTGAAAACTACAAAACATCATTGAAAGAAATTAAAGAAGACCTAAATAAATGGAAAGACATCCCATGTTCATAGATTGGAAAATTAAGTATTGTTAAGATGACCAATACTCTCCAAATTGGTCTACAAATTCAATGCAATCCCTTTTAAGATCCCAGATGCCTTAAAAAAGAATGACAAGCTGCTGATTCTAAAATTCATATAGAAATGCAAGCCAAACAATCTTGAAAAAGAAGAACAAAGCTGGAGAACTTATAGTTCCCTATTTAAAAAATTACTACAATACTATACAATACAGTACTACAGCAATAAAGACAGTGTGATACTGTCACAGAATAGACATATATATCAATGGAATAGAATTGAGAGTACAGAAATAACCTCTTACTTTCATAGTCAACTGACAAGGAAACCAAGCCAATTCAATGGGAGAAAGAACAGTCTTTTCAACAAATGGTGCTGGGACAACTAGATATACTCATACAAAAGACTGAAGTTGGAACTCTACCTCACACCACATACAAAAATTAACTCAAAATGGATCATAGACCTAGGTGTAATATCTAAAACTATAAAATTCTTAGAAGAAAACATAGGCATAATTCTTTGTGACCTCAGATTAGGCAGCGGTTTCTTAGATATGACATCAAAAGCACAAGCCACAAAAAGAACAGGTAAATTAGACTTCATCAATATTTTAAAATTTTGTGTTTCAAAGGATATCATCAAGAAAGTGAAAAGAGAACACACAGAATGGGGGAAATATTTGCAAATCATACAACTGATTAGAGACTACTACCCAGAATGCATAAAGAACTCTTACAATTCAACAATAAAGGACGAACAATACAACTAAAATATATTTGACTAGACATTTCTCCAAAGAAGCTATAAAAATGACCAATTAAGTATGTGAAAAGATGCTTGACACCATTAGCCACCAGGGAGAAGCAAATCAAAACCACAATGAAATACCACATCACATCTACTAGGATTGCTGTAATCTAAAACACAGACAATATCATGGGTTGGCAAGGATTTGGAGAAATTGGAACTCTCACACATTGCTGGTTGGAATGTAGAATGGTGTTGCTGCTTTGGAAAACAGTGTGGCAGTTCTTTATGTTAAACATACATTTACCATACAGTGTCGGAATTCCACTCCTAAGTACATATTCAAG
Organism: Physeter macrocephalus; assembly: GCF_002837175.3. Taxonomy (NCBI): domain Eukaryota; kingdom Metazoa; phylum Chordata; class Mammalia; order Artiodactyla; family Physeteridae; genus Physeter; species Physeter macrocephalus. The sequence goes on from NC_041232.1 coordinate 39,376,002, forward strand.
AGAAATGAAAACATACATCTACGTAAAAACTTGCACATGAATGCTCATACAGTGTTATTCATAATAGTCAAAAAGTGGAAACAACTCAAATGTCCCTCACTTAACTAATGGATAAACAATGTGGTATATTTATATAAGGGAATATTCTTCAGTCATAAAAAGGAATGAAATACTGATACATGCTACAACATGATGAACCTTGGAAAACATATGCTGAGTGAAAGAAGCCAGACACAAAAGGCCACATATTGTATGATTCCATTTATATGAAATGCCAGCATAGGCAAATCCACAGGGATGGAAAATAGATTACTGGTGGCCAGGGGCTGAGGGGAGACCAAAATGGAAATGACTGCTAATATGCATGGGGTTTCTTTTGGGGGTAATGAAAAGGTTCTGGAATTAGATAGTGGTGATGATTATACAACTTTGTGAACATACTAAATAACACTGAATTTTACACTTTAAAGGGGTAAATTTTATGTTATGTGCATGATATCTCAATTTTAAAAAAGATAGAAAGAAAGAGACATTGATAAGTAATTACCTAAGAAAGACCCTAGATTATCAGCTCTGACGGTACAGCAGTAAATGCTCAGTTCTACTAAACCCCATTCCTCAGGCTAGACTATTTTCATTTTATTCATGTTTAAATCCTTAAACAGAGGATACATTATATATACATATACATACAGAGAGAGAGAGAGAGAGAGAGAGATTTATACTATATGCTTCCAAGTGTCTTGAAATAAAAATGAACATTAAAAGTTATTTGTTTAACTTGCCTTCAGAACCATGGTAGGAACCTGCCATAGAGTAGGCGCAGATGCAGAAGCACAGCTTATCCATGGAATCTGCGCAGCCAGGTGACGTCGCAAAGGAGAGAACGGTCCCCGTCTTAGAAGCCTAGTCAGTCAGTTCACTTACCCATCTTTGAGTTTCCTAAGCACTGAAGGAGACTTAGCCCAGCATGGCTGTCTCCAGTCCCTTCCAGCTCTGTCATTCAGAGTCTCTGAACACTGAGGGAAGCCTGTCTAGACAGAGCAATGATATTTTCACAACATGGGGCTGGCAGACCATCATCTTTTAAGAAAATCAGCAAATAAAAACAGAACAACAAACCCCAGTACAGTAATTAGAGAGTAGACCTAATCTGAATCCTCTGTAATGAAACTCAAGCTTTTCTTGTTCCTTCAAAGACATTGGAACAATCCTCAATGAACGAGCAAAGCCACCTCCAGAGTGAGATTAATCAGGACAACTGCCACCAGTTCAGTGCAGAGCACACAGTGCTTGGTGCCCAAGGACCTGGGCTGGGTGGTACCAGGGCTGAGGATGATGTAGTATTTCAGGAAGGCTATGATGGGGATATGCGGAGAAAAGAAAAATGAACTCCCCAACTGAAATCATCCTGAGGCTTTTGTAATCTACACACATTCACACGATTGTCCAGTATCCTTCCCACCTGTCCCAGTGAACAGGGTGGCTCACGGCCACTTCTATGCTTTTCTTCTCATGGGTGCTTGGACTAAAAAGAGGAATGGGGAGAGGGGAGGAGAGATACACAGGTAGGTTTGCCACAATCTCCACTCCACTTGGAATGCATCAGGGAGTGAGAACTTCCTGGAAATAAGAGGCTTTGTGAGCTGAGGAAGGTCAGGGCAAGCTGATAAAGAGCTGGGCTTTGAAGCCAGGTTGCCAGGGTTGGAATTCTGATTCTGTAACCTACTGGTTGTGTGATTTGGGGTCAACATTTAGTCTCTCTGACTTTCAGTTTCCTCATCTGTAAAGTGGTCTAAATTCCTACCCCAAAGAGTTGTTGTGAGAATTAAATAACATATTTATTAAATGGTAGACACTATTTTAAACAAAAATGACAAAATGCTATTGTATCTGTGCTCATAATTGCTCTATTTTTAATCTTATTTCCCCTCACATTTTCTAACTTGGCTTAGATTTAGCTATAGCAGTCTCCTCAACTATGTTCTTTATATCAACACAATTTGATGCATACTTATTATGGTCTGTGTTAAAATCCTAGGGATCAGACAGAACCGTTTTCACATTCCTGACCCAAATATATATAGCAGCTGTGTGACCCTAATAAAAAAGTTTAATCTTTCCAATACTCATTTAAAAAACATATAAAGTAGATGGGACTTCCCTGGTGGTGCAGTGGTTAAGAATCTGCCTGCCAATGCAGGGGACATGGGTCCGAGCCCTGGTCCGGGAAGATCCCACATGCCACTGAGCAACTAAGCCCGTGCACCACAACTACTGAGCCCCCGCACCACAGCTACTGAAGCCCATGCACCTAGAGCCCGTGCTCCACAACAAGAGAAGCCACCGCAGTGAGAGAAGTCCACCCACCACAACGAAGAATAGCCCCTGCTCGCCACAACTAGAGGAAGCCCGCACGCAGCAATGAAGACCCAACGCAGCCAATAATAATAATAATAATAATAAATTAAAAAATAAATAAAATAAAGTAAATTTTAAAAGCAGAAGCTTAAAAAAATAAAAAATATATAAAGTGGAGCCTTTAATAGATACCATGTCTAAAGTCTTTAGAATAGTACTGGGGAAACAACTAGTATAAATAAAATGTAGTTCTCCTCCTACTTCTCACATGTGCTAAATTACCTTTATTCATGTTTCTTGGGATAATTCAAATCAATTAAATTACTTTGACCAGCTCAACAACCAACAACCTGATGGATAACTGATTTAACCATAGTCAATTGTACAGATAGTGAAAGTGGCTGAAAAATACAAACTAGCCGTTGTTATGATCTGGAGTGTCTGCTAAATGGAGAAATTGTGTTAGAGTTTTAAAAGTAATATCTAGAGAAAATTGTTGCCAGGGTTTACCTTGTCTCTGTGTCTCTGTCTCTGTCTCTGTCTCTCTCTCTCTCTCTCTCTCTCTCACACACACACACACACACACACACACACACACACACACACACACACCCCTTCTGGCTTTAACCTAGCCCTTCCTTCAGAAGAACTCAGCTTTGCCTTTCATTTCTTTCCATATAAATGTAGAAATACATTTCTCCAATTTACTGAAAAGTATCTCCCAAAGGGGCCAAGGGAGGCAGAAAATTAAACTGCGGCGCTGAAATCCTTTCAGCACTCCAGCTTTACCCCACAAATGTAAATTTAGGGAATTCCACTTGTCAGAGTCCTCTTTGAAGCTTTGAATAATTGGATCCCAATTATTCTTAACCACATTATTCAGGCCTATGTTCAACTTAATACCTAAATAGATTACATTTCTTGCCACCTACTAAAATTCCCCAAAGTGAATCTTGCCACATTATGCTCTTCAGTTAAGAGTGAAATTTCTGACGAAAAATGTTTTTACTCATATTCCGAAATGGCTGCAAAAATCCTCCGTGATAACTAAAGCTGTGAGAATTGGCATCACATTTGAACTGGTATCAACTTGTAGTAAAAATATGCTCAGGAAGAAGGAGTCATTGTACTTTCTACCAATCACTTTAATACCTGAGACATCTTCCTTCTTACTAATAGCTACTCGTAATGGTTATAAAGTCAAAACAGATAGCAAAGAATATAAAGGAAAATCATAGTATCTGGAAAGCATCCCTTTGAACAGGTTGAATACAGTATAAATTACATGTTCTACTCTACTTTCAAAAGGAATTAATGTTTAAAACGGTGCCATGAACATTCTCTTGTTATATAATTTTCTTTTGATTTTGTTTCATACAGAGCACTGTTATCAACAGGCTACACTACATTTTTGTGAACACTGAATATCAATGTTTCCTTTGAACTTTGCAAGAGAAAGTAAGAGAGTAGCATGAAAACTTTTCTTAAACTGATTTAAAAAATAGATGTACCTTCATGGAGCATGGAGAATCAAGATGGTGTTAGTATTATCTTTATAGCATACACATATCATCACTGAAAACTACTTACTAAGCACCTGGGTGCTGTACTAGATTCCCCCTCTCTTCCAGGTGTTTAAAATCTAAATCCACCATTATTATCTTGGATGAATGTTTGCAGAATGGGTGGGGCTGAGGGGGGTTAAAATTGTTGAGCGTCTATTATGAGCCACACCCTGAGCTTGCTATGCACTTGTTATACCTAATCTCACTTAATCCTCACAGAAACCAAACTCTTTTTTTTTTTTTTTTTTTGCATTTTAGGGTTGTTTTTTTTTTTTTTTAAATATCTTTTTTGGAGT
>NC_041232.1:39381370-39408491 GCF_002837175.3 Physeter macrocephalus
GAATGGCCAAAGCAATCTTGAGAACGAAAAATGGAGCTGGAGGAATCAGGCTCCCTGACTTCCGATTATACTACAAGGTTACAGTAATCAAGACAGTATGGTACTGGCACAAAAACAGAAATATAGATCAATGGAACAGGATAGAAAGCCCAGAGATAAACCCACACACATATGGTCACCTTATCTTTGATAAAGGAGGGAAGGATATACAGTGGAGAAAAGACAGCCTCTTCAATAAGTGGTGCTGGGAAAACTGGACAGGTACATGTAAAAGTATGAAATTAGAACACTCCCTAACACCATACACAAAAATAAACTCAAAATGGGTTAAAGACCTACATGTAAGGCCAGACACTATCAAACTCTTTAGTACAGGTAATGTGCTCAAGTTTTCACAATTAGTAGGTGGGAGAGCTGTTATTCATGCTCAGGTCTCTCTAACACCACAAGCCTGTTTGCTCCATTATACCAATGGTTCTCAACTGGGGGACTTTTGTCAATGCCTGGAGATGTTTTGATCGTCATGACTGCTGGAGGGCAGCTCGCATCTAGTGGGTAAAGGATAGGGATGCAGCTAATCATGCAATGACGCAAAGGACCACCCCCCTTAGCCCCCTACACCAAAAGATTATGTTGCCCAAAATGTCATTAGTTTGAGAACCCCTGTATTACACCGTGTTACAGACAGGGACATTGATAAGTTGTTATAAAATGTCATACCAGGCATGAGTGGAGAGCTATGTTTACATTTTGTGATTACTTGGGACAAAATTAAGTTATGGATTTATTGATCCTAATTTAATATCACAACCAATGGTGACAAAACGTGATTAAGAAGCTTCTTGGGTGATAGAAACAAATTATTCTAGAATAAAGTTCTATTTTTCCATTTCTGACCCACTAGGATATCCACAAAACAATTCACTTGTGTTAAGAAATAATTATGTTTTAGAAATTTATCTAAGTTTTGAATTTTTTTCCTGATTTTAAATCCTACAACTTTCAAAACAGATGATAGGGTGAGTAAGCAATATTGAGCCAATGGATTCAAAGTGCAGTCTTTATACTCATAAATATTTTAAATACCTTATCAAGTTTATTTTAATAATAATTGTATACATAGTATAGTGTGTCACATACTGTTTGCTATTTTTATGTGAGGAAAGAAACAAAAATGGGTAAAAAGAATTTCTAATCCACTGGGTGGCCATCAGCCCCAGGCAAGGTTCTCCATGAATTTAGTTAATGCTCCTTCATTTCTCTTTGTCTCTCTGGATATAACAGCAGGCTGACTCTTCCTCCCTCCCTTCCTTCCTTCCTTCCTTCCTTCCTTCCTTCCTTCCTCCCTCCCTCCCTTCTTTTTTTCCTTTCCTCTCTTTGTTTTTTTTTTTCTTCCTTCAGTACAAAATTGACAATGAGAAAAAAGTAGGGGTTAGTTGCAGTCATGAGATTTATGAATGGTTGGTTATAAACAATTTCCAATGTCAATTCCAGTCCACACATGAACTCTACATGTCTCTTATTCCAGGTCTGTCTAGATGGGCCATTTGCTCTGCAATGGGTTTTCACAGCCTCCATTGTTGTCACTTGTTTTGCAGGGGCCACTTAGATCACAGGTTAGTGTTTCCCATCTCTGCAGGACTACTCAACAGGTGAGAGACGGGTGATGACTGAGGAGAGCCTGTATAGTCCCCCAGGATGCTGCGGCAGCACCACTTGAAGCAAATCTGTTTTCTAATTAATCTCTCTGCCTCCTACCCTTCTCCTCCCAGGTGTGGCTTGAATTTTAAATTCTAGATCATAACAGTCAGATGTCTACATCTTATATTTCAGTATGTAAGCCAATCATGAGCACTAAAGTACAACTTTCTTCCCTAAATGGTCACTAATGTCAGAGACTGGCAGTTTAAAGAATATGCTACAACCTAAGTGTCCATCAACAGATGAATGGATAAAGAAGATGTGGCACATATATACAATGGAAATTACTCAGCCATAAAAAGAAAACGAAACTGAGTTATTTGTAGTGAGGTGGATGGACCTACAGTCTGTCATACAGAGTGAAGTAAGTCAGAAAGAGAAAAACAAATACCATATGTTAACACATATATGTGGAATATATTAAAAAAATGGTTCTGATGAACCTAGAGGCAGGACAGGAATAAAGATGCAGACGTAGAGAATGGACTTGAGGACATGGGGAGGCAGAAGGGTAAGCTGGGACGAGGAGTGAGAGAGTAGCATTGACATATATACACTACCAAATGTAAAATAGATAGCTAGTGGGAAGCAGCCGCATAGCACAGGGAGATCAGCTCAGTGCTTTGTGACCACCTAGAGGGGTGGGATAAGGAGGGTGGGAGGGAGACACAAAAGGGAGCGGATATGGGTATATACATATGCATATAGCTGATTCATTTTGTTATACAGCAGAAACTATAACACAACACTGTAAAGCAATTATACTCCAATAAAGATGTTAAAAAAAAGAACATGCTACATATATTTTTAATACTGACTTTAAAATATGTCCTTAGCAGTGTTTGAATTTGGACCTACAAAGTTATGGTAGTTGTCTCCATTTTTCTATAGTTTTTTTTGTATTTTTCATATTTCTTGGATATAGGATAGATTAAGTATGTCTTATAAGGTAATTAATTTATAATGCCCTTACAGTTGTCTGTACAATAGGCAAGGAAAAGTACAGCAGAAAGTTTCACAGCAGAAAGTTTCACAGGCTGCTGAGAAACCTCAAAATTTAGATCTCAGAACTAAAAACCTATTAGAAAATATAACACAGAAATAATAAGTATAAAATTATGTACAGGTTTCAAACCAAATTTGAGGTAGATTTCCCAAATGTCATATTTGAACTGTTCTTTTGAATGGACAGAGACACATATTCCTTTTCCATGCAGGTAGAATTCATTAGTAGACCAATCTCCTTCTTAATGGTTAGCTGTAAAAATTAGGAATTCTAATTTCTTAAGATGTAATTGTTCAGGAAAAGACACATTAAAACTCAAATATACAGGAGGCTTTCACTATGCTCAGGGTATTGCTGTATAACTGTAAATTACTTCAGCATCTACTTTCTTGAAATCTGAAATCTCAAGATTTGGAACACCTAAGGTATTTCTGATGGAAGATATTTCTAACTTTCCACATTAAAAATTGTCCTAGTAAGAAATCTGCACCCACTCGTATGATAAAGTATGAGTAAATTTTCTCCAGAAGGAGCTTGCTATAAAAGTGCCAATTTTAATTTTAGAAAGTGTTTTAATACAACGGTTTCTGAAGTGCAAAAAATTATCAGGAAAGATGATTTTAAATCTATCCTAGATTTCCTACTGCAAATACTACTGTATTTACTACTTATAAAATATACATATTCTATATGTAAATGCCAGTATATACATGTGCCATGTTTAGGATAGAACCATTTGCATTGAGTTAAGGCTATGTGCTGCTTCTAAAAACACTGCAACAAAATTGTAAATCATGCATAAAATGAAATGATCCTGCTGAACCCATAGACAGAATATTGGGCAGGACCATGGGATTATTACAGTACTAAGGTTTTTCTATTCAGATAGCCCATTTGGAAAGGAAAAAAATAGCAAAAGGAAAAAGAAACATAAGACATATTCCTGACCAAGATGAGTAACAGGGACCAGAGTTACCCTACCCAGAAACAACCAAAACAAGGGCAAAATGTATAAAACGTCAGTTTGCGAGACACCGTACATCAGACAACAAAAATCAGTAACCTTAAGAGATGGTAAACAAAGTGAGCTGAACAGAGAAAGGGGCCTAAAGATCTACAGAGGGTCTCCCTTGAGTATTAAGCTGAGTATTGATCAATACAAAAGAACTACTGGTAGCAAGGGAAAGAACTTGGAGGGATTAGAGGTAACAGTGCCCAGAGCTCAAATAGGACTGGAAATAGTGCCTGATTCTACTAGCCAAGCTGGAAAATCTCAAGATTCATAAGGCATTGGGTAGCGTACTCAGAAAGGTCTTGCCTCACTAGTAAGGAATAATTAGCCCTAGGCTATGCACACTCTTGCCTTAGCTACCGAATCTTAAAACCAAGGTCTGAGAGAATTATCACGTTTCTAAGCACCTAACGGTATCCCAGAACAAAGATCAAAAATATTTATAAGAATTAAGAAATATCTCTTTTTTAAAAAAAGGTAAGATACACAATGTCTGGCATCGAATAGAAAATTACCAGACATGCAAAGAAATTGGAAAATATAAACCATATGAGTGGATAAATCAACCAATTCAGATTGACTCAGAACTGACAGAGATGTTGGAATTAGCAGACAAGAACAATTAAAGCAGTTGTTATAACTGTGTTCCATATGTTCAAAAAATTAAGTAGAGACAGTGAGAATATAAAAAATAACAAAATCAAACTTCTGGAGTTGAAAACTACAATGTGTAAGAACAAAAATACATTGGCTAGGATTAACATCTGATTATACAATAAGGAAGAAAAGATTAGTTAACTTTAGGAACATTAAAAAATAAAATGCAGAGAAAAGAGAATTTTTAAAAGTGAGGCAAATATCAGTGACTTTTTGGACAATTTCTGTTAGCCTAATATAAGTGTAATTAATGTTTTTGAAAAAGATAAAGTGATACAAAAATATTTGACCACAGCTTCTACCTTAAGATATAGAAAAGGTGACCAAGAAAGACCCAAAGTAAGAAAAAGGAAGAAAATAATACAGAGCTGAGTGGAAAGAAATGAATTAGAAAATAGAAAAAAAAAATAGGGAAAATCAATGAAATCAAAAGCTTGTTTTTAGGAAGATCAATAAAATTGATCCAGCCAGATTTAGTATTAAAATAGAGAGAAGACACAAATTACCATTATGAAGATTGAGAGAGGTGACACCACTATAGATTGTACATATATTAAGGAAATGTTATCTACAACTTCATGCTAATAAATTTGACAGATTAAAATAAGTGGCCCAATTCCTTGAAAGACACAAACTACCAAATGTCACTCAAGAAGAAATAAATAATCTGAATGGCCCAATATCTATTAAAGAAATTGTATTTGTATTTCAAAAGTTTCCACAAAGAAAATTCTAGACCCAGGTGACTTTACTGGTGATTTCTACCAAATAATTAAGGTAGAAATAATGCCAATTTTTTCTTCCAGAAAATCAAAAGAAGAGTAGTTCCCAATTCATTTGATGAGACTAGCTTTATTCTGATAACAAAACCAGACAAAAGCATTATAAGAAAAGAAACTACACACGGCTATCCCTCGTGAATATAATATTTGCAAAAAATTCTGAACAAAATTTTAACAAATTCAATCCAACAATATGATATCATATTAATATCATATCATGTCAAAAATTATAGTACATATTACCAAACGGGTTTATCCAAGGAATGCAGGGTTGGTTTAACACTTGAAAATCCATCAATATAAGTAGAGTTATTAAAAAAGAAAAAAGGAAAACTATAGTTTATGTATTACTGATTTTAAAAAAAAGCACTCAGCAAAGCAGGAATAGAAGTGAATTTCTCAGCCTACATCTACATCATGCTTAATAGTTGAAGACTAAACGCTTTCTTCCTAAAATCACAAACATGATCCTGATGTCTGCTCTGACCTCTTCTATTCAACATTCTACTGGAGGCTCTAGACAGTTCAAACAATGAATGAAAAGAAATAAAAGGCATACAGATTAGAAAGGAACAATCAAACTGTCTTTATTCTCAGAAGACATGATTGGTTATATAGAAAATCCAATAGGATTTACCAAAAATAATAAATAAATAAATAAATAAATAAATAAATAAATAAATAAAAAGCTACTAGAACCAGTAAGTGAACTTAATAAGGTGAAAGGATAAGCTATGTATATACAAAAACCAGTTGTATTTCTACATACTAGAAACAAACTATTGGAAACTGATGTTTTCAATTTACAATAGTATCAAAAATTACAAAATACTTAAGGATTGGTCTGTTAAAAGACCTGTACACTGAAAACTAGGAGAGTGCTGAGAAAATTCAAAGAGGGCCTAGATAAATGGAGATAATTGTGCCTGGATTGGAAGGCTCAGTATTGTTAAGAGGTCAATTTACCCCAAATTAATCTATATGTTCAGTGCAATCCCAATCAAAATCCTAACCTCATTTACTGCAGAAATTGTGAACTGATTTTTAAATTCATATGAAAGTGCAAAGGCCCTAGAATAGCTGCAACAATTTTTTAGATGAATCAAGTTGGAGGATTAACACAGCCTACTTTCAAGACCTACTGTAGAGCTTCAGTAATCAAGACAGTTTGATTTTGGTATAGATAGACAGATCAGAGGGATGGAATAAAGAGTTCAGAAATAGACCCATACCTATATGGACGACTGATTTCCAACAAAAATACACACACAAAAAATTCAATGGATAAAGGATAGTCTTTTCAACAACTGGTGTGGAATGACTGGATATTCATATGCAAAAGAAAAAAGATCCACATCTTGCATTACACGCAAAGCTAATTCAAGGGGACTTCCCTGGTGGTCCAGTGGGTAAGACTCCATGCTCCCAATGCAGGGGACCCGGGTTCAATCCCTGGTTGGGGAACTAGACCCCTCATGCATGCTGCAACTAAGAGTCCGCATGCCACGACAAAGATCCCGTGTGCCGCAACTAAGACCTAGCGCAGCCAAAATAAATAAATAAATAATAATAAATAAATAAATCAGTACCAAAACCCCCACAAAAAACAAAAAACTAATTCAAAATGGATCACTGACCTAACAGCAAAACCAAAACTATAAAAATTCTAGAAGAAAACTTAGGAGAAAATCTTTGTGACCTTGGGTTAGGTCAAGTTTTTTTAGACATAACACATAAAGTGTGATTAATAGAAGTTAAAAAAAATTGATAAACTGTGCTTCATCAAAATTAAAAATTCATGTTCTTTGAAAGATATTGTTCAGAGGATAAAAAGATAAACCACAGACTGGAAGAAAATGTTTGCAAATTGCACATCTGATAAAGAACTAGTATCCAGAATATATAAATAACTTTTGAAACTCAATAATAAGGAAAAGAATAGTCCAATAAAAATATGGGGAAAAGCTTAGAACAGATATTTTACCAAAAGACGTATATGGATGTCAAATAAACACACGAAAAGATGCTCTATATCATTAGTAATCAGCAAACTGCATATTAAAACCACAATGAAATATCATTACATACCTATCAAAATGACTAAGATTAAAAAGGCTGACCATTCCAATTTTTGGTGAGGATGCAGAGGAACTAGAACTTTTACACACTACTGGTGGGAGTGTAAGACAGTACAAACATTTTAGAAATTATTTTGGCAGTTTCTTAAAAAGTTAAATGTATATAAACCATCTGATCCAGCCATTCCAGTATTAGGCATTTACCCAAGAGAAATGAAAGCATATGTCCATTCAAAGACATGTATACAAATGTTCCTAGCAGCTTTATTTGTAACAGCTAAAACCTGGAAACAGTTCAAATACCCATCGACATGTGAATGGATAAACACACTGTGATATATAAATACAGTGGAATATTACTCAGAAAAAAAAAGGAATGAATACATTACATGTTTAGATCTCAAAATAATTGCTAAGTGAAGGAAGACAGACCACAAAAGAGTACCTATTATATCATTCCGCTTATGTAAAATTCTAGAAAATACAAACTAATTGACAGTGACAGATGATTGATTGCCTGGGGACTGGGACAGTATGCTGTGATGTTGAGGAGAGAGGTTAGCAGGTGGCAAGATGGTAGAACCCCAGCTGCCCTGAGGTGGACAATGGCTTTTACTTTCCACAGATGAGCACATCATAGTAGGAAAGATGCTCTTCCCTCAGCATGGACAGTTTGGGTGGACCTGAGATTGCTGAAGAAGGCCATTTATTTATAATACAGGGAGTGGAAAATTAGGCCATTGTATTTCTGCACAGGGGAAGAATTCATAAAAAGTCACACAGAATTATTCTTATATAACTGACAATGTCATCGCTGTAAGGTGGAAACAGAGCTTTATTTGTCTTACTTAAAATGATATATAGAGCACTTGTCTGTTTATTCCACTGTAAACAGCTTCTGCAAAAACAGCCATGAATCCCCGGGGGTTCTTCTGATAGTTATAAGTTACTCGAGCAAAATCTCTCAAGCAAGTTGCTGCCTTGCAGGTATCCATTATTCTAAATTCAAAGACCTTTTCCTTGTTGTTTGTTTGTTTGTGTTGAGTGTGTATTTTTTCCCAAAATTATGTTACACGCAATACTACTTTAAAAAATATAAAACGTGTCAGAACATAGCTACTTTTCAAATAGTTAAGTATATATGCCTAAATCAAAACACACACAGCCAAAGGGGGAAACACTCAATAAATAGGCTTCATAATCAAATCTGGCTCAGGTTAAAGTGAAGTTAGTTTGATGGATTCAGCTGGGACCCTAGTAAATAACAGCCTCTGTAATTAAGCTACCTGAGCTTAGCCTGCCTGGGAGTTTACGGGCAGCTCAAAGGTGCAAGAGTGACAAACAGGAGGCAGACTTCAGAAATGAGTAGTCAGCTTGCCCACCCATGTGCTGGTCCCTCCTCAGCGCTCAGCTCATTTCACTGAAAGCTGAGCCAGGGAAGGCTGCTGTTCTCCACATACAGACTCAAATGTCCATGGCATTGACTGGCAAAGCTCATGTTTGGGAATGGGAAAGTAAGCCAAAATCACCAAATGCTGAAGTCACTTGCCCCTCTTTTGTCACAAAATCTGGAACCTGTCATTTCTGTTTCCATATATATCTATAGTATATCTATGTGTATGTGTGTGTGTGTACACAATCAGATGTACATACGCACGCATACATATTCTCCGCAAAGAAAACATTCTAGCAGAAAGACGGGCAGTGGCTTTGCAGCATACAATTCTGGGTTCAATTTTAGTTTAGTCACCTTTTAGCTTGTGACTTATTGTTTAAGGAAAAGCAATTTTTGAGCAATTGCTATGTGCCAGATACATTAGGCAATGGGGAGACAGTCACTGCCACAGGAGCTCCCCTCTATTTGGGATGGAAAAGCACACAAATAATTTTAATAAAATATGTCAAATGCTAACCTAGAAATGAGTACGGTGTTATGTGATCATAGAGGGATAGGAGATTTCAGATTTAATCTCCTGAAGGACGAAACAGAACTAAATTTTATAGGATGAAAAACTTAAGCCTCACTTTCCTTAACTATAAAATGGAGTTTATAATATGTACATCTACAGTTTTGGTATAGGAAGTAAGCAAAGCATGATATGAAGTTTCTAGTAAGAAATGCTATTTTCTGCCCTGATGGCCCTCTTCCCTTCTCCTAGCTCTCAAATTCAAAGAATGAATAAAAACAATCTTTTGCCAAGGGTGTAAAAATCAGAAGCCACCACCTCACACAGAAGGATGGAAAGGAGAGTATCATCGATTGAAATAAGAATTCTCCATTCCTCTTTATTATGACAAATTAATTCATAACACTGAAAGAGAAAAACAAGACTCATTCATTCCAAGCTACATTTTATTTTCCTCCTCCATTTCTCCCTTCACCATGCTTATACAAAAAGGAAACCCATTTCTTCCATTTTGAGAGGTAATTCTATTTCCCCCATTGTTCAGTTCATGTATGTTACAGCCCACACCATCTCTGGTGTAGCAGAGAGAAGAGTTGCTCAGATACCCCTTCAAGGAAGGACTCATTTCCTGGCTTCAAGGAGTGTGGTTGGCTGAGAGTCTCAAGCTATATGTAGGCTCCTTCAGAGCAAGCCTGAAGTTTGAAGTGTGGATCACAGTCTTCTCAGGCTGGCCTCTAGCCAGTGGTGTGCTGGCTCATACGAGCTCATACTGGCAGGAGAAATGATGTGCACATCTCTTCCAATCTCTGTGTTCAGTGATGTCATGTAGGCAGCTTGAAATCAGCCATGGTGCAAGTATTTACACCACAGAAATGGGCAAACACTACAAACCAGGCTTTCCCATCACTGGAGAGCCCTTGTTAAACATTTGCCAGGACACGAGCCAATGACTGAGCACTGGTACAGGACCTTGCTGTTTCTGCCCAACATGGGACTCCTGTAACAAGTGATCTCTGCTCTGGAGCTCCCTGTTGAGCTTGCAAAGACCATCCAGCCTGTACCTTGGACTGATGCACCCCTCTGTCCAATACTGCTTCCTCCCATTTTCCTATCACAGATGTTATTCCCTAATAACCTTCTGCAATTCTCACTCTGCCTCAGCATCTGCCTTGTGAAGAATGCAACCTGGGACAGCTGGTACTAGAATTAGACTGAGAAAGAAGGTGTCAAGAAGGGGTTTTGAGGCTGGAAAATCATCTACTGGCTGGTAATGAGAACCCATCCTTGATGAGAGGTGGTACATAGGTCAGGGTGGTAGCCAAGGGCACTGACCCAGAGAGAGTTATGGAGATGGTTAGTAGAAAAAGCTTCAATGGAGGCAAAATATATATGTGATTGACAAGGGATGTATATGTACACACACACACACACACACACACACACACACACACATCATCTACTGGCTGGTAATGAGAACCCATCCTTGATGAGAGGTGGTACATAGGTCAGGGTGGTAGGCAAGGGCACTGACCCAGAGAGAGTTATGGAGATGGTTAGTAGAAAAAGCTTCAATGGAGGCAAAATATATATGTGATTGACAAGGGATGTATATGTACACACACACACACACACACACACACACACACACACACACACACACAAATGAAGCAAGAATGGATGAAGAGGAGTCTGAGAGTTGTTGCCCCAATAAAAAAGTCATGATATCCAATTGTTTTCGGACCAGGGCCAGTATTCAGTCCTGGAAACCACAGCTGAAGATGTGGCTAGATCTCCAGGGGAAGAACACTGCAAAAACTGCAAGTTTACACTGCAATGATCTGCCCAGTCCTTCTCCAAAGGGACCCATAGCCATATATACAGACCTACAGAAGTGGACATGAAATGAGAAGATCTCCATATCACATGCTAATGCTCAGCAGAAACCATCCCCTAGAGAAGAGGCACTAAACAACTACACAGACAAAATAGACAAAATGGCCTTGGACAGGCAATGCCGGTGAGCTTTTGTTAGTGGCCACCGTAGTCCAGACAGAAGGAGCACACAAAGTAGCCATGGCAGCAGAGACAGAAGGTAAGCATGAGCTCAACATCATGAACTCCCACTTACCAAAGCCAATCCAGCTACCACCACCTCCGAATTTCCAACCTGCCAGCCCTAGTGACAAATGCTGAGTTCCCAGCTGATACCATTCCCTGCCAGACCGATTGACCCCTTGGTGACAAGTTGAATACATTAGTCCCCTTCCATCATGAGAGGACCAGCAGCTCATTTTCATAGGAAGAGGTACCTATTGTAAGTATAGATTTGCTTTTCTGTGCCTAGGGCCTCAGCCAGTGCCAACAATCCAGGGTCTCATGGCATGCCTGACCCCAGGGATAAAACCTCACATGACATAGAAGCTCACCAGGGTACATACTTTTCAGCAATAGAGGTACAAAGGTAAGCCTATGACCCTGGGGCCACTGGAAGCACCATATACTATATTACCCAGAAGCTGCTGGCCAGACAGGGTGTTGGAATGATCTGCTGCAAGTGCAGGCAAAACGTCAGCATGGAGGTAGTAAATTATGAGTAGGAGATGCCATCTTTCAGAGCATTGTATCTGCACTGAATCAGAGACTTTATATGGCACGGTGTTGCACTAGGAAGAATGCATGGGTCTGGGAACCAAGGAGTCAAAGCAGGAGTGGCTCCATTCACTATCACTCTCAGTGACCCACAGGGAGAACTTGCGCTTTGGTCTCTGCAGCTCTGGGCTCTGTAGGGTTAGAGGTCTTCCTCTCGAAAAGTGTCTACTCTGTCCAGGGGACACAACAAAGGTGCCACGGCTGCTGCCTGGGCACTTTGGCTTCCTTGTGCCCAGGAACCAGCAGGCAAGAGGAGGAGTCACCATTCTCTCAGGGACAATTGACCTTACTCAGTAGAAAGAGGAAGGGCTACTGTTACACAATGGGGGTAGACAAATGTGTGTGTGACTCACTTGGGTGCCTCTCAGTATTTCCTTGTCCAATTGCAAAAATAAATGGGCAAGTGCAGCTACCCCAGCCTGAAAAGGTGATGGTTTCCAGAACCTCAGACTCTTCAGGAATGAGGGTTTGGTCATAACACCAGGTAAGCTATGTGAAATCAGCAGAGGCTGTACAAAGGGTGAGGAGAATCTTAGAACAGTGGACCGAACTGGGGAGGTGGGGAGGATACCATGAGTACCGTTGAGGCCCGAGACAGACTGCAGCAATGGGGCATCCCACAAACCTCCCTTCTTTAACTTCCCACTGGGAGTAGAGCCCCATCAGAGCCCTGGAGGTTCTGATCCCAGAAAGCATATAGGGAAGTGAATCAGCGCAGAACAAGGGGTAGACTATGGAAGATATGGAGATGTGCTGCTCAGATGCCCCTTCGAGAAAGACTCGCTGTCCAGCTTTAAGGAGCTGTTAGGGGACAGTTTCCAGAGGTTAACACCTTCAGGATATGCCTCAGCTTTCAAGCTGTGGTCACATCCTTCTTGAAGAGGCCTCCAGCTAATGACTGAACAAAGTGCTGGCACAAGAACCGGGCCATTTCTGCTCAATGCAGACCTCCTCTAATGGGCAATCTTTGCTCTGCAGCTCCCCTTTGGGCTGGCAGAGACTTAGCTCATGGAGCAGCCCTGCCCAGTCCTGCTTCCTTCCCTTTTCCTTTCATGGATATTATTCCCCAATAAGCCATTTGTGTTCCTGAATCTATCTCAGCATCTGATTCTTGGAGAACCCAACCTGTGACAGGGAGGGGCAGAGCCAAGAGCCAAACAAATCTAAAAGGCACCAGGCCGTTGCCCTCCTGAAGTGCTCGTCTGACACAGAAGAACTTTTCTGAGGATCTTTCTCTCTGGCCCCTCAGAGAGGAATAGGTAAAGCGTCTCTGCCTCTGACCTTGCAGGCTCAGACTTGGACAACTCTGATGATGGGCTCTCCCAGCCTACTGCCCAGATGCTGTTCTTAGCTTTGAGATCGTGTTCACTACTATCCGATGACCTTTGCCTCTTCTTTACATCCTTGGTCTGTTCAGCGTGTTTTACTGGTTTCCCTCTTCCTGTACTACCTCCTGGATCCTTTCAATTCTGCTCTTAGGATGAAGTACCTGGTTCCTCCATTGAACTTAGGAGTATAAATTGTGTGTATCTTTCCACATCTAGGTTCACGATATTGAATGGTCCACTCATGTTCTCACTGACCTTGCAGCTGTGTACCCTTGTTATCCAGACCCTTAGAACATATCTAAAACCCCAGTTTTTAACCCGACCCCACCAGGCAGGCCACTCCTGGTCCAACCCATCCTATGGCTATGGAAATTCTGGTTCTGACATTAACTTGTCAGCCCTGGGGAGGAAGGGAATAATTTTCTTGGCTTTCTTCTCTACCCCATCACCCCACACCCCTATATAATTGTATGCACTCCCTGTAGACTTAACTACAAATTATTCAGAAGCCTTATGTGACACTTCTAAGCATCAGGTGATTCATGTTAACTTAAATCCCTGTTTCAAAAAATGATCATTTATTAGTCATTAACTGAGCACTTACTATAAGCTAGCACTTAGTCTCTTCCAAGCACGTAGACTCAGGAGTAGCACATATGTAGAGTTTGGTTTGGTTGCTTATTTGCTTGCTTTACTTCTCTCTGAATTCCTTCATTGACATTTTGTAAAGGTATTCTACTCTTTTCTGGTACTAAATTTTAGGCTGGTGATCAAATAAGTACTACTGCTTTACCAAAAATAGTCTTAATATTATTTAAATTGACATAATAAAGGACATTTGCAGGCCAAAAATCTGACTTATTTTGTTCCTCTTACCTCATTATTGCTCCCTCTCTCACCTTTATATTTTCCCCTCTCTTCTTCTTCTTGTGGAAAACTTAAGTTTAGAGAAAGGGAGAGTCTCTTTTTGACTACCACTCTGATTTTTGTTTATTTTTCTTTCTTTTAAGGAACTGGGTGAAACTGGAATTT
Source organism: Physeter macrocephalus (assembly GCF_002837175.3). NCBI lineage: Eukaryota > Metazoa > Chordata > Mammalia > Artiodactyla > Physeteridae > Physeter > Physeter macrocephalus. Next base: position 39,395,523 of record NC_041232.1, read on the forward strand.
TTTAAGTTAGGGGCAAAAAAAAAATTTTAATTTTGAGAGTAACCTTCTAAACATATACTGAGAACTTACACCATCTGTAGCCATACAGTTCTCCATCCACATTAATCTGCCTTTACTATTCCACTGTCTGGAATTTTGTTTTGTTTCAGAAATGTCCCCCAAATTCTTTTTTCTAAACAATAGACTAATGGCCTATCAACTAGCCCTTCTCAGAGTAAGTATCCCATTCTCAGGGTTCATCAAAGAAATATTTACACAAGATTTTCTTAGAAACTCTTGCCATGATGTGTCCACCAGTCCTAAATTATTATGTCACCAAGCCTGCCCAACCCTAATCGGGTCACACTCTCCAACCAACATCACCTCCCTAAGTACTTCGCCTTTACCCCAGAAACCTTGTAAATATCTCACTTTTGTTCTTTTTGTTCAGACATGCTACTAAGACTCAGCTTTGCTTTATCACAGGTCATTTTTCTATTTTCTTTGTCAGGGAATCAGCAGTCAACCAAAAACAACCTTTAGTGCGTACCTAGCACTGACCTACCTTTTGTGGAAAGCCATGATGAATAGTACCACCAAGGTGATTTCAGTCTAGCCAGTGAGAGGGATAAATAAAAGTTACCATATGAATCAGAATAAGGTAAATGCTATAATAAATGAATAAGCAAACAATCCTGATGGGACACAGAGCAGGATCTGCTAAACCTTTGTAGAGAAGGTGATAACGGAATTTAGGGTGTTGTAAACATGAGCTTGAGATGATACGGAGGCTTACCTCTTGCAGTTGCTGTCTCCTAATTCTCAAATGGATGGTTCCTGGAGATGCCTACAGCCACTTTAGTGAGAAATAACATAATTCCAAAATTTTTTGAACAGTTACTCTGTGCCTAGAAAATGTGGTGAATACTGGGGCTCCATCAATGAAGAAAATATGATTGAGGCTTTCCTTTTAAAAAAATATTGCAAGGAGACAGACTCTTTCTGTCTACCAGAGTCCTTCCACTCTCTCTACTGCCTGTGGACCCCCTTCCTGGCCATCTGGTGGAATCTAAGTTATGAGACAGGGCACCATATTCCGTGATCATTCACCCATGCTTCCTGCAACCTTCTCAAACATTGGATAAACACACCAGAGCACTTGTTTAAACACAGCTTATTGAAACTAAACTGTCATGGTTCTCTTATATCTTTTCACGGGGTTTGGTTGATGAGGGGGATGGTACCCAATACATTTTAACAAATATGAAGCAGATTAAACAAAGTGAGGGTTTCTTCCCAGGTAATCATATCAATTTTCTATTAGGAAAGTATGGATTTTGTTTGTGCAGCTGACAGTTATCGTTGAAGGTGCAATGTGGCCTGCCATTTGATTTCTGAAGATGATCCCAATCTGAGTATAATTTGAGGGATAGTTCATAAGCTTAAATGGAAACGACTGCCTTTAGAAATAAATATTCTAGCCACATACTGATTATACTTTCGAAACCTACAGGTGCAAACGCTATAGGTGTGTTCGTAGTAATTGTATTTTTCAAGTGACCACAAGAAAAATATCAACCTGATTTCCACTGAGCTCATAAAGTTCCAGCATCTTGCAGTGATTCAGCCTAACTTTGCTAAGAATACCAAGTGTGTGAAGAAACTGCAGGTGCTGGCAGCAAAGGTCTCATTCTGTTCTTTGTCCAGACAACAAGGTCCAAAGAGTTCCATAAAATGACCAAAAATTGATCAGGGCCACAGTAATCCAAACAGGGCGACATAGGTGCAACCTTCCATCTCATTAGCACTGTTTGTTTCATATTGCATTAGCATCCATTTTCACTAATATGATACAAAAATGTAATGATGTATAAGTGTTTTTTAATGTCATGTAAGTGAAAACAGGTGGGTAATTTACCATGGGCTCATTCAGATTGGAGCTGACTGGCTGGCATTTCACAAAGAATGCTGAGGTTTTTTTGTTTTGGGGGCGTTTTTTGGTGGGGTGGGACTTGTTTTTACTTGGGTCAAATTTCAGCAATCTTGGTTTTTAAAATCACTTAGTCAAGTCCATGTGAGACATCACACCACAAGTCTGTAAACCTGAAGCAAAAATCAGGAGAGTGATTTACTGCGGCTGAAAGCCTCAACAAACAACAAGCCTGTTTATGTAGTTAACCTCCATTCAGAAAAAGTAAAGAGGGGGAGGGGGAGAGTGACCTAAACGAGGTATCATGGGTATTAAAAGAAATCTGTAGTCAGAGGACAAGCCCTTGATTAGAGTGTTTGCCCTGCCTGGGTATGTGGCTGCTGAGCTAATGGACAGTCCTGGAGGCATAAGTCAAGGGTGTTACTTTATAAGATTCACAACCACGTTCGGTGGTACTGATTGGTCCCTATTTTTTCCAGGAAGTTAGAAAGGTTTGGGATACCTCCAGATCTTTCCATAAGAGACCCCAGTTACTTTCCTGCTGCCATCATTATTATTAAGATATCAATAATCGGGATTAATTTCATCTACATCAATATTAGCCGAGCTCATAAATCTAGTGAAGTCAGGTGTCTTAGTGCCTTTTTCTGGGACAAGCGTTATTCAGATTCTCCCTTGACTATTTGCTGATAAAAGGTTGTAATATATTTAATAAGATCTGAGGAAGTGAAGAGCTAATTTTCTAAGTGAAAATGAGGTTCTCCGTTCTCCTCTCAGATACATGTAGAGATAGCACCTTTCTCCTCAAACTTTTTATTTTCCACATTTTCTATTTTCCCATTTTAATATTGAAATAGAAGAAACATGTTCCCTACCGAGCACATTTCTGCAGCCTTGTTCTGTGTCTCACTTTGCCTGTCCAGCCTGTGGTTCTACATTCCAGAATGCCCTGCGGGAGAATGAAATTGTGTCCAGACACAGCCATGGGAATGGGGAATTTCCCATACCTTGAGAGTGACCTCAACTGTGACCTTAAAATTAAAAACTTGTTTGTGAACTCCTGAGAGAGAAAAAAGTACATAACAGTAGCTTCTGTTTAAAAATATAATTGGAAAGCACAGTATAGAAACAACACATGAGTCAATCATGGGCTCCCTTAAATCCCAACAACTCATGACAGATTTCCTGTGTTTTGCTGCCCATGAATGGACCAACTACCCGTGTAAACATCCAGGAGGGAAAAGAACTATTCCTTTCTAATCCCAGTTTGCACTGGTAACTTTTCCCAAGTATTTGTCTTAGGACTGGCATTTCTCACTCATTCAGTCACAGTCTGAGAACTTGTCATCAAGCTTGTTTGTGTTTAAGAACACAGATTAGGGCTTTGGCATTAAAGAAAGGCATAAGTCTTAACTTTATCATTTACCAGAGGTGTGACCTCAGTTTCCTGATCTGTAAAACAGTGATAAATGATAGTACATACCTGAGACACACAGTTGTTATGAGGGCAAAAGGATATATTATATTCCAGTAGCTGTATTTCACTAATAATATCTTATGACATGAATTTTTCTTATGAAAATAGCTGCATGACTATTCCTTATAAGTAAGAGAGTTTCTGAGATGACTGTATCCATATCTGCCTTACAAGAAAAAGACTACCAATCATATATTACTAATATTGTCAACAATATATCACATTTCACAGTTTACAAACATGTTCACATTATATTATTTAATCCTTGCAACAATGCTGTAATTAATCTTTGAATGGTTATATTGCCTGTATTGTCCAGATGACATATTACAACCTCTATTTACATATTGAGAAGGTAAGATCCAAAAATTGGAAGGAAAATTTTTCAAGACCAGATATCATCTATGCAACTAGACCATGAATTTGAGGAAGGTCCTGCCTTAGGAAGACCTCTGCCATTTCAATATAGTGGGGGACAAAGTGACTGGCCATGTTGGGAATTCTGAATTGGTTCTGTCACTGAAAATGAAATCAAAGACCTGTGCTGGGCAGGGTCTATTGTGCCAGTGGTCAGTCAGCATTTCCATGTCAACCAAGAAAGCTATTGTTTAGTGCCAGTGTTTTTTGTTGCTTTTCGGGTCTTGTAAGCTGCAGTGATTTAAGAGACGGTTTGCTAGAAGTTGGTCTTTTGTTGGTGGTGGTTTTTATTCGTCTGTTTGTTTTGCCTAAATAGGGAATTGTCAGTGGACTCAGCTCTTCACAAATCAGAATATTACTACAAAGCAAATAAATGGGCAGGTTGTCTTGGTGTGTTCAAGTCATGAAAATCAAACTTTGCCTCTGGCAAAGTTGATAGACATAAGAGTTTTCAAAAGGTTGGAAGGTACATTTTTATGTGTATTTCATGATCCTCAATAACTGCTTTAACGTGCTGATGTAGAATTGAATTTCACTAATATCCTAATTTGTTGAGGATCACCTATGCATCCAGATTTCTGCAAGAAATCATGAGGAATATTTTCTTCTTTAATTGACACAACACAGTTTCCGCCACAAGGTGCTAAAAATCTAGCAGATATTAAATGTTTTGCCAACCCTTTCAAGAACAATACCAGACAAAATGTAACTAAATGTTATAAGATGTTTTATAACTGTCAGACATTAGAGGATTTGGGGAGGTGATAGCTGGCTTCAGCAGCCAGGGAAGAAGGAAGGAACCCTCTGCTAGTTGAACCCACTCCATTAGCACTCAGAGTCCAGAAAGGGAACTCCCTGTTGTAATGAGGGACCCCTCAGGAATATCCCAAAGGGGCTTTGGGGTGTCTGAAAAACAGATAGCGAACAAATCTTCCTTCTTACAGGAATAGCTCAATGATCACTGCTTTTAAATAAAATAATGTAGCTCAAGGTGGCTGCCTTCCTGAAACAGCCCCAGTTTTCTGTATAAGGTAGAAAGACTAATGTGAAGATACCTTCTTAAGTCCTGTTTTTGTTTCTGTATGATTTTTGGTGTATGATTCTCTAATGTACTTTGAGAGAAACTCATCCCTTTATATCCCAAATAAAGAAAAAGAATATTGTAATGAGATTTCACCATGGGGGGGGGATTGTAATTCAATTTTACACAATCTCAGAACCTTGACCTTAAATTCATTTAAGAATAACGACACTCTCCCCCGTTTTTGTTGGAATGGGATTAGTCCAATAAGAATGAAGAAACTCAGCTCTAATGCCAAGGTAGCCTCTTGGTGGTATTCTCCCAATCATTAAGCAAACAATGAACCCAAGTCTAAGGACCAGGGAACATTCCCACAGTCAGGCAGAAGGTAAAAAGCAGCAGAGTAATACCTATATATTGTCTGGGGGTTGCAACTGATAGGGAACAAAGGGCATATCCTATTGCTTTGGCTTGTTTCTTGCTTTCCTGAAATTTCCACCATAATGGGATTAAAAGAATCAAAGTATGGTCTAGCCCAGAGACAGGAGGCCTTGCTAATTCACCAGACCCTAAAACATCTGTTTTTTAAATCCCATCCAGTAAGCCACAGCTGATGGGTCAGGCTGAATACCAACACAGGTGGTCAATACAATGCATGGCCAAGAACCAGTCAGATTTACTTTTTCAAGGACTTCCTTCAGATGAAGGAAGTTGGATATTGAGTCAAGAAACTGAAAGAGTAGTAAATTCAAGTCCAAGAACTCCTGTTGATGAGATTCTAGACAATGTCCTGCTTCTTATAAGAATTTAAGGATTTGTCATGAGGATTTTCCCTTATGACAAATCCTTTTACTTAAACTAGCTGATTTGCAACAGAACCATCTCTGAATCAGAGCATGTGCAAGTCTCTCTAGTCTATTAAGGGAATTCAGATGGGAAGGAGTACAGTGGGCAGAGTTCATTTCAGAGGGAGGAAGCCAGTGTCCATATGTGGATTACTATGATGTTGTTTTTTTAAGTTTTTACCACCGTTTTTGTATCCAAGTGGTTAATACATATTCATTGTAGAATCCAGAAAAGCACAAAAATAAAAATAACAAGTACTCCGAGCACTAAGCCCCATTAATACTTTGCTGTGAATACTTATAGTCAGATATGTCACTTTTTAAAAAAGCAGGATTGTGATGTAGGTACTATTTTAAACTTTTTCCCACCTAACATAATTTGACCAAATATTAAACCATTATGTAGTATTTCATTATATTTTAGTCCCCTTATTGTTGGACACAAGCTATTTGCAATTTTTTTAAAATAAATTTTAAAAATTAATTTATTTATTTTTGGCTGTGTTGGGTCTTCGTTTCTGTGCGAGGGCTTTCTCTAGTTGCGACGAGCAGGGGCCACTCTTCATCGCGGTGCGCAGGCCTCTCACTATCGCGGCCTCTCTTGCTGTGGAGCACAGGCTCCAGACGCGCAGGCTCAGTAGTTGTGGGTCACGGGCCTAGTTGCTCCGCGGCATGTGGGATCCTCCCAGACCAGGGCTCGAACCCATGTCCCCTGCATTGGCAGGCAGACTCTCAACTACTGCACCACCAGGGAAGACCCTATTGGCAATTTTTTACTCTTAGAAGATATCTCAAACTTAGCATCCTTGCAACAGTATATAAGTGTTTGTATACACCTCTGATTATTTATTCCATAGAATAATCTACAAGAGGAAAATACATTTCCTACCAGACCAAGGTAAGCCTGAAAGCATTTATAAATATAAAAACAAGAGAGGAAAACAATAAAAATTACCAGTAAGTTTGGCCTCCTAAAAATGGAAAACTAGGCTTCTTTTCTCCATTTTTTGCCTACACCTAAGGATGTGCCTTACTGCCCAGGTACACATCTATACGTGGGTAGAAGTGTTGGCCGCCACTATATCAGCTGTGCAGGGAGAGGGAGCTGGGGGATTTATTTCAGTCAACAAATCTCAAAGGTACCAACAAATATAAAGGCTAAATATCCAAATGTGGCCATTTGAAACTAGAAGATCCATGTGGTCTTATCCTCAGAGGTCTCCTTTGTGTCTGGGCTCTCTCCTCATATAACCAGTATGTGCAACTCCAACCCACATGTAGAATCAGCTTCAAGAGGACAAGAGAGACAATAAAGAGGTGATCACCCATGCCTTACGAATCCCTCAATCTCTTCCTTTTATTTAGGTAAGAAATTTTTAAAGAATGAATGCCATTTAAGCCTATAAAGAAGCTTATTTGTTCTAATATAATGCACAAAAACACATTGGTGAATTATCAAGCTGACAGTGCACTTAGTAATGAGTGAGGATTAATATCTTTGCAGAAATGTGATTCATGAATAAAAACTGATATAAAATTAAACTCTAGACATACACAGTCATTTGTAATCTTTAAAAAGAAGACTGTGTGAGTTGTGAATTAATTTTGCGTGGGACCTAGGTAAGAGTTATGGAACTATGAGGCTAGAAGAGGTGTTGAGTCAGCTATTCTGGTCTGCCTGTAGGGCAGGTGGGCTACCATTGCCCACCACTCTTGCCCTGCCTCTGGTCTTTAGGCCAGCCCAACAAGACCATCTAAAGGTCAGCAACAACTGCCTCCAGGTTGCCTGCAGTTAGACCTTCCTTCTTTATTTCCAGCTATTCTTCCTCCAACACTATTTCCACCACATTCCAAACTCACAGTAATTGTTATGGGTTGAATCGCACCTCCCTAAAAAATGTCAAAATCCTAACCCCCAGTACCAGGGCATTTGACCTTATTTGGAAATAGGGTCTTTACAGATTATCAAGTTAAGATGAGATCATTAAAGTGGGTGCTAATCCAATATGACTGTGTTCTTATAAAAAGGGGAAATTTAGACCCAGACACACGTACTGGGAGAACACCATGTGAACATGAAGGCAGAGATTGGGTTGACGTATCTCTAAGCCAAGAAACACCAAAGATTGCCAGCAAACCACCAGAAGCAAGAAGAGGCATGGAATAGATTCTCCCTCACAGCTCTCAGAAGGGACCAAATATGTCAACACCTTGTTCTCAGACATCCAGCCTCCAGATCTGTGAGAGAATAAATTTCTGTTTTTCAAGCCGCTCAGTTTGCTATACCTCATTATGGAAGCTCCAGCAAACTAATACCGTAATGCTTCCTGACCCAGAGCCAGACTTTGTCCTTTATTTTATACTCAATCTCTCCATATATCCAACCTCCCACCCCTTTGCCCTAGTCCTGATGCCCAGGAACCCATTCTTAGCCCTGTCTAGCCATACGCTTCCTGATGTACTTTCCCACCCTGAGTATGTGTCTATGGAAGGAGGAGGGAGATAGGGAGCCAGGGTCTGGACACGGACAGAGGAGCTGAAAGGGCCAGAAATCAGCTGTTGAGCCTCTGCTGCCTCCACATGCTACAGAAGGGAGGGGAGATAAGAGCTGGTTCTCCTACCAGGAGCTTCCAGAAGGCCTGTGTGTCCCCAACTGCAGCCACCTCCACCGCAGGCTGCTAGCCAGGAACATAGACTCTGCAGGCAGGTGGCTTAAGTCAGCTTCTTGACTCTACCACTTACTGGTTGTAGGACCCAGGGCAAATTACATCTCTGTGCCTCAATTTTTCCAACTGTAAAATGGAAAAAATGATAGTTCCTACCTCACCAGGTTATTGTGAGGATTTAAAAAGCCAGTATATGTAATGTGATGGTACCATGCCTAGTTCAGACTAAGTGGTATGCAAGTATTTGCTTTTTGGGGGTTTTATTCTGTAGGACTGTCCCAGTTTTCTTGGGACTGTCTCAGTGTATACTCGTGGTTTTGGCATAATTATAGCCCCAACAACAACAACTGCCCACCCCCTTTCCCCTCCCCTTTACTCTCATAATATGTACAAACTACTAGGTATAAAAAAAATAAGACTTGGGCTTCCCTGGTGGTGCAGTGGTTGAGAGTCCGCCTGCCGATGCAGGGGACGCAGGTTCGTGCCCTGGTCTGGGAGGATCCCACATGCCGCGGAGAGGCTGGGCCCGTGAGCCATAGCCACTGGGCCTGCACTTCCGGAGCCTGTGCTTCGCAACGGGAGAGGCCACAGCAGCGAGAGACCCGCGTACCGCAAAATAAATAAATAAATAAATAAATAAGACCGACGTTCAAGATGGTAGAGGAGTAAGACATGGAGATCACCTTCCTCCCCACAAATACATCAAAAATACATCTACATGTGGAACAACTCCTACAGAACACCTACTGAACGCTGGCAGAAGACCTCAGACGTCCCAAAACACAAGAAACTCCCCACGTACCTGGGTAGGGCAAAAGAAAAATAGAAAACAGAGACAAAAGAATAGGGATGGGACCTGCACCTCTGGGAGGGAGCTGTGAAGGAGGAAAGGTCTCCACACACTAGGAAGCCCCTTCGCAGGCAGAGATAGGGAGTGTGGGGGGGAAGCTTCAGAGCCACTGAGAAGAGCACAGCAGCAGGGGTGCAGAGGGCAAAGTGGAGAGATTCCCGCAGAGGATCGGTGCCGGCCAGCACGCACCAACCTGAGAGGCTTGTCTGCTCACCCGCCGGGACGGGCGGGGCTGGGAGCTGAGGCTCCTGCTTCGGAGGTCAGATCCCCCGGAGAGGACCGGGGTTGGCTGTGTGAACACAGCCTGAAGGGGGCTAGTGTGCTAGGGCTAGCTGGGAGGGAGTCCGGGAAAAGTGTGAACCTGCCTAAGAGACAAGAGATCATTGTTTTGGGGTGTGTGAGGAGAGAGGATTCAGAGCACCACCTAAATGAGCTCCAGAGATGGGCGCAAGCCGTGGCTATCGGCGCGGACATCAGAGACTGGCATGAAATGCTAAGGCTGCTGGTGCAGCCCCGAAGAAGCCTGTGTGCAAGCACAGGTCACTATCCACAGCTCCCCTCCCGGGAGCCTGGGCAGCCCACTGCCAGGGTCCCGTGATACAGGGACACTTCCCTGGGAGAACACACGGCATGCCTCAGGCTGTTGCAACATCTCGCTGGCCTCTGCCGCCGCAGGCTTGCTCCGCATTCTGTACCCCTCCCTCCCCATGGCCTGAGTGAGCCAGAGCCCCCGAATCAGCCGCCCCTTTAACCGCCTGCTATCTGGGTGAAGAACAGAGGCCAGAGGGCGACCTGCAAGCAGAGGCGGGGCCAGATCCAAAGCTGAACCCCAGGAGAGGAGCTGTGCAAACAAAGAAGAGAAAGGGAAATCTCTCTGAGCAGCCTCAGGAGCAGCGGATTAAATCTCCACAATCAACTTGATGCACCCTGCATCTGTGGAATACCTGAAGAGACAATGAATCATCCCAAAACTGAGGCGCTGGACTTTGGGAGCAACTGTAGACTTGGGGTTTGCTTTCTGCATCTAATTTGTTTCTAGTTTTATGTTTATCTTAGTTTAGTATTTAGAGCTTATTTTCATTGGTAGATTTGTTTATTGATTTGCTTGCTCTCTTCCTTTTATACACATATATATATATATATTTCTCCTTTTTCTCTTTTTGTGTGTATGTGTATGCTTCTTTGTGTGATTTTGTCTCTATAGGTTTGCTTTTACCATTTGTCCTAGAGTTCTGTCTGTCCATTTTTTTTTTAGTACAGTTTTTAGTGCTTATTATCACTGGTGGATTTGTTTATTGGTTTGGTTGGTCTCTTTTTTTTTTTTACTTTTTTATTTTAACAATTTTTAAAATTTTTTATTTTAATAACTATATTTTCTTTATTTTTTTCTCCTTTTTCTTCTGAGCCATTTGGTTGACATGGTCCTGGCGCTCCAGCCAGGTGTCAGGGCTGAGCCTCTGAGGTGGGAGAGCAGAATTCAGGACATTGATCCACCAGAAACCTCCCAGCCCATCGTAATATCAATTGGCGAGAGCTCTCCCAGAGTTCTCTGTCTCAACGCTAAGACCCAGCTCCACTGAATGGCCAGGAAGCTCCAGTGATGGAAACCCCATGCAAACAACTAGCAAGACAGGAACAAAACCCCACCCATTAGCAGAGAGGCTGCTTAAAATCATAATAAGTTCACAGACACCCCAAAACACACCATCGGACACGGTGCTGCCCACCAGAAAGACAAGATCCAACCTCGTCCAGCAGAACACATGCACCAGTCCCCTCCACTAGGAAGCCTACACAACCCACTGAACCAACCTTAGCCACCGAGGCAGACACCAAAAACAATGGGAACTACGAACCTGCTGCCTGTGAAAAGGAGACCCCCAAACACAGTAAGCTAAGCAAAATGAGAAGACAGAGAAACAAACAGCAAATGAAGGAGCAAGGTAAAAACCCACCAGACCAAACAAATGAAGAGGAAATAGGCAGTCTACCTGAAAAAGAATTCAGAGTAATGACAGTAAAGATGATCCAAAATCATGCCAATAGAACTGAGAAAATATAAGAAACGTTTAACAAGGACCTAGGAAAACTAAAGAGCAAACAAACAATGATGAACAGAACAATAAATGAAATTAAAAATTCTCTAGAAGGAATCAATAGCAGAATAACTGGGGCAGAAGAATGGATAAGTGACCCGGAAGATAAAAGAGTGTTAATAACTACCACAGAGCAGAATAAAGAGAAAAGAACGAAAAGAATTGAGGACAATCTCAGAGACCTCTGGGACAATATTAAAAGCACCAATGTTCGAATTATAGGGGTCCCAGAAGAAGAAGAGAAAAAGAAAGGGACTGAGAAAATATTTGAAGAGATTATAGTTGAAAACTTCCCTAATATGGAAAAGGAAAGAGTCAGTCAAGTCCAGGAAGTGCAGAGAGTTCCATACAGGACAAATCCAACGAGAAACATGCCAAGACACATATTAATCAAACTATCAAAAATTAAAAACAAAGAAAAAAATATTAAAAGCAACAAGGGAAAAATGACAAATGTTTCCAAACATAAAAGGGAACTCCTATAAGGTTATCAGCTGACTTCTCAGCAGAAAATCTGCAGGCCAGAAGAGAGAGGGGCTATATAATTAAAGTGATGAAAGGGAAGAACCTACAACCAAGAATAATCTACCTAGCAAGGCTCTCATTCAGATTGGACAGAGAAATCAAAAGCTTTACAGACAGGAAAAAGCTAAGAGAATTCAGCACCACCAGACCAGCTTTGCAATAAATGCTAAAGGAACTTCTCTAGGTGGGAAAGAGAGCAGCAACTTAAAACAACACTGTATATATATAGATTGCTATATCAAAACCTCATGGGAACATAAAACCCCAAAACTACAATAGATACACACACACAAAAGAAAAAGCAACCCAAACAAAAAACTAAAGATGGTCAGCAAACCAGAAGAGAAGAGAACAAAAGAGGAAGGGAAGAAAAAAGACCAACAAAAACAAACCAAGAACAATTAGAAAATGGCAATAGGAACATACATACCGATAATTACCTTAAATGTAAATGGATTAAATGCTCCAACCAAAAGACACAGACTGGCTGAATGGATACAAAAACAAGACCCTTATATATGCTGTCTACAAGAGACCCACTTCAGACATAGGGACACATACAGACTGAAAGTGAGGGGATGGAAAAAGATATTCCATGCAAACGGAAATCAAAAGAAAGCAGGAGTAGCAATACTCACATCAGACAGAATAGACTTTAAAATAAAGACTATTACAAGAGACAAGGACACTACATAATGATCAGGGAATCAATCCAAGAAAAAGATACAATTGTAAATATTTATGCACCCAACATAGGAGCATCTCAATACATAAGGCAAATGCTAACAGCCATAAAAGAGGAAATTGAAAGTAACACAACAATGGTAGGGGACTTTAACATCCCACTTGCACCAATGGACAGATAATCCAAAAGGAGAATAAATAAGGAAACACAAGCTTGAAACAACACATTAAACAAGATGGACTTAACTGATATTTATATGACATTCCATCCAAAAACAACAGAATACACTTTCTTCTCAAGTGCTCATGGAACATTCTCCAGAATAGATCACATCTTGGGTCACAAATCAAGCCTTGGTAAATTTAAGAATACTGAAATCATACCAAGTATCTTTTCTGACCACAACACTATAAGACTAGATATCAATTACAGGAAAAAAAACTGTAAAAAATACAAACACATGGAGGCTAAAGAATAC